>NC_140974.1:30730755-30788255 GCF_056783735.1 Eptatretus burgeri | reverse complement strand
CCTGAACAGTTATTCTGATGGTCAAATACGGCTGTGGATCATTTACCTCACCCACCTATCTTTCATTGACGTTCGACACCCACCTCTTTCACCGACGTTGACATACACCTTTTTCCATCGATGTTTGATGCCGCGTTTGGTAGCTCTATGGATGCTGGCTGGCTCTTGTTCGTGTCGGGCTGAACGAGGAAGGAATGATCGAGAGATTGACGGTTGGAGGTCACGTGCAGTGATGCGCCAAAAGGCAAGGTGGATTTCGCTGAAGTCTGCTTGAAGCTCTGCCCACACTAGTCGCCTATAAAAAGGATGGGAGGACCACTTTCCTGACAGTTTGTGACAGTTGCTCCAGTCAGTTGATGACAATTTCTGACAGTTGCTGCTCCTGACAGTGGGTGATGGTTGGACAATTCCTGCTTGTTCTGCTCGTTCCTGATTCCTGGTTCCTGGGGGTGACGACGTGACGTTGATTGGTGTTCGAGCCTGTTTGCGAGTAGGTGCACGGCGAGGCAGGGCACTGTCAGTGGACCAAGGCAGGCTCACACATTTTGGGACATTTTATTGGATGCACGATAACTTCTTCCTTGGTAAGCCGAGCCCGGATTTCTTTCCCCCATGAATGATCTGCTGGGTACCCTTGTCTTGTGTTTAATCGTAAAGTGAGGCATTGTAATAAGCATCTGCTCTTTGTCTGTTTTTCTATCAATGCCTGTATAATTCATTATTTGCTTGAGATTATTTTGATTGATTTGAATTCACCTATTTTTCACCACAAAGAAATAAAAAGTTCTTCAGTTTATTTATTTTTTCTTTATAATAAATTCGTTGTTGACGTTTCAACCTGTCCGTGCTTGTCCTTTCCTTCCATTGATCCAGCATTGTCCAAACCTCGATAGACTGGGAGGTAGTTCCCAAACTAATTAACCTGTCATAGTCAGCATGCACCAGCGGTAAATGCTCGGCCGCCTGACTTAAGACCTAATCAAGATAAGATGGGTGCATTGCCGAGGGCGCGCTCCCCAATCAGGAAGCCACGGGACCTCAAGTTAAATGGCAAATAAGATGGTGGACACTGGAACTCATGCTTAACTGATTGGCATTCGTGGTGGTAAGGTAACCCACCGTACTACGAAGGTAATTGTGAGCGGTGGCCCCAGGTTCGGCTCTTCGGAGGAGAAACGAGGATTAACCCCCTCGTAATACACTCGGTACCCATGGCCGTAACTATACCGTGGTGCCCCCAGAATCCGAACGCCCCATTGTTTGAACAAATTGGAATCCGAACAATTTTTTCGAGAAAATTTTGCCCTTAAAAACCGAACACATTTTCAAAAACCGAACACAACGTAGCGTTCATGTTTGTTCATGTGTCTCCCCCGCCTATTCGAGCCGCATCTTTGCGCTTTGTTCATCCAGTTCGTCGGTGGAAGTCCTTGTGAAAGCATCTCTCGTGTGTCGATCGAAACTTTACCTCGTGTTTTCACCTTGATTTGTGCCGTTTTTGTTTTAACTCATCTTGTGTTTTAATTAATAACAAAAAAGCAATCCGATCACGTGGTGTGACGGACTGTTGGGCAAGGATTTAATTTCACAGAAAAACCGGTTGTAATTTGGAATATCCATGATTACCTCAGCCTGATGTGTTTGATGAAAGTGATTGTGGTTCTGGGGGCATCATGTTTGATGAGCTGCCCTGGGGGCAGCGCTCTCGCAGAGTGCACAAGCAATCGGAACCCAGGACGGAGCTCGAGCCTGTGGACCTTTGGATGTGGTGATTGTACCAGTTTACATACAATACACTGCCACCGAAGGTCATTTACTCATCTTATTTTACCTTAAACATGGGTAATTTCAGTTGAAAGTGTCTTGAAAGTGGGTTTTCTTGGGGTCCAGGAACAGAATAATTCACTCCATTATTTCTTATTGGGAAAATAGTGTTACGAATTTGGAAATCAATCGCACTCAACATACAGGTTCCTTTAGCTCAGTGAGGTCGATAAGTGCATGTTCCAGAGATATCTCAACTTTCATTGTTTAATGAGCAGAAATCGATTAGATGCGCTGTGATATAATTTAATAGTTTGGGAGCAATCACAACACAAAGGAAGCCGAACCTCCCCCTCTTCTGGAAGAGGAAGAAGAGCCCTCCCGTCCTGTGATTCATGACGTAAACAACTCCCTCCCACCCGTGGTTGAGCGGGGGAGGGAGCACGAGGGTATGTCACGCCGGGAGCGGGGGAGGGGACTGATAGGAATAAAAAAAGGGACACTCTGCTTGGCTCGAGTTGGTTCGGGCTTGGCTTGTAGTAGGCCTTCGGGTTCTGCTTGGCTTGGGTTAGGGAGAAGGCTTTTTGGTTCTGCTTGGCTCGGTTCGCTTTTTGGGCTCTGGCTTTGTTCGGAAAAGAGGTGGTTCGCTTTTTGTGCTTGGTTCATCGAAAGAGAGTTGAGCTGGTTGCTCGGCTCGAGCTTGTTGGTTGTTGTTCATCAAGAGAGGAGCGCCAGTTGCGAGAGTCGGGCGTGTTTTTGCGTTCTATTTCGTCGTCCGGTTCGGCTGGCTCTTCTTGGTTTGTGGAGCTCTTTGTTCTGCGCTTGGTTCGCGGCTTGGTGCGACTCCTTGGCCTCATCTTGGAGGTGGTTCTTCGGGGAAGCGACGCATCGACGGGAAGGATCGGCACCTCGTCTGACCAGCACGTGTTCAGAAGTGCGAGAGGATTCGCTGGAGCTCGGGAAGGATCTCGGCTCACGGCGATTGGATCCATCTTGCTCTCGCTGGAGCCCGGGTCTGAGCAGCTTGAAGACCACACGAGGTGGAGAGGTTCGAGATAGGTTCTGGGTTTCAGCTCATCTTTCCCTCCGCGTTGAAGTCCTTACTAAAGGCATCAGCCACCATTTCTTGGGTGTGTGTGTGCATACGAGTGTCCGTGGGCCCGTCTAATAAGTAGGAAACTGTTAAGTGCCTGTGTTGTATTTGCTTTACATTTCATAGTAGAACTCGGCTGTAGGTTTTTGCTCGTGTCCTGTCCCCAATCCCCATTCATTCATTTATTGCATGCCTGTGTTCAAATAAATGTTCTCCGTTGTTGAATGTCACCTGCTCGTTGCGTCCCTTCCTCACATTGACTGCCAGGAAGCGTTCGGAATAATTAGCTGGCTGTTTATAAGCCGATAAAACGTACATCTGGTCCGACGGGACTTGGCGATATATAACCGCTCGGCAATCGCATACGGAACGAGCTGCTTAAGCGGCTCGTTTTCGTGCAGGTCCCATTGAGGTTTCAACTCCCGGCATTTCTGTCCGCGTGAATAATTAGGTACATCGACAATTCAGCCATCGGCCATGTAACGCGTGGACAGAAGAGTTGGCTGGTTTATGGTGTGGTTAAAAACACCTGTCGCTGGGTTTCGGCGTTGATCCGGAAGCTACGACTAGATTGCTCGTTCGGTGGGCGCGCACGGCCGCAATTGGGCTAAAGGCGGTCGTCCACACGCTGAATACGCCGAAATCAACAACAATAGTTTTGGAATCCGAACTTTTTGCAATCCGAACAGCCTCCTGGAACGAATTAAATTCGGATTCTGGGGGCACCACTGTATATGTATGTATGTATATGTATATGTATGTATATATATATATATATATATATATATATATATATATATATATATATATATATATATATATATATACACACACATAAACATATATTTTGCAGGATGAAAAACCTATTTGAAAAAGCAACAAAAAGCAACATTATCGAAAATGCGAAAAGACACACACACACACACACACACACACACACACACACACACACACACACACACACACACACACACACACACACACACACACACACACACACACACACACACACACACACACTTAATATTTTTCAGTGACTATTAGTGTATTTATATTCATATTTTGGAATGAAAGCACGCACAAAATGGTGTAAAGCAAGAAAAAAAAACTTCTTCACTTGCAGCACCAAAATGTTTTTTATCTTCGCTTGCAGAAACTAACAACTATTAATATTTTGTAATGTTAGCAAATCGCCCAAAACGGAAACAGCACACTGCGTATGTAATTGCCAAAAAAAATTCGACACTTATTTTGTTCACCATATCCGAGTCTCAAATCCGACATAATATTTTGATTATATACTTAAATTAGTCTGTGAGAGTAGATCGTGTTTCCAAATCGAGGCATGTTTGAACAGGCCGAGCCAAATGGCAAATTAGGATTCCCATCGAGGGTTTGCGAGGAGTCCGAGGGTGTCCAAGGATATGCCTGATAAAGGATACAATTAAATAATGCCGTTAATTATCTTCAAAAGGTGTATTTTAATTAACTCAAACACCCAATTTTTACTCCTGAACTTCCTTGGAGTTTTCTTAGTATGCCTGCAAAGCATCATGCTGCTATATTTTATAGTTTTGGAGTTATGGAGAAGAAATACTAACACACACACACACACACACACACACACACACACACACACACACACACACACACACACACACACACACACACACACACACACACACACACACACACACACACACACACACACACACACACACGTCTTGCCTGGGTTTGAATCCCAATCCAGCAATCTATAAACCGCCATCCTGGTGTTTCATCAGCAGAGCGAGGCTTAAATGTTTGCCCCATCCATCAGAATTTGTCAGTCAATCATGAAACGTGTACAAGGGTAATGCATACTTCTTGGAAAGGTTGTCATGTAACAGAATGACTCCCACATGTTTCTGAATTTTTAAAAGTTGTATCTACTGTCCCTTAAAATATAGAATTTTCAGGCTTGAGATATTGTCTTGAGATACATCATCTCCATTGATATTAAACTCAATACCACCGCATGAAAAATACTTGTAATGACAGTGAACAATAATTCTTGAATACAATGACGCATGATGATAACAATAATGATTATAAAAATAATACTGATTACAATAATAACGAGACCTGCCACTTAAAAACTGCTGGCAGTGATGACCGGGTAGCAAGACCTCTGGCTTCGACAACCCTTTGATACAACATAGGACTGACGAGTTATGGACAGAGTAACACGAAGTGCTCAATCTATTTTTTACATATGCAGCTGGCCCTTCTTCCTGGGGACATTGTCAGTATCAATTGAATTGGTGTTTAAATTACCTGCACATGAAGCAATAAATGTGTGGGAAATGTCACCATGTGTCCACAGGGTGAACTGGAACTCCCTCGAGTAATACAAAGCCCCCCATATTTTTCTCCACTACGCTGGATTGTTGAGTTCTGGACCCATAGATACACCACATTCAATCTATTTATTATGTAAGCAGTTAGCCCTTTTCCTGAATCGAGTCGGTACCAATTGCATTGGTGTATAAATAACCTGAACACAAAGTAATGGATGTGGACACCATCGGTGCAGAGGGTAAAGTGGTATTCCCCGGAGTCTAATGAGGCCACAGACATTTTTCTATGATGTGGGATTCGCAAGTTATGCACCGAGGAAAAGGCCACATTCCATCCATTTATTATGTACACAGTTGACCATTTTCCCTCGGGCCATCATCCATCCATCCATTCCATTGAGACCATACTCTGAGCAGAGTGTTGGTGCTGCCTAAGCAGTCTCTCTTGGCTATTGCACACAATCCTGGGACAGGTTGCCACTCTGACACAGGTCGCCACTTGGCTCTTGGCCATCATCGGTATCAATTGAATTGCTACTCCCGTACCCTCAAACGCATGCAGGCGCACCAAAGTGAACCTTCTGCAAAAAAATATAAAAATTCCAAACATTCTCAGATTCAAATAATTAAATAATTCTAGCTGTCAGACCTTGTGGCAATCAGGTTGAAATTTAAAACATACATTCCCCATTTCCGCTAGATATTAAATTTGAAGTTTCACATTCAATGATGCAGCAGTTCCAGAGTAAACGTTATTTAATATTTTTCCTTCAATCCAATATGGCTGTCAAACCATGTGCCCTATCAATTATTCATGAACAAATTTATATCCACTCGTCTTGCAGAATGTGTGTGAAGTTTCCCCTTGATCAGGCTAGCTGTTCTGGAGAAGATTTTTGAAGGTTCTCGAGTAAACTAGACAACCCGTGAACCCGTTGGGTTCCCGTTGTGACAGCGGTTGATAAAAAAAATCATTTCAAAAAAAGAAGAAAAAAGAAGAAGATCGCTCCAGCGAACTATACCGCTGAGGTTGTTTGCATTCATCAAAAAATCCCGAAGAGGACTTGACTGAATCGGGAATTGATTTTTTAATAATTATTTTCATTGCCCGATTTGAACGAAACTTGATTTTGCGCATCAATGTGAAAAAAAAATGGAGAAAAGAAAGTCAACGAAATTATTGTGCGTAATCTTCAAAACACAATTTTATTTATTAAGGAACACGGAAGCATTAGATCAAAATGGCGATGCTTATTTTATGCTTAAAAATAAATCGTTCTCTGTCCTCAATGTTTGAGATTTTAAAATAAATCATTAAAAAAAAAAACAAACAAAGATAGCTCCAGCAAACTATACCGCTGAGGTTGTTTGTATTGATCAAACTCTCCCGAAGAGGAATTGACTGAATGGGAATTGATTTTTTAAATAATTCTTAGTTGTCCAATTAAGCCTGGTGTTGGCTTAGTGGTTAAGGTGGTGGCTTGGGATCCTAGGGTCCTGAGTTCAAGCCCCGTTTGGCCGCTGAATTAATATACAGCAGGAGGTTGACTCAGCCTGTCATCCTTCCGAGGCCGGCAAAATGAGTACCAGTGTACTGCTAAGTGGGACACTGCATCAGCGGCATAGCCACGTCCCAAACAATGATGCAACCAGCAGCCACAGGCTGCACTCGATAGAGAGAGAGAGAGAGTTTCCCAATTTGAACGAAACTTGATACTGCACACCACAGAGGAATGGTGAGTAAGTTGGCCCTAAAATTTTTGCGCTATCATGTACCGTTTTCGCTGTATTTCAGGAATATACATACATACATACATACATACATACATACATACATACAAACAAGATGAGAATTTTAACAATATATAGATTCAATATAGCCGCCAAACCATGTGGCGTATCAATTAGAAATTAACAAACTTGCTCAAGCATGTCTGGGGGAAGATGTGTATAAAGTTTCGCCTCAATCTGTTTCGTTGTTTCAGAGAAGATTTATAAATTTTTTTCATTTTCAATCCAATATGGCTGATGACCACATGACATGACATCATGAATTTCTATTATGCCTCTAATGGGGTTGGGGATCATGCTTGTGAAGTTTCGTGTTAATCAGATAAGGTGCGTTTTTCTATCCAAGATGGCTGACAAACCATGTGACTTGTGACATCATAATTTTACCATATATGCAGCCTTGGCATTGGATGACAGTTGCAAAGTTTTGCTTTGATAGGATAAGTGGTTTCTGAGAAAACATTATTAAATATTTTCCTTCAATCAAAGTTGGCTACCAAACCATGTGACCGAGCAATTATTAATTAACACACTTATATTCCCTCTCCTTTGAGAATATGTGTATGAAGTTTCCCTTTGATCTGACCAGCCGTTCTGGAGAAGATTTTGAAGGTTTTAGGGTAAATTCAATATGGCTGCCAAACCATGTGACCCATCAATTAGAAATTAACAAACTTGTTCAAGGATCTCTTGGAGAACATGTGTGTAAAGTTTCACTTCAATCTGTAAGGCCATTCCGGAGAGGAAGATTAAAAAATAATAATCAAAACAATATGGCTGCCAAACCACGTGACCTATGATGTCATAATTTTTATTTTTTCTTCAGTGAGTTGTTGCGTAGATGACGCTCAAGAAATTTTAAATTTTTCGGATGCAGCGTTCTCCCTGTCTAATTTTCACCAGGATACCACTTCACTGATGATGTCACGAAAAAGAAATCACACTTCTTCCCCCATGGGCAGTTCTTGCTAAGTGCCAAGTTTCAATATTTTCCCATTGTGCGATTTCGGAGATGCAGACGTCCAAAATTTTTCGTTTTTTTCAAAGATGCCACCTTTACCAAGTGACCTACAATGTTATAATTATCAATTAAGTATGCTACTGAAAATATACATACTATGGTGAAAATTTAGTGTTGATCGATCTTACGTTTGCCGAGAAAATGAATTTTGAAGCGAAAAAAACCCGAAAATCCCAGGCAGAATAAGAAAAATAATAAAGAAACGGAAGAAAAACAATGGGTTACACAGCCTTTTGGTCTTGGTACCACAATTATGATGACAATAAAATCTAGGAGGGCACTCAGTGGAGTGCATATCGCTGGCAAGCTGATTAGTTTACGTTTTGTATCCCACTTGTATGCCGGATCTGGATTCGGACCTGAACTAAAATTTAATCAGCTTCTTCTCGTCACCTAACCACCTCATCCACCAAGTTTCATCCGAATATGTCTCTACTTTTTTGAACTATCGTGCTACGTATCATTTTAGCCTGATCACTTAATGGTGAAGAATCACTTAAAAAAATTCTCTGATCTGGATTCAGATTCAGATCTTCACAAAAATCGAAGCAATTCTTACTTGTTACACACCCAACCTGCCCACTAAGTTTCATCCGAATCCGTCTACAACTTTTTGAGGTATCGTGCAATATATCATTTTAGCCCGATTACTCAACGATGAAGAATCACTTTAAAAAATAAAAAAAATTCAAGGATCCAGATCCGGATTTGGATCTTTCGAAAAAATTGAAAAAAAATCTTCCTTGTTAAATACCCAACCTGCCCACCAAATTTCTTCCAAATCATTCCAAAAACTTTTTGAGATGTCATGCTATATATCATTTTAGCACTGTCACTCAATGGTGAAGAATCACTTTAAAAAATTATTGGATCCGGATCCGGATCCGGATTCCAATATTCACCAAAATCTAATAATTTCGGCCTTGTCACATACTCAAGCTCTCCACCAAATTTCGTCCAAATCTGTTGACAACTTTTTGAGATATTTTGTTCACAAACAAACAAATGAAAAATCACTCAAGAAGCGACACTTGGCAAAACAGAGCAAAGTAAAACGGCACTCAGTGGAGCGCATACCTCTGCCAGACTGAACAGTTCACGTTTTGTATCCCACTGATGGGCTGGACCTGAACCAAAATCTAATCCGCTTGTTCTTGTCACCTAAGCAACTCGTCCACCTAATTTTGTCAAAACTCATCCACAACTTTTTGAGATATCATGATATGCATACGTTTGTGCACATATATATATATATATATATATATATATATATATATATATATATATATATATATATATATATATATATATAGTTTGTTGCCTCTTAATTTTAACTCTTAATTTTCATCTCTTAATTTTAGAAAATAGGCCGATGTTGACGTTTTGACTGTAGAAATAATTGGTGGCTGAATTGATTTGCCTGATATGCAAATCCTGTTCAAATTTCAAGTCAATCGGATGAAAATTGAGGATATTCGAAATTTTAAAAAGTTTGGCCGATGACCTTTTGACCTCAAACAAAAAACACGATTCTGTTCGACCACCAACTCCACCATTTGGTGAAATTTCCTGAAGATCGGTTTAAAAATTGTGACCTGTAGGTGATTAAAGATGAGTGGACAGACAAATGTAAGTGATCAACAATGTTGTCAAAAAAATTTTTTTGCCAAGTAACAAACAGAGAGACAGACAGGGGTGAAAACATAACCTCCATCCACCCTTGATGGCGGAGGTAATCATGATGATAATAATTATGATAACAATACTTATTATGCTATCATTCTGATTACAATAATAATAATGATGATAATTATGACAATAATTAGGATGATAATGCTGATTACAAAAATCATTATGATGATAATCCTGATCACAATAATACCTATTATGCTGAAAATACTGATTACAATAATAATTATGATTATTTATTTATTCAAAAAGTTTCTCTTACCTGGGAATCTTCTCTGCGATCAGGAATGAGAGATCCTGGAAATTAAATGAAGAAAACAAGATATTCAAAGACATTGCACATTTGCATTATTATAATCATTATTATTACGATTACAACTAACCACATTACTCATTTTGAATATCACTTGTGATGCCATTATCAGATATCACAGTTTGTTTTAAGAGTAATTTTAGTTTGGAGACCAGTTGGCCTTGTCCAGTGGTAATAAGTACGGCATAAAAAACTATGATTTCTCAGAATAATTTATTCTAATTTCATTGCGTGGACTCGGTTAAATATGAGGCTCAAATTGATAGATGAAATATCATTCACAGTCTGTATTGAAACTTCAGTACATGAGACAGGGTGGGGGAGCGGGGCAACGAGGGCACTGTGCCTGGGTGGGGGAGGGGGGTAGATGGGGGAGAGAGGGAGTGAAACCGTTCCTCGAGAGGAGGCAATGACAAGAGCATCGCACTTCGTCTGCATCCAGCGGGGGTAACTCAAACTCCTCTTGGCCGGCATGCACCCCCTCTCCCACCCTCCATCGCTGCTTTTCTGCTTCGCAAACCGTGGAAAATGCCACAAACGCCCCTTCCCGGGAACTTGCCTGTATACTCCCGTCCCCACCCTCCTCAGCCCCCCACCCCCACAGCGGATTACGGATGGTTTGTTGCTCAAGGCACAGTTTAGTGTGGTAAGAAGAGCATGAGAGGGTATATCGGTTGAGGGGGGGGGTGGGGGGAAGATGGCCTTAGGAGAGGACATTGATGACCACTGTGACCAACCGATGGCCACACTTGGAGAAATGAACTGGCCAAAGCAGCCGTGGTTACCAGTGCAGGATCAAAGATCTCTGGTTTGTACAGTTTTCTGGTTATTGCTTCCTTCATTCACCTACAGGTTGTTCTTTTTCAGATTAATTTGTGTCATTTTTTTGGAACAATCCTCGTCTGCAAGGTACAGTTACAATAACTCAGACGAAGAGCAAAAGTGGTTTAAAAAATCCACCTGAAGACAGATTAATAACGAGGTCACATCTAAAACGTGTGTGTGTACATGTATGTGTACATGTGTGTGTACATATGTGTATGTGTGTGCGTGTGTTTCTGCATCTAAACCTTAGAGATGCACAGAAGAAAAGATGTTTCACACATGATTCGTTTGAAAAAGACACTTAATTATTTAAAACACTTAATTATTTTAAACATGTCAGTTAGAATTGTTTGAAAAATCTTTTAAGTTTCGTAACAATACCTAGACTGTCCATGCAAGGGTTCGATCCCATATTCAAAAGTATTGCAGAATCCTTCACGTAAATAAATGTATACGTGTTCCACGATGCTGCTCAATCGAGGGCCTTAAAGGAGCAAGTCAGGCGTGAAACCCAAAGGAACGAAGAGATTTGAAAAGGCTTGGGAAAACAGGACATTTGGACAAAAATAACAGGTTCCTGATCAGGTTGAAAGGCTTCCGCAGCGTCTTTGGAACCGGTGTCAACGTCAAAGGCCCAACACGCAGGCCTCTCTGCCGCCATTTCTGCAAAAGCTGTAGAATTAAGGGCAGACACAAAGGCTTTGTACGACCGGCTCCATTATTTCGTTGTGGATGGGCCACCAGGATTGCGAGTCCCGTTCCAGACGTTTTGCCCCCCTCCGCCCCCTCACATTAAAGTGTGAGTGAGGCGGGGCGAGGGGCGGGCAGGGGCGGGACGGGCTTTGGGTGAAGGTCAGAGTCCTTCCATCGGAAATCAACTTGGAGACATCAACAAGAAAGACCTTTTCCACACTGTTTCCCGACCAGCATTGTGCCTCGGTCCAAGCCAGCAACCAGCATCAATGCGGCGCCGCCTTGTTAAGGCCTGGCTGGAGTGTGGGCCAGCACTACCCCTTTGACCCCAGACCCTCTCCCTCTCCCTTTCCCCTTATGCCTTAATTCTCAGCTCTCAATGTCCTCAAAGTTAGGGCCATGCCGAGATGTTCCTGCTGATAGATTTTAACTCTTCCTCGGTGTTGATAAAGAAAAATCGCCAAAAACATTCAAAAATAAATAATAATTCACCGACAAGGCTTCGATGTACCTGCAATATTGGAGAGATTTCAGGATGCATCGTCGATCAATGTGATCTCCTGACAACTCAAGCATTCAAGTAAACACTAACAAAAAGGAGCCCTCAAACATTATATAGAGGACAGCATAGCGATTCTCCAAAACTCCTCATTACGATCAAATCACGCATGGGCCACTGTGGCCTCATGACAACGCTCAGCCACAATTCGGGCCTACAACTTCTCAACCACTCATTATGTTCAGCCATATTTGATGGGACATCATGGTAGCGACTCTTTGCGGCGTTACTTCCCCCTTGAACCAGTCCTGCCCCAAACAAGATCTGACTTAACCAAAGGATTATCTGTCGCCTGAATGGCCACGTGCACTCATTGATCACTGGGCTCTTTGTGAATATGTCAAGAAACTTACTATAATCAGTTTAATTTATGGTGGCCACACGTAAAAAAGCTTGACTTTATTGACTTTACTTTGATTAATGGTTTGTGAACCCTTTTTCTTTTCAAACGTTGTGCAGAATGGATGAGAACCGTGCCATGTGCATGTGTTTAAAAAGGGCCGAATAGAGAGCGGCCCGCGACGAAGAACTTGCTTCTTGACTGTGCATTATTTATATCCATTACTCAAACTTCATTGGTATCAATATACGCAGGAAAAATTAAATTCAGGAAAATATGTTCCGCTACGCCGTGCTGAGCTCAAATGCAGGCAGCGGAAAGAAGGGAAAGGAAAAGGCCTTGCTAGGCCGTAATGAAATTGAAACAGGTCACTGAGAATCCGGATCCTTAATTGCCTCCTGCCCTTTCCGCACAAAATGCTGTGAGTCAAGTTTGCTGATGAGAATGAGAGAGTTGTTGAAATGATCGGAGACTTTTTCTCCATATATACATTATATTTCTGTAGAAATTACAGCCTCGGTCACCTGACTTCATCAGACAATCATCTGCCATCAATTGTCTTCGACGGGTTTAACTTTCTGGAGGTCTTCGTCTTTCGTATACTGTTTTCCTTTGCGGTTGTGATAAACCACAACTACAGGAAAGGATATCAGGAACATCAGCCTTATTATTAAACAGTACGAACACCGTGCACAATTCATTTTAGCTCTATCAACTATACAGCCATGGCTACCGTTAGCGGGAATAACCCCAATTATAGGGTAAGGAAACATGAGGGAAGGAATGAAAGCAGAAGGTTTTATGGTAGAGGTTGCGAAACGGCTATCAAAGCAAAACCACAAAAACCACAGCCCAGCTTACGAGGGTATTTCATTTTAAAGGATTGCTGTTTTGAATTTGACTGTATCGATTTCACATTTCAACACAACTATTCGACCACAACATACACATCTACAAATTTGACAAGAGAGGGGAAAACAAAGAGGACACGACGTTACAATTTCATCTTCACCCGGTCATGTTCTCTTGTCCTGAACTATTCGTTACATGCGAGTTCGCTTAATGTCCACAATACAGAAAATAATGTCGTTGTATGTGCATATTATATATGTATACACACACACACACACACACACACACACACACACACACACACACACACACACACACACACACACACACACACACACAAAGATAAATTCATTATTTACACAATTGCCATTGAAAACCCTTTGACAGAATTTAAAAACGAGTTCGACTGACATTGAACTTTGTTACGTCCACATTGAATTACTCATCTTTTCAATCCCTCCTTCCCAAATTTTGTTTTGAATTAATTAATTCAGTGAATGAAACAACATGGGAGTGTTTTGTTGGGTTTATTTTCTTTTATTTATTATAAATCCCCAGACAGGGAAATTTTTTTTAAAAAGGATGAAAAATAGCACGAGTGGTTCAATTTTGACTTCAGTTTGTAAAAGTGATGACTTCAGTGATGAAAAAGTAGATTAATTATTTTGAGGGAATTTATCTTTACACTTTATGAAGTCTCCAGCAGTCCCGATTCTTCCTTCATCGTGGGATTGACCGGGGAGGTTTTCATCCCAAATCTTTCTCGAACCCGATGGCCGGACCCGCGCGTTCGGCTGAAAGTGATTTTTGCAGAAATTTGTGATTTGTTCAGAGTGCTGGTGACAACCCCTCCAGTCGTCAGCGAAAGACAGCGTGGGATCTTTAACACCCACCAATCACCATCCCGAGCAGACAGGTCCTCCATCCGAAGGAAGGCACGTAACATCGATACCTCGCCCTGCATGCGAAACACCAGGATGAGAGTTTATAGCTGGGTCCAGATCGAAACCCAGGATAGACGGCTCAAAGGTAAGTCAGCGTACCTCGAGGCGATCCTGCTAGCCGTGTCCGGGTTTGTCGTTACGGTGTTGGACACCAATGCACCCGTAAGTACGTTTTCCTCTTTGCTTCAAATCACGTGCTCAAAATTAAGATGGCGGCAAATGATGTAACAAGGAGGGTGGAACAAAAACAATTATTAGATTTCTGGGAAGCAAAAATTGCCTGAACTCCCTGTTCATGATTGTCCGGCAACGTTGTGTACACTTAATCGTCATAGGGGCAAAGACGTGTCAAACTGGATTTCAAAACCATCCTCATTATATATATATATATATATATATATATATATATATATATATATATATATATATATATATATATATATATATATATATATATATAACATGAAGGACAAGCACAAAACCAATTAATTATGGAGGACCATTTGGTGGGGACACAAAGACGAAATCCTTGGTTGTTTATCTTATGGATTGGAAGTGAGCATAGATAGACACAGTATTTCCGAACAGGTTTCAACATCACACCCTCGGTATACGGTTGTCATGCAGGCACGACGGACCAAACGTCCCCCCTTTTCCCTTTGTCTGACGTCGCTGACCATCCGTCATTCCATCGCTGATTGCGCCATTAATCACAAAAGGTCTTCGTTTACATTAATTGCATTCACACAATGTATATTAGATGTAAGGCGATTAGATCCATCGACGGCGTTTTAAAAGAACCGTCGAGGGAAGACGAGTATGCTAATGGCCTGGAGATCATGCGCACGACATCGACAGGACGGATCCAATGGACCAGTAAAGTACAATCGTGTGAACTTTCACGCAGTCGAGTACAAAAGCTCGAGCTTGTTCGTCCGCGGGTGAACACGTCTGGATTTTCACCTCCGACACGAGTTTGTAGCCGATACGGAGAGTGCGAGACGACGAGACTGGAGACGGACGGGACGGGACGTCCTTGTGTCCGGTTTACCTGGACGTTGGACGCACATCGACACAGTTCGCGGAATTTGTACCTGCGATCCCGGCGGGTCTGGGGACGCCAAACGGGCCGAGCCGTTGTGCGGACGAATCCGACAGGGCGAAATCGTTGGACATCGAAATGTCCCTTTTCCACCATGTGTGGCGCTTTGTCTCCGCGCTGCGCACGACCCGTGTACGAGTACGTGCCGCCTCGCGTTTGGAAGAAGTGCTCGGATGGGAATTTCCTTCTCGGTTTCGTGCATCGAGCGGCGTCACAGAGCTCGGGCGTCGACCGAGGCTCCCGATCCGGGAGCCGTGCACCTGCGGGGTCGCGTCACGTGATGCCAATGGTACACGCAGGCTCGTGTACTGTGCGTAAAAACGGAACGAGCCGTTGGGAATCGTTTGCAATTTAACGAGCGGTTGGGAATCGTGCGATTAATGTTAAATCGTCTTATCGTCAATAAATCGAATCGCGAGTTAAACCGCATTACATGACAATGAGTGAACCGTTTAAAGGCCGTTTGCATTGTAAAGCTGTTTCCCCGTACGTCGGAACAGCGCGGATGGACGACGAGGTGCGTGCGTCATCGCTCTGCACGGTGCGTGCACGGCCAGGTGTTCTCTCTTCGGCACTAGTACCGCGCCATTGTGACGCTTACCGCGCCATTGTGACGCTTACCGCGCCATTGTGAGCTTTCCGCGCCATTGTGACGCTTTCCACGCCAAGTTGTGACCGTAAAAAAGAGTAAACTTTGTTGGACTTTTCGAGTGTAAAGCAATTGCGCTGCGTGTTTCATGGAGCAGCACGGACCGTTTTGAAGCGGTACACCAGCACGTTGTTAGTTTGGTGGTTGTTCTCGAGGGGCACGGTGGTTAAGCTGGACAATCGAAATGAAGATCTAAAGATACACGGGCGGTTTTACATTCCCTCGTCTTTGTTTTTATGTCACTGAAATGTTCAATTGATGACATCACTCCGCTTTGCTTGAGCTCTCACCGCTCCACCTGCTCCGGTTAACCAGGTTCATGATGCGTACAGGTGTCACCACGTGTTCGCACAAACACCTTCCGTAACCACAACTGTGTGTCACAAGACACGGGAACGGGAAAGACAAGTTTGCTGTCGATCTGACATCGTTGAAAGTTATTTAAACGTTAACTTGGAAATGTTCTTTCAACCGCGATCAATGGGAAAACAACAAATGGACGCCGACACGATGTCGGCCAGGGAGTGATGCCAAAGCAAGTGACATTTGTACACTTTACCCATTTACTGATTCGTACGGCCGAGTGAGTGCGAAGCAAATCCGAGACACGAATCCAGGGACAAACGGCCGTACGAGCAATGCGCCGTCTTATCAGGGAAAGTTCACCGTGAGGTGTGTGCGGACACATCGAGTCCATTGTGAAGAGGTGTTCGTGATCTGTAGGCCACGGACAATCATCCTGCTCCTTGGCCGAGGCCGCACTTGGGACAATCATCCTGCTCCTTGGCCGAGGCCGCACTTGGGACAATCATCCTGCTCCTTGGCCGAGGCCGCACTTGCCGTGCGGGGCAAAGCGGATTGGGAATAAGAAAAGGGCTGGGCTGATTGGGAATGGGAACCAACCGGGGCGATGGAGGGTTGCGTCGAAGGCCGGAGGGGTGCATTGGGGGGAGAGGGAGGAGGAGAAGGAGGTATGGAGTTGAGAATGAATTGGGGAAGAGGAGGTAGCATGGAGTCCAGCATATATGCATTGGGAAAGATTGAGGACGTGTGGAGTTGAGAATGAATTGGGGGGGCGGGGGGACTGAGAGAAGCAGGCATTTGATTCAGAATGGATTGGGGGGGGACGGAGCAGGAATCATGGAGTTGAGAATGGATTGGGGCTGAATGGAGACGTATGGAAGTGCGGGTCAGGAAACTGATGAACCGCCACTAAAAAGAGTCCCGCTAAAGATCAATCCAGCATTTGTGCTTCCTAAGCATCGGCTGGTGATTGGCTTTGATGAGAGATTTTGTCGTCACCACCGATGTGTTGATTGCCTGTGGCTTGTGAGCGGCCCAGTGGAGTTAGAACAAACAAGGCCTAACAAGGCACGAACTACTTTCCCTTCACCGAGACCCTCTTGCTTCATCCAACTATATTCACTCTTGTATAAAACAGAACGTGAAATGGAAACATCGTAGTGATACCACGATTTCATTCCCATCGCTGTTTCATGAAGGTTTATGATTCCAGCACGATTATTTATCTCCTTTAGACCATGAACACACCTCAGGACCAAATGAAGCTTCAATTTAAACGACGGGATGGAGACCTAATCGATAACACAATCGGTGAGTTAGAGACATAGTCAAGAAAACAAGAGACTCAATCGATAACACAATAGGACAATAACTCCACGTTTTGGAAATCCTCTTCATGGTAAATGATGGCGACAATACGATCGCAACTGTGTATAGAATGAAAAAAATAATTGAGGGAATCGACAGAATGTGGTTCAAAGGAATTGCTACCCGCCATGGGATGCAAAGGACAAACACGTTTCGAATGATAACCGTTCGTCGGAGTAAAATAGCCTGATGAATGGGTTAATGCATGAAATGTTGGCTTCTTGTTATCCATGGCGGTTAGCAAATTCCGATCAACGTTATGCTCATTCTGTCTGGTGTCTTTCATGTCTGCCGCCGCAAATCAACAGGACGCTTCAAGAGTAAGATGAGTTATCAATTTGATAATAAACGAGGATACAGTATAGTCATAAACCACACAGATACACACTCTGTAAAACTTTAACGTTATCACTCGAGGTTTTCGAGAGGTCAAATGAAAAACATGATCCTCTTAAACCTCGTAATAAACCAAAGGAGGGCAATTCAATGTGAAAATACATTTAGTCATCAACAAAACTTACATGCTGGGGATAACATCCAACAAAATCCACATGCTGGGGATAACATCCAACAAAATCTACATGCTGGGGATAACATCCAACAAAATCTACATGCTGGGGATAACATCCAACAAAATCTACATGCTGGGTCTAACGTCCAACAATATATATATATATATATATATATATATATATATATATATATATATATATATATATATATATATATATATATATATATATATATATAATATATACATACTGGGTCTAACATCCAACAAAATCTACATACTGGTTCAAACATCCAACAAAATCTACATGCTGGGTCTACCATCCAACAAAATCTACATACTGGGTCTAACATCCAACAAAATATACATCCTGGGTCTAACATCCAACAAAATCTACATGCTGGGTCTAACATCCAACAAAATCTACATGCTGGGTCTAACGTCCAACAATATATATATATATATATATATATATATATATATATATATATATATATATATATATATATATAAATATATATATATATATATATATATATATATATAATATATACATACTGGGTCTAACATCCAACAAAATCTACATACTGGTTCAAACATCCAACAAAATCTACATGCTGGGTCTACCATCCAACAAAATCTACATACTGGGTCTAACATCCAACAAAATATACATCCTGGGTCTAACATCCAACAAAATCTACATGCTGGGTCTAACATCCAACAAAATCTACATGCTGGGTCTAACGTCCAACAATATATATATATATATATATATATATATATATATATATATATATATATATATATATATATATATATATATAATATATACATACTGGGTCTAACATCCAACAAAATCTACATACTGGTTCAAACATCCAACAAAATCTACATGCTGGGTCTATCATCCAACAAAATATACATACTGGGTCTAACATCCAACAAAATATACATCCTGGGTCTAACATCCAACAAAATATACATCCTGGGTCTAACATCCAACAAAATATACATCCTGGGTCTAACATCCAACAAAATATACATCCTGGGTCTAACATCCAACAAAATATACATACTGGGTCTAACATTCAACAAAATCTACATACTGGGTCTAACATCCAATAAAATATACCTACTGGGTCTAACATCCAATAAAATATACCTACTGGGTCTAACATCCAACAAAATCTACATACTGGGTCTAACATCCAACAAAATATACATACTTGGTCTAACATCCAACAAAATACACATAATGGATCGAACATCCAATAAAATTCATATGCTGGGTCTTACACCATAAAATTTACATGCTGGGTCTAACATCCAATGAAATCTATGTGCTGGGTCTAACATCCATAAAATTCATATGCTGGGTCGAACATCCATAAAATTTATGTGCTGGGTCTAACATCCAATGAAATCTATGTGCTGGGTCTAACATATATAAAATTCATATGCTGGGTCTAACATCCATAAAATTCATATGCTGGGTCTAACATCCATAAAATTTATGTGCTGGGTCTAACATCCAATAAAATCCATGTGCTGGGTCGAATATCTAATAAAATCCATGTGCTGGGTGTAATATCCCTCAAAATCTACATGCTGTGTCGAACATCCAACAAAATCCAAATGTTGGTTCGAACATCGAAGAAAATCTACATGCTTGGTCTAACATCCAATAAAATCTACATGCTGGGTCTAACAACCAATAAATTATATGTGCTGGGTTTAACATGCAACAAAATCTACATGCTGGATCTGACATCCAACAAAATTGACATGCTGGGTAAAATATCCAGCAAATTGTACATGATGGGTCTAACATCCAATAAAATATCCATGCAGGGTCTAACATCCAACAAAATCTACATGCTGGGTGTAACATCTAATCAAATATATGTGCTGGGTCTAACTTCCAACAAAATCGACGTGCTGGGTCGAACTTCGAACAAAATCTAAATGCTGGGTCTAACTTCCAACAAAATCTCCATGATCGGTCTAATACGTCACAGTGCTGGGTATTATATGAAACAAAATCTAAATGCTCGGTCTAACTTCCAACAAAACCTACATGCTGGGTCTAACTTCCAATAAAATCTCCATGATGGGTCTAATACAGGGGTTCCCAAACCCAGGGTCATGACCCAAACTTGAACCCCCCCCTCAAAATCTCAGTTTTTGAGGGGGGGGTTTCATGTCAAAAGCATTTTCTCTGACAATTTTTATCATAGGTACACTAGGTACCAGTATCATTTGGGTTGCGAGGCAAATGTGATTTCAAATTTTGGGTCATGGACAAAAAAGTTTGGGAACCACTGGTCTAATATGTCGCAGTGCTGGGTGTAATATTAAACAAAATCTATGTGCTGGGTCTAGCATTTGAAAAACATCCACATGCTGGGTCTAACATGTAACAGTGATGAGAATAAAAATCCAAATAATATACATGCTGGGTCTAACATTCAACAAAATCTACATGCTTGGTGTAACACACAGCAAAAGTGTACATGCTGGGTCGAATATGTCAACAAAATGGGGGTTCTCAATAGAGCAATACTCCAAGAACATGCCAAACGCAAAAAAAAAATAAGTTTACATTATTTTCTTAGTTATTATATTTACTCAGTGAAGGATGGTAAAAAAATTTTTTTAACATTGTCATTTCCTGAACTCTTGTTTCTCGTTACGAGAACCCTTTGAACACCCATCATGTGTACATACCTATACGCAGCGACCTCATGTTCTAAATGATGGGTCTATCATCAAACTCATGGGTATATGTACCATATTAATAATTAACATTTAAAATTACATTTAAAAGTACAAAATGCAAGAATGATTTTTACACTCAAATTATCAGTGTGAAGTGCATTACTCAACCTTGAGTCAACAAACATTTTCGAAAGAGAAAGTGAACTTGGAGAACAAAGGGAAAAGCAGAGAAAAAAACAGCAGGAAATTTTTTGAAATTAATAATCAATAAGCGAACATCAGGCCTATCGTGGACCCCAACCTCATCAGAGACCAGCAAGATGGAGTCACATTATCCATGGTGTGCCAACGCTGGATCTCCAGCAAGACCCCTACGTGAAGGAAGTCAAGCCATCAATAAAGAGGAGCCACGAGGGTCCCGTATGGCTTCAAAAGCATAAACCAACTTGAGAGTTCATAGAACATGATACCTCATGTAGTGTTTATGTATATACAGGAGGGCCTTGGGCCTTGCTGTTTGTGGGGGGGGAGGGGTTACAGTCTTCAAAATCTCTGTGGACTGCAAATCGACAAACTTTGGGGTTAATTGGAGAAACTAGGGTGAGGGACTTTAACTTTAAAATTTATTCAAACTGTACCCTTAATTTCAACATGTTTAGGCATTATTTTTGTGCTATTTATTTTCATTAATGAGTGTTATTAAGAACATAAAATAAAGTTTAATTTCTTAATTTATAGAATTAGTGTGGATCGGTGTGCTTTGCGCAACTCACCACGTTGCTGCAGGAGCATAGACATCTTTGACCATGCCTGCTTTCTCCAGGAGTGAGGGAAGGGGGGGGATGATTTGATTTGATTGATTTTTGAATGGTGGGTGTGGGTTAGTGGGGGTGATGGTGGATCGGGAGTTGTGGGGGGATGGGGGAATGGTGGGGGAGGTCGGCCAAATATATTTTGTACTCTGACTGAAGATACACTACATGGCCACAAGTATGTGGACACCCCTACTAATTAGTGGATTCAGCTATTTCAGCCACACCCATTGCTGAGAGGTGCATAAAGTCAAGCACACAGGCGTGCAATCTCACGAGACAAATATTGGCAGCGGAATGGGCAGTACTGAAGAGCTCAGTGACTTTCAACATGGCACCATCATAGGATGCTACCTTTCCAACAAGTCAGTTTGTCAAATTCCTGCCTTGCTCGAGCTGCCCCACTCAAGTGTAAGTGCTGTTATTGTCAAGTGGAAACGTCTCAAAGCAACATAAGCTCAGCCAAAAGTGGTAGGCCACACAAGCTCACAGAATGGAACTGCCAAGAGCTGAAACGAGTAGCGCAGAAAAATTGTCTGTCGTCGGTTGCAACATTCACTACCGAGTTCCAAACTGACTCTGGAAGCAACGTCAGCACACACACTGCTTGTCAAGAGCTTCATGAAATGGGTTTTCACGGCCAAGTAGCCGCACACAAGCCTAAGATCACCAGTGCAATGCCAAGCGTCAGCTGCAGTGGTGTAAAGCTCACTGCCATTGGATTCTGGAGCAGTGGAAACATGTCCTCTGGAGTGATGAATCACGCTTCACCATCTGGCAGTCCGACGTACGAATCTGGGTTTGGCGGATGCCAGGAGAACGCGACTTGCCCGAATGCATAGTGTCAACTGTAAAGTATGGTGGAGCAGGAATAATGGTCTGGGGCTGTTTTTCATGGTTTGGGCTTGGCCCCTTAGTTTTACTGAAGGGAAATCTTAACACTACAGCATACAGTGATATTCTAGACAATTCTGTGCTGTGGTTCCAACTTTGTGGTAACAGTTTGGAGAAGGCCCCTTCCTGTTTCAGCATGACAATGCCCACAAAGCGAGGTCCATACAGAAATGGTTTGTCAAGATTGGTGTGGAAGAACTTGACTGGCCTGCACAGAGCCCTGACCCCAACCCCATCGAACACCATTAGGATGAATTGGAACGCCGACTGCAAGCCAGACCTAATCACCCAACATTAGTGTCTGACCTTACTAATGCTCTTGTGGCTGAATCAAAACAAATCCCCAGAGCAATGTTCCAACATCTCGTGGAAAGCCTTCCCAGAAGAGTGGAGGCTGTTATAGCAGCAAAGTTGGGACAAACTCCATATTAATGCCCATGATTTTGGAATGAGATGTTGGATGAGCAGGTGTCCACATACTTTTGGCCGTGTAGTGTATTATACTGTAAATCAGAAGTCAGAACCCAACACGTATAAATATAAAGGAACTGAGCACAAAATTATACTGTATTTACTTTAAATTAGCAATTCGAACTGAACTGAAATGATAACACAATATGAAAAACTGGAATGGAAATTTGAACTGCCAGGTGTGCAGAGCAGATGTGTCCCCAATACACCGCTTCCCTTGGACTTCTGGCTGAGGTTTTAATGTCATATATTTACTTTTGCCCATATCTCCATCTCAATTAATCAAGTCAAAGTAACAAAAATAATTCGCGCTGATAAATACAGGTAAGTCACGATTGTGTTTCTTAGGTTAAATATATATATATATATATATATATATATATATATATATATATATATATATATATATATATATATATATATATATATATATATATATATACAAACAACATAATGGAATTTGTTAAAGAAAATTTAAGAAGAAAACGTTGTGGTCACAATTATACATACATAACCATTTATGTTTGCTCAATTACAAAAATATTTCATATGCAGTATGTGGTTGCTGGTTGCATCATTGCTGGGAGCACAGCTCTGCTGCTGATGCAGTGCCCCTATTCTCTTTAAGCTGGTACCCATGTTGCCAACCTCAGAAGAATGATAGGCTATCAACTCACCGAGTGTTATTTAACAGAAAAACAGGGGATCAAACTCAAGACCCTAAGATCTCAAGACAACCACCTTAACTGTTAAGCCAACACTAGACTTACTTTCCTGTATGAAGAACACAAAATAATAAAGTTTATGTTCTTGTGTGATTAAGATCATGAAACATATCTTTCATAATAATGATGATAAACTTGATCCAATAATACGATGATGTTGATGATGGTAACGACAAAGACGAGTTGCTGGTGATGACGTTTGAGGATTTGAGGGGGTAATTGTGTTGACCGCCATTGTTAATTAGGTGAATAAATGTGGAAAATAGTTCACCAACTTGTGATTATTTGAGAACATTGACCATATTTTTTTTGATCCGCAAACCCTGCCTCAATATATTCATCACGATAGAGTAAATCCACGAAGGGGAAACCCACAAACGGCAAAGCTCAGCGTCCTGTACTTAAATTTTAATCAAATAATGATTTTATAGATCGTTGTAATTTAAAAAAAAATAAATCCAGAACTTTAGTGCTCCTGAAGCAGTCGTATACACCAACCACCCTTGCACACTGTAATAAGACAATGTCGAGTCACAATTTAGGAGATGGAGGCTTTATTGATCACCATCAAACAAAGCATCAATCAGCATATAACATCATCATTATGACAGCCTCTCCTTCACCATGATGCACATGCCATACATGAATATATTGCATGTTTCTTGGAAGGATTATGAAGGAGATTTCCTTTCTGCAGTCCTCAAGAATATAACTCAATTTTTAAAAAAGGTTTAAAAGAGTATATATATCAAATATATATATATATATATATATATATATATATATATATATATATATATATATATATATATATATATATATATATATAGCTCTTTCTAACCACTGACTCACTCACTCACTCACTCACTCACTGATATTAAAGATCGGTACCATCTGGGTGACAAAGAAAGCTGAAATTTTGCATGTTGATGGACATCAAAGACAGTACACCAGAAATAAATCACAGAATGGTTGGCCAACATCAATAAATGAAAATAGATATGTGAAAATAAATAAATAAGTAAAAAAAAAATTTTTAAATGCAGGTGAGTGACCCAAGACAATGGGGAAGCACGGAAATTTTGTGTGCTGACGGACATCAAAGCCGATACACCAGGAAAAAAAAACAATTACAGAACCGTCGGCGAGCATCCGTAAATGAAAAAAAAAAAAAAAAAAAAGAAAGATCAAATGCAGGCAAGCGACCCAAGACAATGGGGAAACACGGTTCATATGCTTACACAATGTGTAAGCATACCCCTCTAGTATATACATATATACGTACATACTTTCTAACCGCCAATTGAATGACTCACTGACTGACTGACTGATATTAAAGATCGGTACCTTCCTGATGACATAGAAAGCTGAAATTTTGTGTGCTGATGGACATCAAAGCTGGTATACCAGAAAAAAAAAATCACAGAATCATTAAACAACGTCCATAAAAGAAAATATAAATAAATGAAAACAATAAATGAAAAAAATGCAGGTGAGCGACCCGAGACAATGGGGAAGCAAGGTAATTGTGTGTTCCCATGGACATCGAAGCTGATACACCAGAAAAGAAAGAAAGAAAAAAAAATCACAGCATCATCGTACAACATACAAAAATGAAAACATAAATAAATGAAAAAAAAATGAAGAAAATAAATACATGAAACATCAAATGCAGGTGAGCGACCCGAAAAAATGGGGAAGCACCGTTCGCATGCTTGCACGTTGTGAAGCATATCCCACGAGTATGTACGTACATATATATATATATATATATATATATATATATATATATATATATATATATATATATATATATATATATATATATATATATATATATATGTTCGGGGTTTTACCACCATTTTCTCCAATGTCTTTTACACCATCCTATCTAACACGTTACATTAGTTATTTGTGCCTGTCGTCTGTGTCCTTTATAACGTCCTTAAAACCTGTTTCCTGTTTGGAATGATTTTCAATTTTTGTTTGTTGGCCATGCAGTTAGAGTAAAGATACTCTCACTTCTCTCTGTGCATGTGTGATCGGGGAGAATTCAGCGCCAAGGTAGGGTAAAATGACAGACTCGTCTTCAAGTTCATGTCCAATTCGTGTTCGAAATATAACATTCTATTTAAAGAAGTTGTTCCTTAATCATAAAGTGATACGACAGACAGACAGACAGACCAACTGACAGACATTAACCAATTTCTCAACCCCGCTTTTCGCTTCGCGTGCATGTGGTAACAGGTTTCCTTGAAAAAGCTAAAACACGAAGAGGGAGTGAAAGGAAAGGAAGGCAATATGAGAAAGGAGGAGTATGTGGAAGTGGAAGAGGAGCAGGGATTATGTGGATGCTCAGCGCGTGCAGGGACGATGTGGACCCTCAGTGAGCGCACAATGAACGCAGGACATGCATCTTCAAGCAGGAAGGAGCATGAAGAAGAGGAGAGTAGGCTGGATAGGGAGGGGGAAACGGGCAGCCATGACAACTCTGTTACCCCGCAGTCATCATTACACAAGTAATGATCCGATGCGTTGCCATGGACGGCGTGGAAGTAAATGGACCTTTGCCAGCGCCTGCCAGGACTGCGAGTTAAGCCGCACTTTAACGCAGCTCCTTGGCGCCACATCTGCCCGCTCCCGCGGCCATGACCGCCTCGACCTCTCCTTGCCCCGTCTCCTCTCCAACACCCCTATTATCTAAGTCCTCCTCTTCATCGCTGAGCCAATCGACACCGAACAATCTCCTAAATTTGCACCCTCAACACGGAGTCGGGGAAATGTCGTGGGGCTCCTTGTACATAGCTCGAGCCCGAAGGACTTCACCAAAGTCATCATGGAGTCTCTGTTGTTGAAAGACCAATGCTTGATGGCCGAAGTATGACGTCGTAGCCTTGACAGCAAATCACCAAGCAAATGGCCGACATCAAAGACGGAATTAACATGTGCTCCTCAATTCCCAAATCCAAACAAGGCAAGACGTGCATCAAGCAAATTTGGCAAGCTGCTCGTCGTGTCAATGTGATACACCGATGGGAGAGAGTACCACGCGTACACCAATGAGTGCACAATTTGTGGAGGTGATCCACCGATAGAGGACATGGCAACTTGTAGAGGTGGTACACCAATTAAGGGGAGTACATCATGAACATGCAGATTTAGTATACCTATGAGTGTACCACGCACATATATATGTGCTACACAAATGAGTGCACCATGCACGTGTAGATGTGGTACACCGATAGTGGAGTGCACCATGAACGTGTAGATGTGGTACACCGACAGTGGAGTGCACCATACACGTGTAGATGTGGTACACCAATAGTGGAGTGCACCATGCACGTGTAGATGTGGTACACCGATAGTGGAGTGCACCATACACGTGTAGATGTGGTACACCGAGAGTGGAGTGCACCATGAACGTGTAGATGTGGTACACCGATAGTGGAGTGCACCATGAACGTGTAGATGTGGTACACCGATAGTGGAGTGCACCATACACGTGTAGATGTGGTACACTGATAGTGGAGTGCATCATACACGTGCAGATGTGGTACACCGATAGTGGAGTGCACCATGCACGTGTAGAATGTGGTACACCGACAGTGGAGTGCACCATACACGTGTAGATGTGGTACACCAATAGTGGAGTGCACCATGCACGTGTAGATGTGGTACACCGATAGTGGAGTGCACCATGCACGTGTAGATGTGGTACACCAATAGTGGAGTGCACCATGCACGTGTAGATGTGGTACACCAATAGTGGAGTGCACCATGCACGTGTAGATGTGGTACACCGATAGTGGAGTGCACCATGCACGTGTAGAATGTGGTACACCGATAGTGGAGTGCACCATGCACGTGTAGAATGTGGTACACCGATAGGGGGTTGCACCATGCACGTGTAGAATGTGGTACACCGACATGAGTGCACCAGTAAAATGGGAGGGTCTTGGATAAAAGCAAAGGCGATGAGCCAAAGGATCGCATTATCAAAGCAGGTCTCTCACGTCGACCGAACAAATGCGCTCTGGGCGCACCGAGCCCCAGCTCTCATCAAACGCAAATGTCGAACAGATGCCGAGTAACCTGCTCGGGCAGAAGATACACAACACAACGAAACTCGATCGCGGGTACTCATCGAGTGCGTCTCTGGTCTCCCTCCATATTAGCGTGTGCACACAAATGAAAGGCAAAAACAACCGCTCATCAGAGCAGAGAGCACGCTGCGCCACCAGATTGCATTCGCATTATCAGTGTGATGCTGTTGTTTTCTTTATTGCAAAACAAAACCAGTGTGCTGCAATTACAGTCATTAATCTAAACTTCTTCTTCTTCTTCTTCCTCCTCCTTCTCCTCCTCCTCTTGATCACGTGCAATCACACGTACAACATGGCCACGTCGTGCAGTCGCCTCCGTTGAGCAATACGTACGAACTTGCTTTGCAACTCACACTTCGATCAGGTGCACACCGTTTCCGTGCACCTCGTCCTTCAGAGGGTGCATTAAGCTGACTGTCCACTCTCCATGTACTCGCCGGCTGGTGCTCACCAGTAGCTTTGCCATGGCGAATTGAAATGAGAATTTAAAAAGTGTCCGAACTTAAAGTCGCCCATCACACGGCTTGTACGAAAAGCCAAGGTTGTGTGCGGTGTGAGGCACGTGACGCTCGCCGACTCGCGACGACGACGTGGACACGTCATCACGCTCGTGTACCAAAGCGAACAAATATGGTTTCTAAAAAAAAAAAAAAAATGTCGTTAATCGCACGTCGAATGTCCGTCACCCCTGCAGAGCGAAAGCACTTCGTTGCCACGGTAACCAATATTGCGAACAAGACCCATCAAGGTAGATGTCCTGCGATGCATGAACAAACGTCCGACTTTCAACTCACATTGGTGGGAAAAGCTCCTCGAGCAGCAATGAGCTCGATGACGTCATGCGATCTTCGGAGGGATCTTCCAACGCACGATGAACGGGTGTGAAACGTGTGCAGGTGAACGATGGACGTACATGGTTAACTTGGAAGAAATACGAACGAAGAAGCTGAAAATACCGACGGCAGCACAGACTATGGTTGCCTTGATGTTGCAGGTGATTTCATTTTCCGGACAAAGGGTCAACCATGACGTCACAATGCCACTCGATTGTTAACTTAAGCTTGTCAATATATAAGATATACAACGTGCTACGTAGAATGATGTAAGATATAATATTCCGTTAGAATTTCAACTTCTGTTTGTTCTCGTGAGTATACGTATACTAAATATCAGAGTCAGAGGAAATGTTTTTGACTTTTCAATCTGAAAGCTCACGCCGGCTTCGTCAGTGTCTGCCACGTTCCGCTATCGCATGAAGCACCCTGAGCTATCCAATAATAACAACAGCAATAACTAGAGCAGCACTCGGTAGAGCACGTATCTCCACTATGCTGAACAATTCACGTTTTCTTTCCCACTGAGAGGCCAGATCTGGATTCGGACCTGAACCAAAATCGAATCAGCTTGTTTTTGTCACCGATTCAACTCATCCCCCAAGTTTTGTCATAATCCAGCCACTACTTCTTGAGATATCCCGCTATACATCCTTTTTGGTCCACTCTCTCCATGGTGATCGTTGCATCACTTGAACAATCCTGAATCGGATCTTCACCAAAATCGAATCAATTCGTCCTTGTCACACTCCCAACCTGTCCACCAAATTTTCGTATGAATTGGTCCATCAGTTTTTGATATGTCCTGCTCACAGACAGACGGAAAAACAGAGATGAAAACATAACCTCCGTGCACCTTCTGTGGTCGGAGGTAATAATAAACGAGTGTGCAAGTGTCACCTGATCAAGTGAAACAAAACTCAAATGTCAAACATTTCAAGAAGTACAGTATATTAGAATCATTGTCAAATTTTTCACTTTTCATCCCAATTGCAAAATATAGCAACAAGGTAGTTAATTTCCCAGTTTTTCATGGGTCCCTGGTTGGTTGGGAAAAACACACAAAAACACACACACACACACACACACACACACACACACACACACACACACACACACACACACACACACACACACACACACACACACACACACGATATTGTCATCGAGTCATTGCTTGGAATGCCAGTATGGTATCATGGCCTACCGTAGCAGATACATGTTGATTTTTCCCACCCCAACTACCTCTCCTCTCCCTATTCTTCCCTTCCCTTACAAACAACCCGAGAATCCCCTCCTCCCCCCAAATACCCACCCCTCACCACCTCAACCACCCAATCTTACCCCAGCACTCAGCCTTCTCTCCCACCCCACTACAGCTCTTTTCTCCTCTGAAGAAGGAAATAAAAGGAACATACCTGTGTTTTAACAGCACAACATTAATTCCATCTACGAGTTCACTGACTTCATTTAACAGGGGAATGGGGAGGGGGGGAGGGTGGAGTGGGGGAGGGGAATATTTGAGGCAGGAAGAGGAACATCACCGAAGTGCTTCTTTCTTCTTCTTTTTTTCCTGATTATTATTTTTTTGAGGGGGGGTGGGGGGGTTGATGGAGAAGGGGGTTTCAGGGCGAGGAATGAACAATGACCTGACACCAGATTCTCTTTTTCATACGACTCTCTCACAACAATCACAATCAGCTCACATGTGTGCAATCACACATCCAGAGCGAAGCGACCGATCAGTCCGACCAAGGTCCATGTACTCCCCCAACCCCATTGCTTCGATGAAGCTATCCAATTCCAGTTTAAATGCATCTACTCTCTGCTGCCACTACTTTTCCAGGGATAGTCCAGCTCAGCCCAGAATCAATCTAGTAACCCAGTGCTATTCCTTTTCCAAGGCACCTATGTCTCAGCAGCACAGCCGCACCCTCAGCCAATGATGCTACAACTGCAACATGAAGGAGGCAACTATGTCCTTCCTGAGATGGGGTGACCAAGACTGTACACAATATTCTCGAAGAGGCCTCATTTAAGTACTATACAGTGTTACAACTACCTCCTTTGATTTATAATTTATCCCCCCACATAGTCAACCTGCACAAACACATGCACTGTGGCTCTAGATGCATCATTGATTAGGGAACGCAGCTATGCCGCTGATGCTGTGCCCCTATTACCAGTACACTGGTGCTCATTTTGCCGACCTCAGAAGGATGACAGGCTGAGTCAACCACACCTGGTGTTAATTCAGCAGCCAACAGGGCTCAAACTCAGGACCCTAGGATTCCAAGCCACTCGAATCACTAAGCCAATGCCAGGCTTAAATACAACCTAAAACTCTGTTAGCTTTACCTGTAGCTACCTGGTACTGTGGTTTGCTTACCCACTCCACCCCCTTATATATATATATATATATATATATATATATATATATATATATATATATATATATATATATATATATATATATATATATATTACCACCCCCAGATACTTGTCATGTATGACACGCTGCAACATTTCCCCTTGTGTCATGTAATCCCGATTTTCATTTTTCCTCCCCATCCCCAGAACCTTACATTTCTTTCTTTTAAATTGCAAATACAAATCTTTACTTCCACCACCAAAGGTGAAGGAGGTTATGTTTTCACCTCTTTCTGTCTGTCTGTTTGTTTGTTTGTGTGCAGGATATCTCAAAAAGTTGTTGACGGATCTGGATGAAATTTTGTGGACAGGTTTGATGTCTGACAAGGACGAACTGATTAGATTTTGGTGAAGATCTGGATCCGGATCCGACTACTAGAATTTTTAAAGTGATTCTTCACCACTGAGAGATAGGGCAAAAACGAAGAAGCCGGTGGAACATTTGAAGAGAGACAGCGGAGTCTTACACAGGACATCACACCCATGCACACTTACTACCAGTGCTGACTGCCCTTGATTCGTTTGAATTCATTGAAATGGTTCCTAATCTGATCCCAGCTCCAACATCCCGAATAATCTAATCCCTAATTAACGTCTCCAACATCTTCCCCACAACTGAAGTTCAACTAACAGGTCTATAGTTCCACAAGTCCTCTCTGTATCCTTTCTTAAATAACGATGTTACAATCATCTGGTACCCATCGTGACCCCAACGAGCTGTTAAAGATATTTCATAACATCACGTATATCTGCTCTGCCGCCTTCGTCACGACCCTTGGATGTATATTATCTCACTCAAAACGTTAACTTCTCTTAGCTCTTTCCTCGCTGCGTTTTCACATCCTCCACTCCGACCTGGAGATCCTGTAAAAGTCCTTCCTAACGTCGTTGATAGATACTCTCAGTCATTGGTAAACCTTCTGACTGCTCTTGTGTAAATATTGAACCAAGATAACTATTTAATAAGCCTGCCATCTCACTTTCATCACGAAGCAATCTCCCTGTACCATTTCTCATTTCATAACCTGTTCGTTACCCCTGATGTAGATAAAGAATACCTTGTTATTATCTTTAATATTCCTGGACAGATCCTTCTATTCTCTTTCGGCTTTCCTAAAAAAAAATTAGCCAGTCTCTGTTTACACCTATACTGATACAAGTCTGACTCCAGGATATATTATGACACTTGTTTCTCCTTTCACCATGTGTGAAAATTCGAGGGTGCTCCCAAAAGTTTGTAGTTGTACTTTTAACTTGTTAAATAAAAGGTCGAGCAAAATTACATCTTATATTGTCGAATCACCTCTGTCGCAGAATGTGGACGGAGGTTATGTTTTCATGTCGGTCTATCTGTCTGTCTGTCTGTGAGCAGGATAAATCAAAACATTATGGCTGGATTCAGATGAAACTTGGTGGACAGGCTGGGTATGTGATAAGAACAAACTGATCTGATTTTCGGAAAGATCTGGATCCGAGAACTTTTAAGCGATTGTTCACCATTCAGTGATCGGGCAAAAACGATATACTGGATTGAATAGGTCAGGTCAGGTATGGGAGCATGCGCCAGAGCAGCGCATCGCTGCATCCACTTTCCGCCGGTACTCCAGGGGCCTCCGTCTGGCCATCCCCCAGGCAGATGTCTGGCCCATCCCCATCTCCTTGAGATGCCGATCAACCTGCTGCAACCACGAGCAAGCACGATGTCGGCCCATTGGCCTCCTCCACTCACGAGTCTCCCTCACGGAGAGAATCTGGTGAGCAGGATCAGCGTCAGGAAAACGAGCCACATATCCATACAGCCGCAGCTGACGCTCATGGACTATGCAGGCAACAAATCTCATTTGAATCTCTCTCAGCAACCGCTCGTTGGACACAAAGTCTGAGCAGCGATAACCAAGGATTCTCCAAAGAGACCTGGTACAAAAAGGAATTAAGTGTCCATCTCAGATCCTTGGTCAGAGTCCAAGTCTCGCATCCATAGAGCAAGACTGGAAGCACCAAGGACCTGAAGACTCAGACTTGCATCCTCCCGCACAGGTACCGGCAGCGCCACACCCCATGATCCAGTGAATCCATGACTCCCCAGGCCCAACCCAGACGTATATTGACCTCTGACTTACAGCCGGCAGAGACATGACTATCACTGCCAAGGCAAGTGAATCTCTCCACGACCTCAACACTGAATAGCACGACATTTAAAAAAGTTGTGAATGAGTTATGACAAAACTTGATGGATAAGTTGGGTTGGTGAGAACAAGCCGATTCGATTTTTGTTCAGATCCGGATACAGGTGCAGCCCATCAGTGGGATGCAAATGGTAAACTGTTCAACCGGGTGGAGGTATGCGCTCCACCAAGTGGCGTTCTTGTTATTTACTCAATTGTCTGGTAAATATCAAGTATATCAAACTTCTTTTTTATTTTTATTCTTGTCAAGTATATCAAACTTGTTACCAATTGGAAAAGCTTCAGGAATTCAAATATTGCTATCCATTGCCAAGGATAATGCTTTTACAGAAAACATCAGTGAATAAGACATCTGAACTCATTACATTTATGGTGATGCAGAATACATATTCTCATAAAATCCACCAAGGCATTTTGGAGAGTAAAATAAAAAATAATCCAATCCTCAGGGAAGACGTTTTGCATCTTCTGAAGAGGCAGGTCCACTGTTAAGGACTCTTTAAAAGGAAGACTTCTGTGTTGGCATCAAAAAGAGTTCTTTCACCACGAGATTAAGTGGATTGAGGAGGAATTAGATGATGGATAACAATTTAACAAAAACTAGAAGGGCACTCGGTAGAGTGCATACCTCCGCCCTATAATGTCTGATTCACGAGAACATCTTCTTCTTCTTCTTTCGGCTGCTCCCGTTAGTGGTCGCCACAGCGGATCATCCGTATGATGCGCATAGTGATTTGGCACATGTTTTACGCCGGATGCCCTTCCTGACGCAACCCTGGTCGCCTCTTACGACACAGGGATATGGTACACCTATTTTAACCGGGGTATACACCGGCCCAGTATACTGGTACTCATTTCGCCGACCTCGGAAGGATGACAGGCTGAGTCAACCCCCTGGTGTATTAATTCAGTGGCCCAACGGGGTTTGAACTCAGGACCTTTTGGATCCCAAGCCGCTGCCCTAACCACTGCGCTAACACCAGGCTCCTCTGATCCACGAGAACATATCTGGTCCAATAAATTTTTGAAATATAATGCTATTTATAGTTTTTGAGCCCTATCTCTCAATGGTGAAGAATCACTTAAAAAATTTGAGTCGTCAGATCCGCATTCAGATGTTCATCAAAATCGAATCAATTTGTCGTGGTCACACACCCAACCTGTCCACCAAGTTTCATCCGAATCTGTCCACAACTTTTTGAGATATTGTGCTTCCTATAAATTTTGGCCCAATCAATCAACGGTGACGAATCACTTAAAAAATTATCAGATCCAGATCTTCACCAAAATTGAAACATATCTTCCTTGTCACACACCCAACATGTCCACCAAGTTTCATCCAAATCGGTCACCAACTTTTTGAGATATCATGCTACATATCAATTTTGGCCCAATCTCTCAACGGTGAAGAATCACTTTCTAAAATTTCAGATCTGAATCCAGACCTTCACCAAAGTCGAATCATTTTGTCCTTGCCAGACATTGAACCTGTCCACAAAATTTAATCATGATCTATCCACAACTTTTTGAGATATCCTGTACACCAAACAGACAGAAAGGGGTGAAAATATAACCTCCTTTTCCTCCTTCACCTGGTGGAGGTAATAAAGCTTATCAACAGGATGGTCAATGACCCTCCTGTATTTTTGTTTGTACATGTTAAGTATTGTCGGAAATACATTTTGAAAACAGGAAGAACTGTGTATAAAATATAAATACCATGTGATAGAATTGCATCTCATGTGAAAGAATGAAATGTTCCACAGTGCAGTCACGTTGATATGATATCGTACACTGTGACTGGTTGTCGTTGAAGCAATCAGAAATGCCACACCTGCAGAGGAACTATAAGAGTATAGATGGTGATTGTGGTGTAGTGAATATATGGTGAATACTCTAGCTCCTGAAAAGGAAATATCACATGATAAGCATATAGAAATCAAAGTCTCAGCAAGGGGAGAGTACCTCCTGGGAGAGATTGCAGCTCAACACCTTGTTTCAGCAAGAACTGTTGGGAAGACTCTGAGAAGGATTCACAAAATGGCTACTTTTGACAATAGAAGCAGTTGAGGAAGAAAGCCCAAACTGTCCAAAAGTGATGTTAAGTACCTCAGGGTATGTTTTCTATGTGGGAGACAATGAACCAGGAGAGATATTGCGAATGACCCAGCTGAAAGTACAGGTGTTAACATTTCTTCAAGAATAGTAAGATACATATTTGTGCCAAGTTGTCTCATTGGATGTGTAGCTGCATGAAAACCTTTATTGAGGAGAGGTAACCAATTGAAAAGGCTGAAATAGGCAACTGAAATGAAACAGTGGGATGATCAAACCTGGAAGAAGGTGCTCTTTACAAATTAGTCAATAGCAGCTTGAAGATAGACTGAGCAGCAGTATAACAATCATAATAAAACACCTACAGTGAAGCATGGGGGGTGAAACAAAACAAGTGTGGGCTGCATCTCAGCTCAGGGTGTCAGAAATTACGGGAAACTGAAGGTAAGCTGACTGCGGACAGGTTGAGGCAGGTTCTGATCCATCAAGCCATTCCCTTTGGAAGACATCTCAGAGGGTGAGGATTCCACTACCTGGAATGTAGAGGCTGCTGGAACACTCCCACATATAACCTGGCCTTCACAAAGTCCTGATGTGAACATAATTGAGGTGACATAGGGTTATGTAGATACTGAGAAAGTAAAACGTGAAGCAAACACCTTTGACAAATAAAAGACTTTTAAAATGACGTATGAATAAGGCCTTTTGTATATGGGCTGTGTGTGCATTTTCACTGACTCCGTTCTGCTCCTGTGGGCAATTTTAACCTGTTGTTGCTGGGGGAAAATCTGTAAATCAAAAAACAAACATAATTTTCAGTATATAAATGAAAGAGTGGTAATTTCAAAATGGTTAGCCATAAATGTTGTCTCTGGATGCAATTCAGTCTCATGAAAATATAGGAAGGATGATAAATATCCATGGTTGAGAGGTGTTCCTACCATTTCCTGTTAATACAAGTGAGCTGTGTCACACGCACATGCACACACGCACACACGCGCGCACACACACACACACACACACACACACACACACACACACACACACACACACACACACACACACACCCACACACACACACACACACACACACACACACACACACACACACACACACCTCCTTTTTGCAATAGATGCAAAAATTTTGAAAAAAAATTATTCTGGCCCCACAAGTAAATAATATTATATATATATATATATATATATATATATATATATATATATATATATATATATATATATATATATATATATATATACATATACATATATATATATATATATATATACATATATATACATATATATATACATATATATATATATATATATATATATATATATATATATATATATATATATATATATATATATACATACATATATATTGTTGAGAATTCACGCCCGCCGGCTTGCGAGCGGCCACGTAACTCGAATCGTGGCACGTCGCCCACTGGACGGACAATTCCGTCGTGACCCTCTCGGAATAACGCTGGGAACTAGTCACGGGTGGGCCTTTCGGCCTCACCACGATCGTGCCAATCGGCCCCCCGCGTGGGATAGGGTTGTTCGCCAAATTCGACCTACCTAAGTACCCACACGGAGGGTAGACCGGGCGATCGCACCTCGCCGCAGGTCGACTTCGGACACGGGCCACTTTAAGCGTCCCGTTCCGTACTATCGGGATAACCGAGCGGTGTTATCGTCAACCTCGACGGTTCCGATTAATTATTGGGCGTATTTAGCCCAATACCAACCCTTTACGTGAAGTAAGATGGAGATTCAATTAAAGAAAAGACGAAGCGAAACGGGAAAAACAGTTCAACATAAGGCACATTTATTCCGCGGCAAACGGAAAGCACACATATACAATTACAACAATTATGCACCAAAAGCAAATGTAACAAAAGGAACACAATGCAGATCTACTACCGACTACGCGAGCACACGGCAACACTTACACAGTTTTACTTTACAGACGGCGCCGACAACACATATACTCAAAAGCAAAAGAAAAGGGCCACCCTCAAATACAAGGGGGCAGACGGGCCTGGGGCGCGAGACCGCGTGGAGCCTACCCGTCTTGTGATGAGCCGCAAATGTCATGGCGGTGCCCCGACTCCGCGCTCCTCCGCGGGTTTCGTTGGCACTGCTTGGAATGGGGTGGGAACGGGGCCCCCTTTTCGCACTATCTCAGCGTGGGGGGGGGGAACAGGGGGGTTGTTGATGCTCTGGGGAAAGAGTATAGCTGGCTTGCTTGGGTCCCGCGATGAGCGACTCCACTGCGACCTCGACCGCGTTCCCGGCTTCCCCTCTCTGCAGCTCCCCGACAGACTCCGAACCCCGATAGACCGACTCTCGTCCAGACCCGTCTTGACTGCTGCTGCCACCCTTCGCTGCCGCCACACTTCTCCAACTCGCCCGAGCCCGAAACAGAAACTGACTGAATTCGCCCCGCGCTCGGCGCTTTATAGTACGGCAGGAGAATCCATATGCAAATTTCCGGATCAGGATGAGCTCGGGGGCGGAGCCACGCTCGCCCATTGGACGGAGGAAAAGTGGGCGTGAACCTCCCCTGATCCTCGAATTTGCATATATCGATTCTACTCCGACGCGCCTGGAGGCGGGGCCAAATCGCCCCGCGCTTAATGATTGGACGGAACAGAAGTGGGAGTGTATCATTCCTGATCCGACTTTTCCTCGGAAAGGCCGCTTTTTGCATCCGCGGCTCAGTGCGCATCCCGCACGAGGCCAGGACAGCCTGACGCTCGGCGTTCACAAGTGGCGCGGGAACGGCCGCAGAAGGAGAGGCGAAGGTGGTGGAGGGCCTAAAGTGGCGGTGATGGCCATGGCGACGCTTGGAATAGTGGTGATGCGATGTTTACGGGAGCGAGCCGTGACGGTAAAGGTCGTGGCTGTTGGCGTTGTTGTTGTTGTTGTTGTTGTGAAGCGGCGTTGTGGTTGGTAGTTGTTGTGTGATGGCGGTTGAGACATGGTTGGTTCAAAATAAAGAGAGAACAGAAAAACGGCTATCTTAAAGGGTCGCAGCCCGAATTAATCACATTTATTCCCTCTAAACAACGAGTTTGGGGCTAACTACACATGTACTTACAGAGATACCTCACTACGGGACCTGAATGGTGGTTTGCGAATTTCCTCAACCACAACAATATATATATATATACATATATATATATATATATATATATATATATATATATATATATATATATATATATATATATATATATATATATATATATACAGTACATAACATATATAGATATATATATATAAATATATATATATATATATATATATATATATATATATATATATATATACAGTACATAACATATATAGATATATATATATATATATATATATATATATATATATATATATATATATATATATCGACAGTACATAACATACATATATATATATATATATATATATATATATATATATATATATATATATATATATATATATATATATATATATACATACATATATATATATACAGTACATAACAAAAATATATACACATATATATATATATATATATACTTTACATAATATATTTATATATATATATATATATATATATATATATATATATATATATATATATGTTATGTACTGTATATGTGTATGTACAGTACATAACATAAATAAAAAATAAATATATATATATATATATATATATGTTATGTACTGTATATATATATATATATATATATATATATATATATATATATATATATATATATATATATATATATATATATATATATATATATATATATATATATATATATATATGTTATGTACTGTATATATATATATATATATATATATATATATATATATATATATATATATATACACATATACAGTACATAACATAAATATATACAGTACATAACATAAATATATATATATATATACAGTACATAACATAAATATATATATATATATATATTTTTGTATTTATATATATATAATATATATATATATATATATATATATATATATATATATATATATATATATATATATATATATATATATATATATATATATATGTATATATATATATATATATATATATATATATATATATATAGATAGATATAGATATATATCTATATAGATAGATATAGATGTATAGATATATCTATATAGATAGATATAGATGTATAGATATATATATATATATATATATATATATATATATATATATATATATATATATATACTATATATATATATATATATAGTTACGAATTTGGAATTCAATCGCACACAACATACAGGTTCCCTGAGTCAGCTATGTCGATAAGTGCATGTTCCCGAGATAGCTCACCTTCCATTGTTTAAACGTTTTGAAATCGATTCCATGCGCTGCGGATCGATTTAATAGTGAGGGAGCAAACAATGGAGACGTCCCTCCCCCTCTTCTGTGAAGAGGAAGAAGAACCCTGCGGTGACGTCAACAACTCCCTCCCACCCGTGGTTGAGCGGGGGGTGGATCACGAGGGCATGAGTCATGCCGGTGCGGGGGAGGGGGTGCAAAGGATAAAGAGGAGATCTTTTCTTTGTTCAAAAAAGAGTCTCGTGAAAGTCCCGTGAAAAGAGTTCGTGGGAGTCCCGTGGTAGGGCTGAGTTTGTGGGCAGAGTTCGTGGGAGTTCGTGGGCTGAGTTCGTAAAAGAGTTTGTGTGGGAGTCCCGTGGTGGGCTGAGTTTTGTGAAAGTCCCGTGAAAAGAATCCCGTGGGAGTCCCATGGTGGGGCTGACTTCGTGGGCTGAGTTCGTGGGAGTCCCATGGCAGAGTTCGTGTGCTGAGTCCCGTGGGAGGAGTAAGCTTTTTGCTTCGGCAGTTGGGGGAGTCGGGAGGAAGCCAGAAGCCAAGGAGCTGCGTGGAAGTTCGGGCGTCGTGAAGGAGACGCGAGCCGGAGGTGCAGTCTTGCCTGCTGTGTCGCGCACACCACGCGTTCGTGTGGAGAGAGCCGGAGAGAGCTCGCCTGCCACACGGAAGGCCCAAGCTCGACCGCGGCTACGCTAGCTGCCGTGGGGAAGGAGCATCGCGGGTCGCCCAAGCGCGTTCGTGTGGAGAGAGCCGGAGAGAGCTCGCCTGCCACACGGAAGGCCCGAGCTCGACCGCGGCTACGCTAGCTGCTGTGGGGACGGGACGTCGCGGGTCGCCCAAGCCAGACACCACGAGGGTGCAGGTAACCTGCAACAGTCTCGTGGGACTCGTTCGGTCTGCCAAGCCCCACGCCATAAAGACCCAAGAGGTCCAGTCTGACCCCATTGCCTTTGATGGGGTCTTTTTCCTGCTTTTCTTTCAAATGAATGTTGTGGCGCCGAGTCCCATAAGCAAAACTGTGTAAGTGACTGTACATTAATAATTGCTTATAGACGGTTGTAGTTCTTTTGTCGTGCTTTTGTTGTTTGTATAATTGCATACGTGTTTTGCCTTATTTAATTGCATACGTGTTTCATTATAATAAATGTCCTTGTGTAAATGTAAACCTGCTCGTTTCGTCCATTCCCTCATTGACTGAACATTTCGTGTGTTGGGAGTTAGAAAACCGTTGGTTTGCCGTAATAGGGGGACATTTGGACCGACGGTTCTCGGCGATTACGCCGCTCGGAATCGCGCACAGACAAGCTTGCCTTGGCGGTTTGTTCCGTATGAGATCCGTGGAGGGTAGAATACCCCGGGAGTTGGATCACGTGGGTATTTAGGTATTTAGGTACATTGAAGATTGGCAATCGACCATACCTCACGTGATCTGCCGATTGGCGTATTTCGGTTCTTGTACAAGGACCCGTCGCTCGGAGTTATCCGGGCGACGATCTATATTCCGGGCGATCGGTCGGGCCGACTCGACTTGCGGCTCAGTTCAGAGCGGTCGGTTGGCGGCTGACCCCCGGCCAGTGACAACTGGTAGTCAGGAGTGGGGTGTGAACCCATCCACCTCCGTAAATTTTTAGGTTCGAATCAGTAACAACTGGTTGTCAGGAGTGCGATTCGGCCCCCTCCGCCTCCGGAGCAAAATTCACGGAGTCGGATCAGGGGTATACGGAGCAAACCCCCCCATGTCCCCAAATTACGAGCGTTATAAATTTTATTCCCAGCATGTAAAATGTTCAGCCAAGGCGAGCAGGGGCAGGAGGGATTAGGAATGGATTTGGAAATGTTAGAATCTATGGCTCAGGACGAAATGACCATGCAGGACACTCCCATTATGCAGGTTGAATATTCCCCGCAAATAAATGCAGAGTCCGCAATGGGCGCAACGGCAGGGGCCGCGGTGTATGACACCCCCCTCCCCTCCTCCGTCAAAATCCCTCCCCGGTCCCCGGCGGATCCGCGACTGACCGAGGCGATTCGGCTTCGTCGGGGTTGGCTGAGATCAGCCAAGTGGAGGAAATGCTTGCGCGGGTGCTACAGGCAATGAACAACATAAATGAAAATGCGTGCAGGATGGAAAACGAGATGAAGGGCATGAATAAAAAAATGGATGGAAACGCAAAGGAAATGAAGGAAGAAATAAAAAAAACAACATGGATGAGAAGATGCAAAAACTGCGGGGTGAGATGCAGAGCATGGGGCTGGATATCCAGGCTGAGCAAAGGGCACTAAAGAAAGAATTGGAGGAAGCAAAAGGCAAAATGGCGAAGGAGATCGGCATGATACGAGGGGAGGTGAACGAGTTGAAAGGGAGTGTAAAAGGTGTGTGGTCCACGATGGAGGTGGGTAAGAAGGATGTGACGGGCGAAATAATAACGGTTAGACAGGGACTGGAAAAAGTACAAGGACAAGACGAACTAAGGGGGGGAAATAGAGAAGAACAGGACGGCGATAGAACAATTAGAAGAAAACCAGGGGAAAGGAAGGAACGAATTGGAGGTTGTAGAACAGAGGTGCGAGAAGAGACATGAAGAGATGACTGAAATGGTTAAAGAGATTGGACGGAAGGCCAAGATAGAGACGCAGGGAATGGGAGTGCGACTGGACAGACATATAAAAGAGACAGAAGAAGAAAAATTGGTAAAAGGTGGATTGGTGGAGACTCAAGGGGAGGTAGAGAAGGTTAACGACGACTTGGAAAAAGCAAAAGACGTGCAAGCATGAATGGAGGGGAAGGTGGAGGACATGAAGGTAGAGTTGGTGGACTGTGTTGAGACCCGGTGTAAGAGGCAGGATGGCCTCCTTATGGAACAGGGGGAGAGAATACGCTCTCTCAAGGCAGATCGTAACCAGGTGGGGCCGGTGTCACTGAACGAGATAAGGGGGTTGCACAACGCGGGGGTGTGCATGCCGAGTTTGGGGAGGGCAGAGGCCACGGGGTCTCTTGGCCTAATGCGGGCACCCAGTATGACTGTTCCTGTGAGTATGCAGAATGCGAGTCTGATGGCATGGGGGAGTAAGCAGGACGGTGCAAAGTGTGCACCGACGCAGACGGGGGTAGTAAACTCCCCGGGCGAATGGCTCGGGCTCTGCGGGGTAGGGCACCATTGGAATCTGGGGGGTCCGTCCCTCCATGTGTCCCTCAGGGACTGGGAGGTGGGGTTCGGACCCCGAAAGGCCAGAAGGTGCCACTGCCTCCGTATGATGGGAAGACGGACCTGAGGACGTATTTGGCCCAGTTTCATTGCGTGGCCAGAGGCAACGGCTGGGACCAGGTGCAGGGCATGGCACAGCTCACGGCGGCACTGCGCGGTGCGGCATCCGAGGTCTTGACCACGATACCCTTGGAAGGGGCAACACTGGCAGACCTCTATTCGGCCCTAAATAACCGGTTTGGTATGGAACTGCAGAGCGAGCTTGTTAAGGTTCAGCTCAGTGGGCGCAAACGGCACCCCCATGAGATGATGGGGGAATTGGCGCACGATATTCGCCGCGCGGTGGGGATCGCACACGCGAATATGGCGCTGGAGTACCGGGAGGAGCTCGCCCTGGACCATTTTGTCCGGGCGCTTGCGGGCACCGATATTGCGTCAATACTGACCACATGGCGCCCGGAGAACCTCCAGAAGGCAGCTGACACTGCAGCCCGTTGGGAGGCATCAAGGTTGCAGGCTGGAGCGGCTGGGCGACATGCAGTGGCAATCCGGCAGGTGGGCCCCGTGAACAACGGTGTGCTGGAAGCCGGGGATACCCTTGGTGACCAGGCACAGTTGGAGAAGATGGTCCAGGGCATGATCGACCGTCAGTGGCTGAGATCTGGGCCGAAGCGGTCGGGCCCAGGAGGGGCGGGGGATGGGCCATCAGGGGGTTCCCCGATTCGGAACGAGAGGGGGTATAATTCAGAGTACCGGAGGCACACACCTTACCAGGCAAAGTGTTTTAACTGTGGCAAGGAGGGCCACCTGCAGTGGCATTGTAAAGCCCCGCGCAGGGAAGTCATGGCCCCCCAGATCACCAACTCCGCCCCGGGCAGACCGGAATAACCGGGCCCAAACATCACCCCCCCCCCCATCAGTCCCAGGGAAACTAGAAAGTGCCGAACATACAGGGCCGTGTTCGACAGACCCAGATGGAGAAGAGCCCTCAGAGCGGCGACAGGTCATCAATTGTGGCCAAATTGGCAATGGTAGTTTGATAATTCGGTGCAAAGTTGCCGGCGTAGGGGTAGATGCTGTTGTGGACACAGGAGCAAGCGCCACGATCATCAGCCCTGTGGTCCTTAATTCGAGTGTGGACGGGTGGGATGAGATCCACCATCTGCAAAATCATAGTTTGCAGCTAGCTACCGGGGCAACGGCCCCCATCAAAGGGCGTGGTTTTGTGACCTTCAAATTGGGCACTGTCAAAAGGAAAATAGAGGTTTGGGTGGCGAAGGTGTGTGACCCATGTCTAATAGGGTTGGATGTGCTGACCGCCGGTGGTTGTAAAATCGACTTAGGCCGAGGAGTCATGCAGTTGGGTGGTGAGGAATTGCCATTGCGGGGCATGGGCACGGATGAGAGGGTGGAGCTGGAGGCTCCCGACTCCGTGGTCATTTCCCCGGGTGCCGAGGCAGTGGTCCCGGCCCGGTAGCGGGCACACCCAACCTGGCAGGGCTCCTGCGGCCTGGCCGAACTACTGGTGGGGCAATCAACCCTGGGTTTAGTCGTGGGCCGCACCCGAGTAAACACCGACGGCCTATCGTGCCCGTCCGGGTAATAAATGTTAGCACAGAACCACACACTATTAAACGGGGTACGAAGGTGGCAGAATGCACCCCAGTGGTGGAAGTCGCAGAGCTGAGGGACGATAACATCGAGCCGGACCGGCCCCGGAGGGAGTCTCCAGAGTTTGCTAGGAATTGGCCCGATCCCATTTGCGAGATGGTAAATCGGAGTAGTGTAGATTTGGAGGATGCCCAACAGGAGGCCTTGCACAAACTGGTCGACCGACATATAGGAATGTTCTCCTTGTCACCTGAAGATATTGGACGTACGGGCCTGGTGAAACACCAGATCCACACATATGGGGCCCGGCCTGTCCGTCAGCCTGCTCGACGGCTCCCATGGAGTAAGAGAGTGGAGGCTGATGAACAGGTAGAAAAGATGCTCAATGCAGGTGTCATTGAGCCCTCGGGAAGTCTTTGGATGTCACCGGTTGTGCTGGTCAAAAAGAAGGATGGGACCACGCATTTCTGCGTGGACTATCGCCAGCTTAACAACGTGACACTCAAAGACTCCTACCCCCTGCCTAGAATTGACGATACCCTCGACGCCGTTTCAGGCTCCAAATGGTTCTCAACTTTGGACCTCAAGAGTGGGTATTGGCAGGTGGAGATGGACAAGACTGGGAAGGAGAAAACGGCATTTTCTACAGGGAAGGGACTGTATCAGTTCACTGTAATGCCGTTCGGTCTGTGCAATGCCCCCGCCACCTTTGAGAGATTGATGGAGCGTGTGCTGGGCGGCATGCCATGGCAATCATGCCTGGTGTACCTGGATGATGTCCTCGTACATGCTAAAACATTTCCCCAGGCAATAACCAATTTGGACCAGGTGTTTGGGCGCCTCAGGCAGGCAGGGCTGAAATTGAGCCCAGAGAAATGTACTTTGTTCGCGACAGAGGTGGCTTATCTCAGATATGTGATAGGCCGCGAGGGGGTGAAAACCAACCCAGGGAAAATTACAGCAGTAGAGGAGTGGCCCGTACCTACAAACGTTAAACAGGTGCGGGATTTTTGGGTCTTTGCTCCTACTACCGGCGCTTTGTGGCAAACTTTGCGGAGACAGCCAGGCCCCTTCACCGGTTAACGGAGAAGGGGTTGAGATTTAATTGGACAGGGGAATGCCATCAGGCCTTCCTCAAATTAAAGAGGTGTTTGACATCCACACCCGTTTTAGCGTACCCCGCCGATGATGGGATGTATACCCTGGACATGGATGCAAGCCAGGAAGGATTGAGGGCAGTATTGTCTCAGACACAGGGGGGCGTGGAGAGAGTGATCGCGTATTACAGTCGGGCCATGAGTAGGCCCGAACGAAATTATTGCGTTACTCGCAAGGAGCTATTGGCTATGCTGTCTGCCGTGAGCCATTTCCATCTGTACTTGTACGGGAGGAAATTCTTGGTTCGAACTGACCATTCCTCCTTGCAATGGCTCTTACGGTTCAAGGAACCGGAGGGCCAAATTGCAAGGTGGTTGGAGAAGTTGCAGCAGTCCGATTTCAGTGTGGCCCATAGAGCCGGTAAGGCTCATGGGAACGCCGATGCGCTCTCCCGACGGCCCTGTCTGGGAGAAAACTGCAAATATTGCATGAGGCATGAGGAGAGGGACCAATTGGCGGATACCTCCCAGAAACTCCCAGCCCGTGCGGCCCGGGTGGTAGGCCCAACTTTGCCACTAACCACAGGGGAGGAATTTGGCGGTTTGGCGTGGAGCACGGCCCAGCGGGAAGACCCCGTGATAGGGCCCGTGTACAAGTGGGTCCAAGAAAACAAGAAGCCCAGTGGGGAGGAGATCACCCCATTCGGGGCGCGAAAAAAAGGCGTACTGAGCTCAGTGGAAGACCCTAGAAATGAGGGACAACATCTTGCATCGCAAGTGGGTGGAGATTCCCTCAGAGAGGACTTCCTGGCTGATGATAGTCCCTGATGGTTTTAAGACCCAAATTTTGAAACAGGTACACGGTACCCGTGCCGGCGGTCATTTGGCCAGAACCAAAACAATATCTCGGGTCCGCCGGTGATTCTATTGGGTCAACATGGGGCGCGATGTCCAGGACTGGTGTCGAGCATGCGACGCCTGTACTGCCAAAAAGGGACCGGCACGGAGGATAAGGGCCCCACTCCAACTACATCAGGTTGGGGCCCCCCTTGAGCGAGTGGCCATGGACATTTTGGGACCACTGCCCCCCACTCGCCAAGGTAATCGATACATCCTCGTGATGATGGACTATTTCACCAAGTGGCCGGACGCCTTTGCTCTTCCCAACCAGGAAGCCGGGGTCGTGGCAAAGGCTTTCGTAGAAGGATTTGTATGTCGGTACGGGATTCCGGAGGAGCTGCACACTGATCAGGGGTGAAATTTTGAGAGCGAATTGCTAAAAGAGGTGTGCAGGCTCCTAGAAATTCGCAAAACCCGGACAACGCCCCTGAGACCACAGTCTGACGGTATGGTGGAGAGGTTCAATAGGACCCTTATCCAACAATTGGCCCTCTTCACCGCCGATAATCAGGAGGACTGGGACGAACATCTCCCGTATCTCCTGATGGCCTATCGCACGTCCCAACATGGGGCCACCGCCTGTAGTCCGGCGCTACTAATGTATGGACGGGAGCTGCGAGCCCCCGTCGATTTGCTGTGTGGTCCAACGCCTGAGCGTCCCGACAGTCCCCCAGGGGAGGGCTATGCCCATTGGTTGGAGGAAGGCATGGAAAGAGTCCATGCCTTCGCTCGCTGCCAGCTCCAACAGGCGGGTATGAGGATGAAGCGCAGGTATGACCACCGGAGCCAGTTGAGTGAGTACTCTCCGCGGGTGAAGATTTGGTTCTTCAACCCCCGGAGGAGGAAGGGCAGATGCCCGAAACTCACCTCGCCCTGGCAGGGCCCGGGGGTCGTCCTCGCGCAAATCAGTGACGTGGTCCTTAAAATTAAAATGGGACCACGAGCCCTCCCCCGGATCGTCCACGCAGACCGCCTGAGACCCTACAAGGGCGACCTTACGCCCTCATGGTTAAGTCTTGCCGGAGTAGCCAGAGCTGGAACTACCGCTCCCGCAGAGGTACAAGGCTCGCAGAGCCTTGCTGCAAGTACAGGATTCCTAAGCAGGGGGTAGGAGACCCCCTTGTTAGGGGGTGGATTTCAGAGACATGGACAGACATGGAAATGTGTAGTGGAGACGTAGCTAAGCTACGTAGAGTAAATGGAACGTGCATGAGTTTTAAGGGATGACGAGGGAGCACGAGTTAGTAAGGGGATTTAGTTAGAAGGATGGAAATGTGGAGTGTTGGTGTGAGTTGCAAAATGGAAAGTGTGTGAGGAATGAGTGTTGGACAGTGGGCCCAAGTGTGCGAGTAGAGCAAATGTGGTATGCATGGTGCGAATGACTGGTTGGGGGGAGGAGTGATTCCCACCCAAGTGACTCCGGGGTCAGTTTAATGTTAGCTAGTGGGTTATTCAAATTTACTAACAGGAGGTCGTTTTGTTGTTGGTGTCGAGAGAAGGCACGAAACCCGTTTGGAGGGGTGCAAGAGTTAATTGACCGGCTGGGAGCGTGGCTGTGGAAAGGTGAGTTCTGTTTAGTGGGCACCCCGGGCACCGGACTAGTCGGCCAGAGTAGGCCAAGGGCCCAAGAGGGGCCGGGATAGTGTAGTGGGCACGGGCAACCCGTCAGAAACGGGACCCGTAGCGCCAGAATGCCACGGGGGCAGTGTAGTGGGCATGGGCGACCCTCGGAAAGGGACCCGGGGCATCAACACGCCACATGGGCATCAGACGGGGGCAATGCCAGAGAGGGCAACCCCCTGCATTGTAGGGAGCAGCTCGGCTCGGAGGCAGCCTGCGGGCCTGGGGGTGCCATGATTAGAGTTCGGCAGAGGGGGAGTTCCTGCCAGTTGAGCCACGCTACCCAGCCAGGAAATTGTGCGAGGGCACGAACGAAAATTTGAGGGCAAGGCCCAAATTTATAATGGACACCAACACAGGCGACGGGAATCATGGTTTTGTAGAACCGATAGTTTTAAAGTGTGAGGCGTTTTTGGAAAGCCCCAGGGTAGTTTCAGGTTAATGAATGTTAGGGTAGATAGGAGATGTACCCCTTCGCATCATCCATCCCTTCGCTCATTGTGGGCCGCTGGACTCACCTTGGTAGATCGCTGAACTCTGAGGAGGCCATTCTGAGGCTTCATTGGGCCTCCACACAGGACGTGAGTCTCTCCCTATTCCCTACCAGAGAGGGAACGTAGGGGTTGGGAATAGGCTAGGTGGACATGATAGGCTAGCCGGACAAAGACAAGAAAGGGGGTTAGGGAGACAATTATAAAAGGGAAATAAAAATAAAGAGGGGCTAAATTTTGTTGTTTTTATGGCAAATAAAGGGAGCGGGTATGGACAGGCACAGGCAAAGGCGATAGAGTGGGGGGGGGGGGACAGTAGGCTTGGTCTGAGCCTGCTTTCAAAGCGGCCGGCACCACCGCACTCCCTCCAAACCTGATGGAACCAAACCAGAGGCCGGCCAGCTTCACCTGTCGGCCTGTTGTGCTGCAGCCGCCTGTTCTGCATGGACTTGCCTTGCCATGCTTCGTTTGCCTGCCTCTGCCATGACCCCATGCCTGCTTGCCCTTGCTTGCATTTGCCCCTGTGGCCATCCATCACCATGTGCACCAGGAACATCCAGTTTTGCAAGGACTGCCCTGCAGGCAGCCTGCACATCCATCATGTCCATTTGTTTTGCGACCATCTCCATCCATTCCCCTAAACCAAAGACTTTGCAATGACTTTTGCCTTTTACCTTTTTCCCTTTCACAGATCACAAGTCCTGGGCCATGGTTCGTGTAATGTAATAGATAAGTTAAAATTGTAAATACGTGGACCCCCCCTGCATGTTTGTTTTAGCGCTGGCAATTTTAGTTAAGTTGTCCAAATGAGTCTGAGAGTTCGTTTGGTTAGTTACGCAGAACAGTAGGTTATTTATTTTTGGGATACGTATAAAGAAATGTCGCACTCAGGGATCCGAAGGTAGAACTTACGAGGGGAAAACTTACACATGCTGGTCACACGAAAATTTGATGACTCGGGACGAGTCTGTAAAAAGGGGAGGGGGTAGTGTTACGAATTTGGAATACAATCACACACAACATACAGGTTCCCTTAGTCAGCTATGTCGATAAGTGCATGTTCCCGAGAGAGCTCACCTTCCATTGTTTAAATGTTGTGAAATAGATTAGATGCGCTGCGGATCGATTTAATAGTGAGGGAGCAAACAATGGAGACGTCCCTCCCCCTCTTCTGCGAAGAGGAAGAAGAACCCTGTGGTGACGTCAACAACTCCCTCCCACCCATGGTTGAGCGGGGGGGGGGGGTGGATTACGAGGGCATGAGTCACGCCGGGTGCGGGGGAGGGGGTGCAAAGGATAAAGAGGACATCTTTTCTTTGTTCAAAAAAGAGTCTCGTGAAAGTCCCGTGAAAAGAGTTTGTGGGAGTCCCGTGGTAGGACTGAGTTCATGGGCTGAGTTTGTGAAAGTCCCGTGAGAAGAGTTCGAAAAGAGTTCGTGGGAGTCCCGTGGTAGGGCTGAGTTCGTGGGCAGAGTTCGTGGGAGTTCGTGGGAGTTCGTGGGTTGAGTTCGTAAAAGAGTTTGTGTGGGAGTCCCGTGGTGGGCTGAGTTCGTGAAAGTCCCGTGAGAAGAATTTGAAAAGAGTTCGTGGGAGTCCCGTGGTCGGGCTGAGTTCGTGGGCAGAGTTCGTGGGCTGAGTTCATAAAAGAGTTTGTGTGGGAGTCCCGTGGTGGGCTGAGTTTTGTGAAAGTCCCGTGAAAAGAGTCCCGTGGGAGTGCCGTGGAAGGGCTGAGTTCGTGGGCTGAGTTCGTGGGAGTCCCGTGGCAGAGTTCGTGTGCTGAGTCCCATGGGAGGAGTAAGCTTTTTGCTTCGGCAGTTGGGGGAGTCGGGAGGAAGCCAGAAGCCAAGGAGCTGTGTGGAAGTCCAGGCGTCGCGAAGGAGACGCGAGCTGGAGGCGCAGCCTTGCCTGCTGTGTCGCGCAAACCGCGCGTTCGTGTGGAGAGAGCCGGAGAGAGCTCGCCTGCCACACGGAAGGCCCAAGCTCGACTGCGGCTACGCCAGCTGCCGTGGGGAAGGAGCATCGCGGGTCGCCCAAGGGCGTTCGTGTGGAGAGAACTGGAGAGAGCTCGCCTGCCACACGGAAGGCCCGAGCTCGACCGCGGCTACGCCAGCTGCTGTGGGGACGGGACGTCGCGGGTCGCCCAAGCCAGACACCACGAGGGTGCAGTTAACCTGCAACAGTCTCGTGGGACTCGTTCGGTCTGCCAAGCCCCACGCCATAAAGACCCAAGAGGTCCAGTCTGACCCCATTGCCTTTGATGGGGTCTTTTTCCTGCTTTTCTTTCGAATGAATGTTGTGGCGCCGAGTCCCGTAAGTAAAACTGTGCAAGTGACTGTACATTAATAATTGCTTATAGACGGTTGTATTTCTTTTGTCGTGCTTTTGTTGTTTGTATAATTGCATTCGTGTTTTGCCTTATTTAATTGCATACGTGTTTCATTATAATAAATGTCGTTGTGTGAATGTAAACCTGCTCGTTTCGTCCATTCCCTCATTGACTGAACATTTCGTGTGTTGGGAGTTAGAAAGCCGTTGGTTTGCCGTAATAGGGGGACATTTGGACCGACGGTTCTCGGCGATTACGCCGCTCGGAATCGCGCACGGACAAGCTCGCCTCTGCGGTTTGTTCCGTATGAGATTCGTCGAGGGTCGAATACCCCGGGAGTTGGATCACGTGGGTATTTAGGTACATTGAAGATTGGCAATCGACCCTACCCCACGTGATCTGCCGATTGGCGTGTTTCGGTTCTTGTACAAGGACCCGTCGCTCGGAGTTATCAGGGCGGCGATCTATATTCCGGGTGATCGGTCGGGCTGACTCGACTTGTGGCTCCGTTGGCGGCTGACCCCCGGCTAGTAACAATACATACAGTACATAACATATGTATATATGTATATATATATATATATATATATATATATATATATATATATATATATATATATATATATATATATCTTCTTCTTCTTCTTTCGGCTGCTCCCGTTAGGGGTCGCCACAGCGGATCATCCGTATGATCCGCATAGTGATTTGGCACATGTTTTACGCCGGATGCCTTTCCTGACGCAACCCTGGTCGCCTCTTATGACACAGGGATATGGTACACCTATTTTAACCAGGGTATACACGGCCCAGTACACTGGTACTCATTTCGCCGACCTTGGAAGGATGACAGGCTGAGTCAACCCCCTGGTGTATTAATTCAGTGGCTCAATGGGGCTTGAACTCGGGACCTTTTGGATCTCAAGCCACTGCCCTAACCACTGCGCCAACACCAACCTACATATATATACAGTACATCACATAAATATATATACAGTACGTAACATATATACATATACACAGTGCATAACATAAATATATATATTTATATATATATATATATATATATATATATTGATATATACATATATATATATATACATATATACATATATATATATACATATATACATATATATATATATATATATACATATATATATATACATATATACATATATATATATATATATATATATATATATATAATATAAATATATATATATATATATATATATATATATATATATATATATATATATATATATATATATAGTTACGGTTGTGGAAATTCACTGAACACCATTCGGGTTTCCCAGAGATCAGTTATGTCAATAAGTGTGTGTTCAGATTGGATTTCCCCACCAATGTCTCAAGGGCTGTGATCTTTGAGGTAGTATTATTCTTTTGCTATCTTTATTTTCGAACAACTGCATTTCAACAACTACAACCGCATCTCAACAACCACAACCGCATCTCAACAAACACGCCATCCCCACCACAGCACCAACCACAACATCTCCTCAACAACATCTCCACAAACAAACAACATCGCCTCACCTTCATCTCCATTGCGCCGCCATATTTTCGCCAGCCACGGCGAATCCCAACGAGCGGCACCTCCGCCAAACACGACGGCCGGTGATTTCTGCCACGTCCGCTTTCCATGGCCGGTGATCTCTGCAACGTCCTCTCTCTCCGCGTTTGGCGACGAGATCGGATCAAAACACCAAAGGGGCGGAGCCAGCGGGGGGTGAGAGGTCGAAGGTGGCAGATCAAACTCACCTCCCCAGACCCCATAAAAAGGCGTGCTGGAACACCAAGCGAAGTTGAGAGTTTTTGCCTGCAGTCTGTCAGGGTTCTGAGTCGAGTGCAGTGGAGCTTGGAGTCAGGTGGAGAGTGCCAAGGTTCGAGTCCAGTGGAGGGCTGTTGGCCGTCGGAGTGTAGCGAAGCCTGGAGTGCAGCCAAGCCTGCAGTACCGTGCAGAACTGTGGGTCGGTGGTGACGGACGGAGAGAAGTTGCCAGCCAGCGAAACGCGGAAGACGGAGCAAACGCTGAGGAACGGGCGGGCTCGTAAAAGAGCATCAACTCTTGCATGAGCAAAGGCCCGTTCGTTCCTCGGAGGCGTCATCGGATAGGCCCGATCGACCAGGCCGCACGTCAAGGCCCGGACCAACTGAGTCGCCATTACACCAACCACTGTGTTGACGGAACATCGAGGGTCGCTCAGCGAGTCACCACGAGGGTGGCAAGTAACCAGCCCGGTCTCACGGAGCTCCTTCGGTCTCCAAAGCTCCGCGAACATTAAAGGCCTACGGGCTCTGTTCTTATCCTTTCCTTTCCTGGGGTTTTCTTTGTATCAAAGTTGTGGAGCCGTGTCCGCTAAGTAAAATTGTGGTTAAGTGCATGTAAATAATAAATAGACAAACGGCTGTAGGTCTTTGTTTACTCGTGTCTTGTCCCTACCCCCCCATCCCCCCCCCAATCCATTGCATTGCATTCGTGTTTGGAATACCTGCATTGCTTCGTTGACTGCATGACTGCATACGTGTGACAAATAAATGTCATTGTTTGAATGTTCACCTGCTCGTTGTGTCCCCTTCCTCCATTGAGCTGCTGTAATTACGTACGGAATATTAGCTGGCTTTTAATAACCGATAAGATAATCGGGTCCAACGGGGCCTCGCGATAATACACCGCTCGGCAAATTGCAAACGGAGCGAGCTGCTTAAGCGGCTCGTTTCCAAGCAGGTCCCGTTGATGTGTAAATCCCCGGCATTTCTGTCTGCGCGCATACTTCGGTAAATCGACAATTCGGCGATCAGACCCTGTCGCGCGTGGGCAGAAGAGTTGGCTGATTTATGGTGTGGTTAAAAACACACCCGTGGCTGGATTTCGGCGTTGATCCAGAAAGCTGCGACTGGATTGCCCGCCCGGTGGGCGCGTAAGGCCGCGATTAGTTAAAAGCGGTCGCCCACATGCCGAGAGGGTGGAAACCACAATATATATATATATATATATATATATATATATATATATATATATATATATATATATATATATATATATATATATATATATATATATATTGTTGTGGTTACCAAATTCGCAAACCACCATTCAGGTCCCTTAGGTGAGATATCTCGGTAAGTATATGTGTAGTTAGGCCCAAACCCGTTGTCTAGAGGGAATAAATATCATTCATGCGTGCTGCGACTCTTCAGGATAGCCGTTTTTCTTTTACTATCTTTATTTTGGACCAACCGCCATTATTACCACCACCAACCACGTCTCAACAGTCGTCACAATATCAACCACCCACCACAACGCCGCTTCACCACAACAGCCACGACCTTTACCGTCACACCTCGCAACCGTCGCATCGCCACCGTTCTTGCGCCGCTTGTGGGTACCGGTATTGGACTCGTGCAGGGCGCGCGCCGAACAGCGTGTACAAAACCACGGACTTTCCGCTCCAAAAACGGATCAAAAACGACTCACGCCCACTTTTGTTCCGTCCAATCGGTGAGCAAGGGGCGATTTGGCCCCGCCTCCAGGGCATTGGAGGGCGGTCGCTATATGCAAATTCATGGATCAAAATGCATTCACGCCCACTTTTTCTCGGGCCAATGGGGAGCGAGGTGAAAGGTAGAAGGCAGGGGGTCAAAGATGAGAGAGCGAAGCCACGGGGCTTATATAAGCGACCGCGTTCGTCAGTCAAGTTAATAGGGAGTTAAGACTTCGCAGTCGGTGGAGTTGGGAAGAAGAAGCAAGAAGGAGTTGGTCGTCGTCGTGTGCGTTGGAGTCGGAGCAAAGGGGACGGAGCTGTGGAGAGGCGGCGAGGGCAGACGAGGGGGTGCTCGTGTCGTGCCGGGAGCTGCACACCAGGGAGGCCGACGGCGCGACCTGGCCGAGGTGGAGACGCTCGTCGCGGGACTCGAGGCAGAGTAGAAATCCTCCCTTCCCCGAGCATCAGCAACCACCTCCTGTTTCCCCCCGCGCTGAGATAGTGCGACCAAGGGGGCCCCTTTCCCACCCCCTACCAGACACTGTCCGCGAGGCCCGCGGAGTTGAGGCACCATCGCCGCTCCGCGTCTCATCACCAGACGGGTAGGCCCCACCCGGTCTCGGCCTCAGGCCCGCCTCATCTTTGAGGGTGTTCTTTTCCTTGGTTTTGGGTATGTGTTGTCGGCGCCGTCTGTGAAGTAAAATTGTAAAAGTGTTGCCGTGTGCTCGCGTAATCGGTATTAGATCTGCATTGTCGCATTTGCTTTTTGTGTAAAATTGCATTGTGTGTCTTCCTCTTTTCTATGTGCTTTTGGTGGAATTGAATATGTGTGCTTTCCGTTCATCGCGAATAAATGTGCTTTGTGTTGAACTGTTTCCCGCTTCGCTTCGTCATTTCTTTCATTGAATCCTCATCTTGCTTCACGTAAAGGGTTGGTGGTGGGCTGAATACGCCCGATAATTAATCGAACCGTCGAGGTCGACGAATAACACCGCTCGGTTATCCCGATAGTACGGAACGGGTCGCTTAAGTGGCCCGTGTCCGAAGTCGACCTGCGGCGAGGTGCGATCGCCCGGTCTACCCTCCGTGTGGGTACTTAGGTAGGTCGAATTTGGCGAGCAACCCTATCCCACGCGGGGGCTGATTGGCTCGATCGCGGTGAGACCGAAAGGTCCACCCGTGACTGGTTCCCGGCGTTAGTCCGAGAGGGTCACGACTGGATTGTCCGTCCGGTGGGCGACGTGCCGCGATTCGAGTTACGTGGCCGTCAGCACGCCGGCGGGCGCGAATCCGTAACAAAATATATATATATATATATATATATATATATATATATATATATATATATATATATATATATATATATATATATATATATATATATATATATATATATATATATATATATATATATATCGAGGGGATTGGCTCATCGAGGGTATTGGCAAGGTGTGAATGCAATGACCAATGATATCCCAGTGATGTTCAAAAGGATTTAAATCTGGTGAGATGGCAGGCCAGGGTGTCTTGGCATTAACCTCGGCATTGACAAGAAGATTCCTTTTCAAATGGCTCTGTGAGCAGGAGCATTATCATGCTTAAAGATTATTGCTGGACCATGTTGCTTAAAGGAAGGCAACACATGTTGCTGTAAGATCTCATTAATGTATTGATCTGCCGTTTTGACTCCTGCAAGTGTGCTTGGATGTGTTGCAGTGCAAGTTTTGGACACTGAACAGGATGACGAGCATGCATCCTTGCATCACAGAGATGCCTCAAGACAGTGTTGTCACTTATCCTGCGAGGTCCAGAGAGAGTGTTTGCAGTACTCTTTCCTGAGCAGCTTGAAGCCAACTGCGTAGATGGATTGTACGAATGTATTGGTCCTGTGCGAGAGTCGTTATTTTGGAATGTCCACTTCTTGGCATATCTCTTGTTGATTCAGTGGCTTGATTACATCTTCTGATATTATAAACAGTTCCGCTCCTCACTTTACAGAGTCTTGCAACATGGCTAGTGGCCCACTCTGCTTGAAGGTGTGCAATGATTTGATTCCTCTCATTTTCTGACAGACCTGGCAAATAATATGATCATTGTGTTTTTTGGATGATCCAGATGCTGGCATCTTGGAAGGGTGTCACATGCTGAATGTTTTGTGCATGAGGTAATGACATTACATGGAAACTTGCAATCAAGTGTTCTATACATCCCTCGTGCCAAAATAGCACTTGGAATGAACACTGGAATGCCGTTTAGCAATTACATTATCAATTATACATATTCGGTTTATTTTTGATGGTGTGTATCGTATATATTTGAAGTATGATCTCACATGTGGGTTGTGTGTGGCTAAGATACTTTACAATGAAACAACACAATCCTCACATTGTGATATTTTTCAAGTCACCAAACTCTGATAAAAGTTTGTAGTGATGTGAAAACTTCACCGAGAGAATATCATCGATCAGTTTTGCCTCTTTCCTTGCAGTTCAATTCATTCCACTTTTAGAAATATCCATTCACTTTAGAATGTAAAAAGAAGATAAACATCTGAGATCAGGATCTTTTTTCCAAGTCTAGCATATTCATCATTTAACTCTCGAGGACAACTTTCGGAGGTGCGATACTTACTTTTACACAGCTTATTTGTGATAATCTTCCTCTTCATTCTTTTTATTCTGTCAATACACTACACTTCTTTCTGCAACCCCTTCCTCCTCAAATTCCCTTTACAAGTCATGAAGCTTCGTCAAGTTCAACAGTGAGACCTTTTGTAGCATTTAATGTATACCCTCATTGCCGAGCCACTAATTGTACAATCAGAGATTCAACCCTATCACCACCATCAAATGCCTCAAACCTTTAACCACTCAGTGAGGGAGGAGGGAGAGATAAAACACATTAAAATTAAAAAAATTAAAAAAACGAATGAATAAAGTGATGGATATGTTCTTTATTTATTTGATCATTCTGGTCTATCTTC
>NC_140974.1:30709563-30722755 GCF_056783735.1 Eptatretus burgeri | reverse complement strand
CTCTGGGGCTGTTGTTCATGGTTCGGCTTGCCCCTTTACTTGCAGTGAAGGGAAATCTTAACGCTAAAGCATACAATGACATTCTAGACAATTCTGTCCTTCCATCTTTGTGGCAACAGTTTGAGGAAGGCCCTTTCCTGTTTCAGCGTGGCAATGCACCCATGCACAAAGTGAGGGTCATATAGAAATGGTTTGTAGCGATCGGTGTGGAAGAACTTGACTAGCAAGCATAGAGCCCTGACCTCAACCACAAACACCTTTGGAATGAATTGGAACGCCGACAGCAAGCCAGACCTAATCGCCCAACATCAGTGTCTGACCATACTAATGCTCTTGTGGCTGAATGGAAGCAAATCCCCACAGCAATGTTCTAACAACATGGAAAGCATTTCCCAGAATAGTGGATTCTGTTATTGCAGCAAAGGGGGGACCAACTCCATATTAATGCCCATGATTTTGGAATGAGATGTTGGACGAGCATATGTCCACATACTTTTGGCCATATAATATGATTATATATATACACATATATATATATATATATATATATATATATATATATATATATATATATATATATGTATACATGCATATATATATATATATATATATATATATATATATATATACATATATATGTATATATATATATATATATATATATATATATATATATATATATATATATAGATATATATATAAATTTATATATATATATATATATATATATATATATATATATATATATATATATATATATATATATATATATATATATATATAAATATATATATATATATATATATATATATATATATATATATATATATATATATATATATACATAAATATATATATATATACATAAATATATATATATATATACATAAATATATATATATACATAAATATATATACATATATATATATATATATATATATATATATATATATATATATATATATATATATATATATATATATACATATATATATATATATATATATATATATATATATATATATACATATATATATATATATACATATATATATATATATACATATATATATTTTTTCCTTATATATTTTTCATATACACATACATATACATACATAAATATTCAACAATATACAACAATATACATACATACGTATATATATATATATATATATATATATATATATATATATATATATATATATATATATATATATATATATATATATGTAGCGAAACAAGGGTCGAGATATTTTTAATACAGTATGCCGTAACTTTGTCACATTGAAAACTTCCAAGTTCTTTTAAGACTTTCCAAGTAATTCAAAAGACTTTCTGCAATTTGTGTTAAAATGAAAAGATGTTTGATTGTTTTCTGCACAATATTAATCCAGTTTTATGTCATTCTGATGTCAAATAAAAAAGTTAAAACATAATAAAAAATATATCGTCCTTCCTGTTTCACTGTGTGTATATTTTCATATGTACGCACATGCGCATGCGCATGCACACACACACACACACACACACACACACACACACACACACACACACACACACACACACACACACACACACACACACACACACACACACACACCCTTGTCCACCTCTATAAACCCCATTCTCCTCAGCTGTACAGATTGCTTATGCATTGGACAAAGACTCTCATAAAGGTCATGTAATTTCTTAACAATGGTGTGAGTGTACAAGTGAGGCCTTCGAAGGTGACATTTGAGCTTCAGGAACTAACCTGCTTACCAGGTAAGCACTTCAATAGAGGAACCTGTATTTTTCAGACTCGTTGATCAGAGCATCCAGCCATCAGGACCATACTCTGTACAGAGCATTCGTGTTGCCGAAGCAGTCTGTTGGGCTATTGGGCACAATGTTGGACAGGTCGCCACTCCATCACAGGATACTCAAATGACTCAATCATCCCAGCAAGTTGCGACTCATTTTGCCAACCTTGGAAGGATGATAGGCTGAGTCAACCCCACCTGATATTAATTCAACAACCAAGCAGGATTTGAACTCAGGACCCAAGGATCCCAAGCCCACCAACCAAACCATTAAGCCAACACCAGACGTTAGAGCATCTGGACTTATTGAAAAAGGCAAGAGGGAGAAGAATAATTACACTTTTACTCCTGACATGATCGCTTTGGTCAATGGAACTACGGGAGGAGGAAAGTTAAATAAACCACAAACGGTTTCATTACATTTCTTACAAAGAGTAACAAAGACTGAGGTGCATTTATAGAGTACTCAGGTGCATGTATCGAGAGTACTCAGGTGCATGTTTTGAGAGTGCTCAGGTGTACTGTATTTGTAAAGAGTATTCAAGTGCGTTTACAGATTATTCAGGTTCTTGTATAGGGAGTACTGAGGTACATTTATGGAGAGTATCTGACGGAACAAGGTGCTGCGAGTTTATGTAGAATGGTTCAGCCCAAGGTCAGGTTTCCATGCCCTTCCTGTGGTTATTTGCCTGTTCCGTATTTATTTTTGATCCCATCATAATTTCAAGTTCAAAGCCACTGGCTTCAGAACATGACTCTGTTGGGGTCCAGTGACGCTGCCCTTGGTCTGGACGTTTACAACCCTTCGGGCTGAATTACAGCGAACTAGTCTGCGGTCAGTGCGGCCCGTAAATCACTCTGCAAATCCCCAATTACGACTGCCAGGAACCATCCTGCTCCACGTGAATAGCTATGCTGAACTGAGAAAACACGGGGACCGATTACGTAACTTCATTTTGGCCTATTTCCTGCGCAAAAGGAATGAAACAAAAGCAGGCCGCACTTTCGGTCGAATGTGATGGGGCTGCATTATGACGTCATTCAAAACCAAATACTTATCGACATAAAAGTTCCTCAAAATTACAATAATTGTCACAAAACAAAGCACCAACAGTCATAATGAATAAAAACAATAATGTCTCGTCACCAATGAAGAAACAGAGAGTTTATCATCAAGTTCAAGGCCGAGCAAAGAGGTATGTAAAAACAAATAAAGGTGGTGGTTCGGTAACAAGGAGGAAATGATTGCAAAAGGACATGTAGAAAAATTCAACAATGTTTGAAAATTAGTTTGTATAAATTGTTGATTAAGTTGACATATCAAGCCATGAACTCTTACTGATTACACAGTTAAAGTTAAAGAGGTTTATGTCCATTTATCCGATGAAGCATTTCAAACATTCCTTTTTCCGAATAAGCAAGCACATTGCAAGAAATTTTCCCATGAGGAGATGAATTGAAAACAGGAAGAGTCTTTAATGGGTTTCGAGCGACATTACAAGAGACCAGAACATGACACTGTATAGCCATCTAGATTAGACGGAGCTGACATAAATATCGATGAACTAACACTTATTGTTGATAATTTAGTTACATGCGGATAAATACACTGCCTCTAAATTGTACAGAAAGGAATTCCGGATACATGGTTTCGATCTGATGTGTTACAAAGTACAATGGCAAACGTATACAATATTTATAAGGAAAAGAAAATGATTCTTTTAATTAAATTCACCGTACATAAAACTTTGGCACGACAAGAGTATTTCCGCTTATTTCATACGAAAGCAAAGTAAGCATTTCGTAAGAATAAGCTACAAGTATTACACGTTGGAACGAACTTATCATGAAAAACATTCGTCCCAAAGAGTAGAAATTAATTCCCATGTTAAACGTGCACTCCAGGAAAATCATACCGACGATGGCAGTACACAACCCGAGTGGGAACATCAATACGACATCGCGTTCTCTGCAATCTTATATTACGGACGCCACGACGATGGATTCAAATGAAGTTTAAAAAAATGAAAATGCTTGTCCGACCTCTTATAAACATGTTCCATATTGTGAACAGCCAGGGATATAACATTTGATGCACACATGCACACTGGTATATATATATATATATATATATATATATATATATATATATATATATATATATATATATATATATATATATATATATATATATATATATATATATATATATACATATATATATATATATATATATATATATATATATATATATATATATATATATATATATATATATATACATATATATATATAAAAATGGCTGCATTGTGGGTAGGCAGTGTGACGTCATTTGTGCTTTGATGGCAGATATCGTATTGAGTGTTATTTAAATAGTGGGTAAAAACACTGTCTCTGTACATCTATGTACACATTTCGAAAACAAAATGTGAGCAACGAAGACCTCTTAAGCAAAATAAATTTCTTTGAAAAGGAAATGTACAAATGCTGTATCTTTCACAGTTTTACACTGGTCGGTGTGTGCTCGTAAAACTTTTTGTTTTGATTTCTTTATTTTCTTACACAAACTGCCGTCGACTCACAGCATTTAAAAACCGATACTTTAGCGATAAAATCAAGGTGAGAGAGGGGATGGGGGTGGAGAAAGAGGGAGATAGACAGATAGATAGATAGTGTGGACCACCACTCAGAAGAGGCGTAAGCAATGATCATGCGGATTTTCACAACTTTGTATGAACAGCAATCTTGGAAAGCACTGTTCCTGCATTAATATCTTAACAGGCAGGACAAAATGAGAAACATGAAAACTATGAGAAAATAAAGATAACTTGGTGGGTTCATGAACTGCAAGGTAGCTGAAAACACAAAAAGGTTTATGGCATAGATGAAAAGAAGCAGATGTAGACAGAGAGAGACAGAGAGAGACAGAGACAGAGACAGAGAGAGACAGAGACAGAGACAGAGACAGAGACAGAGACAGAGACAGAGACAGACACAGAGACAGAGACAGAGACAGAGACAGAGACAGAGACAGAGAGAGAGAGAGAGAGAGAGAGAGAGAGAGAGAGAGAGAGAGAGATCTGAAGACATCCTTCATCTTGTTGAGCTCCTCATTCAATGGCAATCCAGATAATCAGCTGGGAACAATCCATCATTCAGATTTCAACCATTTAACCCCTCCCATATTCACTCTGAACAGTGGGTCCACAACCTTAGCTTTCTCCAAATGTCCTTCAATCAGGCATAGAGAGGTGCAGAGAGTGTGAGAAGGAAGAGAAATATTAAAGGAGGAGGTGTCCATTGAGCAGTTCTGAATGGACTCTCGTTGATGCAGTGGGACATTAGGGGAGAGGGCTGTGGGGTGGAGGGTAAAGCCCCTTTCACACATACCACTCACTGAAGTTAGCCGCGAGTCCGCCGTGACCGTGACTTCCGGGTAATGGGATATGCCTGGCTTTCACCGGTGATGGAATTCCAGCTGAAGAGATGGACGTAACAGACATCGGCGCGACCACAGAGGAAGAAGAAGATGATGAAGAGTTTGCAACACCCCCTGTCATGGAACCGGAGGGTTGGCTCGATCCTCCGGCTTCGGTGGAGACTTGGGAGCCCATAACAGGCGGCGTTGCAGATTCGTACCCCGAGCTGGCTGCCGGAGAAGGCTGGGAGCCATGGGCCGTTTCGTGCACCTGTGTGTGAGCAGGCACATCGCGAGACTCACTCAGCCACGACGCCCTGAAACGGTCTCACCCCAATGGGTGCACACGTTACGCACATCCCGCGTTTAAATGCCTCCGGCAAAATAACGCTAAGCACCATCGGCGACTACAGTCGTCCTGACAGGTTTATCACGACAAGCATATTCAGTTATCTTCCCCCCCCCCCCTGCCACCGTTTTCCAACCCCCACATCCCCTCCCACTCTCCATCTCCTCTTCTTTTTCAGCTTTCCCTGCTTGAACGTACACAATCAACACCTACACGCATGACCCCAGCACCGTCGACCCCCCCACCGAGCTCAGGAAACAACACCATAATGACATCCCTACTTAGCACTGCCCTTCTTGCTCGTGGAGCTCGATCTGACACTAGACCCCAGCGTCCCTCGGCCACACCACGGCATATTTACCTTCATGTGCTTGCGTAGTGAACTGGGATGCGTGTAGGACTTGTCACACAACTTGCACAGGTACGGCTTGTCCGACGTATGTACGTGCATGTGCTTCTTGCGGTCGCTGCTGTTGGCGAAGCGTCGGTCGCAGCCCTCGAACTCACAGCGAAACGGTTTCTCTCCTGCTCACGGGACGTGTGGGGATGCACGAGTGAATAATATAGTCTGTCCACGTACCACGTACCGAGTGTCCAATCCGTGTTGCAATGCTACACGGGACGCCATTGTGTCATGGCCTTGGCCATTTAGGATTGCTGGTCGCATGGTGAACCCCCCCCCCCGCATCAAGAGACCCCCTTATTCTCAGTCCCCCAAAGAGGCAACACTCAAAGAGCACACACACAAGGAAACGCTTATTTATAGCGAGTCGCTTTTGAGGCGCTTACAATAACACATCGTCCATCTTGCGAATCGATTTTTTTTTTTTTTGATAATAACCTGAACACAACGTCAACGCACAAATCAAATGCGTTTGGTTAAAATGGTGTTATTGTCATCCGAGGCGAGTGAAGCTGCAAGTCGAGACGTCGTGTCTCGAGCAATGAGAAACAAAACAGATCGGGTGAAAAAGGCTTTGTTTTATTTATTTTTATTGCTGGGTGTTGTTCCCCCCCCCCCACCACCACCCACTACTTTAGTAACAAATTGCATTGTTTCGGATGGACAATTGAACCAAATGCGTAATGCTGAATTGTTTCGTAAAAGAACGAAGAGAGCGGTCACGAATCAACGCAGCCCCCCCTTTTTATAACAACATCTCCACTCCGCACCCCCACTCCCGACAACCAAAATGCCCAAACGAACATGTCCGCCGAATGGGGCCGTTAAAAGGGACGTGAAAACGCCTCTGGAAGCTCCTGGCGAGTTTTCTCTCCCGTTCTGCATCAACCTTTCTGATGTGCGAACGGCTCGGGCGAACAATGGGACGCCGAGGCCGAGCGCGTCACGGCTCATTCGTTCCTCGCAACCTCGGAGTACCACGTACGTACACGTACCAGTGCGTCGGTGTGCTCCGGGGGTGAGGGGGGACGCTCGCCGGACAATTGTACTAAAAGGTGCGGGGGGATTAATCCCGCAAAGAGGACGCCATTAGCATGAGAATGGACGCTCAGGTCTCGGACAAACGATGTAGGCCTTGCCGAGGCGCTCGCCGTCCTCGCGGGCTCCGGGGCAAGTTGTGGGGGGTCAAAGGCGAGTCGGCCAGGACCCGATCGCACTCGAAATTCACGGAGGTTCTCCTTTTACCCCCTCGGTGGATGTAAAACCCGAATGGCCGACGCTATCCCGAAACGATAGTCCTCCGTGCCCTCTCAGGTGTCGACACGTTACACGATGTACGCAGCGATGTTCTGGTCGTCATCGATCACGACGCTTGCAACATTTTTTTTTAGGCATTACGTTAACTGTTGCAAAACATTCGGGCTTTGAGAATGTAGTTAAAATTAGAACTTTTGTAAAGACGGGTTTATACAAAAAAAAACAACAAAAAAAAAACGTGCAAACAACACGGAAAACGACGAGGGGATAAAAACGGCGCATTACGCATTAATACGCAACTTGACTCGTCCTGAAATGTTTTCTTAATTCTGATAAAGGGAGAGGAGAGAGAGAAAAAAACAAATAAATCACATAAACCAGTAAATGTATTTGTTGAAGCGCAAAATTGCGCCGAAATTAAGGATCGTACGATGTGGCCGAGTGACCTTTGTGCGCGTGGTGTAAAGACCATGAGGACAACCCCCCGCGCGCGCGTTTAAATGTGTGTGTGTGTGTGTGTGTGTGTGTGTGTGTGTGTGTGTGTGTGTGTGTGTGTGTGTGTGTGTGTGTGTGTGTGTGTGTGTGTGTGTGTGTGCGCGCGCGCGCACGCGCGACCGGGACACTCACCCGTGTGCGTCCTCTTGTGTATCTTGAGGTTCTCCGAACGCGCAAACACTTTCCCGCAGCCGGGGAAGGGACACGGGAACGGTTTCTCGCCCGTGTGCACCCTGATATGATTCACCAGCTTGTACTTGGCCTTGAAAGGTTTGCCCTGACGGACGCATTCGTCCCAGAAGCAGATGTGATTCGCCTGCTCGGGCCCGCCGACGTGCTCCACGCTCACGTGCGTCACCAACTCGTGCATCGTGCTGAAGGTCTTGTTGCACGGCTTCTTGGGCACGGCCAGCTGCTCGGGCTCGATCCACTTGCAGATGAGTTCCTCCTTTATCGGTTGCCGCATGTAACGGAAGAAAGCTCCCGCTCCGGCCGCCGCATGGTGCGCCATCATGTTGAGCGCACCGTAGCCATGGTGGTGGTGGTGGTGGTGCAGCGGCCCGGCGGCGGTCGCGTACGGGTCGCCACGCGGGCTCCCGCCGTTAACTTGGTGGTATTGGTGCTCGGGCCTGCAGTACATCTCCCCGGGAAGAGGAAGTCGCATCTGGCCTCCCATGACATTTTGCGAATGGTGTCCGGCCGTCGTCTGGTCGTGGATGCCCGGAAAGAGCAGGCTCGTCGGGTCGTTCGATGCCGGGTGATGGTGGTGATGATGATGATGAGGGTGAGGGTGAGGATGCGGGTGAGGATGGGCCGCACCGAAGCCGGCGGGGAATAGGCCCGCGGCATGCTGAGCGCCCGACGAGCTCGAGTCGGCGAAGCCTCGATGGTTGCGAAATAAAAAGTCGCGCGTCGAGTTGAAAGCAGCCGCCGCGCTGTAAGAGCCCACATGCGGCGGGTGGTGGCTGAGCGCCGCAGGAGGGTACCCGACCGGGGACTGCGACGCGAAAGGCTGGGCAGGCGCTCCCATGTCGTGAGCTGCTCCGGGTCCAAGCTTGAAGGCTCCGCCGAGATGCGACGCGGCCTCTCCGAACGGGTTCAGTCCGAGCGCGCAATCTCTCTCCCCGACGTCGGCCGCAGAGGGGTGCCTGCCCGGCGCGAATCCCCCGACCCCCAGCGCCGGGTACTGGGAGCCGCTATCGAGCAACATGGTCATGCCGAGGCTCGCCGGAGCCGCCCTGGGTGGACACGGCGCGACACCGACGTGATAAAAACACCGGGTCCGCTCCCGGACTGGCTGCGCGACCCTCTCGCTCGCTCACAATAAAAAAAAGTTCACAGCCACGCTCTACCGAGGAGCTCGCAAACGTCCGCTTTCACCCCCTCCCTCTACCCCCTGCGCACACTCCTGTACCTCTTACCCTCCCCTTCACTCCGTTTTCTTTGAAAACGACGTCTCGACACGCGGCTCCTTATGCCATAAGTATCTCCGTTCAAGCATAAAGTTTAAGTTTATCCGGAGGAGCGACGTCACCTCGACATGCAAATCGCGGCTCCGATTGCTCCCGCAGATAAATGAATTGACGGAACGTCGAGAGGAGCCTTCGGTGATAAACGGTGGGGGCAGCTTGCTCACGTGATCCGCTTTGAGCCATCTTATTGGTCCGATCGGACAAATCTTCCAAGCTTTGCACTCGCTTTCCATTGGCCGATCACACTCATCAATTAGTGATATGACTCCTGATTTTCACGTCTCTTAATTAAAACGGCTTACATCGTCCCCGACGCTCCTCGGTGTCCATCCCGGACTCAGACGCGCCACGTACCTGTGCGTAAACATTTGCTGACACGCGTTTTTTTTTTTTGGGGGGGGGGTCTTCGCGGGACTCGCGCGCCCCAAACTAAACAAACGCTAAATTCGCTTCATGTTCGACAATATGTCCAACCCACGATACATTGATGATGTCGGTGAATCTCGTGAATGTGTACTTGGCAATCCAAATCACAAAAAAAACAAAAAAACATGGACAAATGGTGCGTTTAGGACAAGCAAACCGTCCGCTGTTTGAGAGTGGGCTCATCGCCGGGGATTCGAGCATTGTCAATCTGTCCATTTTCAGTTGTTTGCGCTCAGTTTTCCACGGACGAGCCGTTCATGTCATACATCGACGAGGCAGATTTCCCAAACATCATCATCACACCCGCTTGGAAGCTTTTTGGCCTTTTCACTGTCAACCTCGTATCATGAAACCTCCCTGTCCCTGTCTCTCTCTGTCTCTCTCTGTCTCTCTCTGTCTCTCTCTGTCTCTCTCTGTCTCTCTCTGTCTCTCTCTGTCTCTCTCTGTCTCTCTCTCTCTCTCTCTCTCTCTCTCTCTCTCTGTCTCTCTCTCTGTCTCTCTCTCTGTCTCTCTCTCTCTCTCTCTCTCTCTCTCTCACAAAGTAAAGGCCGCTGTGACGATCCGTCAATCTTTACCCCCCACACCCTGTCCCCCACCAGCGCCCCTCCCCCACCGTTCGATTTCTCCACCAACATTACCAGACCGCACCGGTGGCACCAAAGCCCAAACGGAGAGAGCGTTAAGGCGATAACCGGCAAGTGGGGACCACAGCTGAATCAATAGACGCAAATAAACAAATGCGGACGCGCGAAGGCTCCAGGAGGGAAGTTTCTTTTCGCCCTTTTTTTTTTCTTTTCTATAACAAATGCACATTGCTCGACATTTTGTTGCTTTTCATGCAGTGGCAGCCGCATACCCTCAGGTAAGGAAGTTATGCGAAGCTTTGGCCGCATTCAGTCGGCACAATGGGAGCGAACGGACGCATTGTTTGGCAGCGAAGCGGTCGTTAGGCGAACATTTTCAGCTCCATTCAAATTCCGAGCCGTTTCCTCCGCGAATTAATCCCGCATTATTGTGCTCCGATCCTGGGAAGTGAGCTCGGTTAGCGATACAATTCTTTGCACTCGGTGATCCGTTTGCGTTTTGATAAAGCGAAATAATGGAGCGCGCACGTGCAACAAGGTACAGGCCGACCGACGGGACACGTCAACGATGTGGACGCCTCTCGTGCGCACAATCATCTGTTTTTGAACTTCGGGGGACACGCAAATGAATGTCCGACTCGACATGCTCGACGCGAAATGGCGTGCATTTGTACTCACACGTACATGCTCGTGTGACGTGAGCCAAGTTGCACGCGCACTCGACTTGCTGTCGTGGAAACGTCAAACCCCTGAGCAGCGTTTTGTGTCACGTCAGACGCAACTTACAAATTAAAACTGATAATAATTATTAATCATTGAATGTCGCTTCGAAATAAAGTGGAAATTAATTCCTTTCGTACACGTCGATCCAATCGACGTGCAATTCATTCTGTTTTTTTACACCTTACCAGAAATGACGACCGAATATATTATTAATGAACATACTTTAAAAGATGTTTATTATAAATATAAATAATATTATTGTTCAAATACACATTGGAATTATTCGCATTTATCAAAAATGTAATAAACATTTCTTTGCATGAACCTTTTCCTTGGAATCACTGTGGTGTGTGTGTGTGTGTGTGTGTGTGTGTGTGTGTGTGTGTGTGTGTGTGTGTGTGTGTGTGTGTGTGTGTGTGTGTGTGTGTGTGTGTGTGTGTGTGTGTGTGTGTGTGTGTGTGTGTGTGTGTTATCGTCTTCCTTGAAATCGTGGCAGACTTACGATGACATTCATGATCCAATTTTATTCAACCATCCTTATTCTGTACTACTTTGCAAAGCTCTGGTAGTGTGTGGTCGTGTCTGTGCATCCGGTATCATATATATATATGTGTGTGTGTGTGTGTGTGTGTGTGTGTGTGTGTGTGTGTGTGTGTGTGTGTGTGTGTGTGTGTGTGTGTGTGTGTGTGTGTGTGTGTACCCCCCTACTGTGGTCAAAACAAACTGTTCGTGATGATGTTAAATATGCATGAAGTTTTGAGTAAACCCACACTATGTATATTTAATGGAAATTAACCTTTTGCAACATTGTGTTGAAATATTATGGTTTCGGCAGATAAAGTAATCTTTCAAGATTTACAACATCCGTCACAATGTAAGTGAAATCAATCACATTTTCAGCCTTTATTGTTTTCAAATTGATATCTTTTATTAAGAGTACAGGCTTGCTAATGTTTTGCACGATTTGATTCTTCAGACTGGGACTGATGAAAAGCCGATGACCTGACTCGCCTGACGAGCAAATTGACTGACATCGATGAAAAGTATTTTCGTCCCTTTTGTTTTTTTACACAATAATCCAGCCAGTTTTCTTTCCCCCCTCCAAGTTTTTTTTATATGACAGTTTTAACCTTTTAACTGAGCAACCGCAGTTTACACTTTTTAAAACCTCCAAGTCCAGTGACAAACTCACTGATGAACCCTCATCCATGATTAATCTGTCAAACTGAGCATATGCTTCCTAAACAACATCACAGGTATAACCAAGGTAAGTGCGAGTCTCCTCACCGTTTCCCCGCTGGAAACCAAGCATCATCAAGTACAACACATGCCAATGTCTCCGATTGGAAACGACTCACCTTGTTGTGAAATGGAGCTTTTACAAAGCCTGGGTGTACTTTTCATGTGCAAAGATGTATCACACGACCCTTTTGCTCTCAATCTGCATCACCAATGTGTGCAATAAAAAGTGCTTTAAAAATAAATGTCATAAAATAACAATCACTGCTCACGATTTTTCTGCAAAATGCTTATTTATCCATAATCGTACATTTTGCATTGGTCCTCGATTAATGGTAATACGTACAAAACAAGTCTCACAATGCATATTGCAAATGAGTGCAGAGTCCAAAACATACTACCGTGACGCGATGGTGTCCTTCTTTTCATCTATCAGCTTTGTTCAATGGAGTTGGTTATTCAGTTTAGATATTGATTCATACTAGAAAGATTTCGGTGAATTGTTCTATCATTTCATCATTGTTTGCTTCCATTTTCAAGGCTCGTCAAAATGGAAGAGCTGCAGTCAAACAAGTCTTACAAACATTCGAAAATATACAACAAAGGAATTGATTTGCTCAGAGTTATTACTACGTTGGGAAAAGTACTTTATTTGATGTAAGAAAATAACCTTATTGTTCTGATGGCAAATGTATAGACTACTAACACAATCATGTATATATGTAGGCCTTTGTAATAGTCTAGAGGTAGCAATAAATGCTTCCGGTTTGAAGGACGAACAGTTTTCTTTGTCACTCGTTTTCATGTATGAAGAGAACGATTGATATATCCTTTGATATCACTGCTCGTAAATTTATAATATTTTCCTTTGCACAAATCAAGGCTCATCATAGAAGAGCTGGAAGGTTGAAGATGAGTGTACCGGAAATTGAATGGTATATAAGAAACAAATGAACCAGAGGTGCAGACATGAACAATATTATCAAGGAGAGATAGATATCGCGAGTTCGACAAACCATGGTG
>NC_140974.1:30699563-30702063 GCF_056783735.1 Eptatretus burgeri | reverse complement strand
GCCCATTTAATGTGCTGTTCTCTCTTTGCTGCTGTTTCAATGCGACGCCCGTTGCACGAACATCGCCTGGGCACTGAAAAGGGCCTTGGTCGTCCTGGAGACTGAGTTTCTGTGCAAGGACTCCATCCTGCCGCAGCAGCTGCCAGCAAGCGAGCTGACTGGGCACTGGGAAGTACAGCTCGTGCTCACTTCGTCCATTCTAAAATTCGCATTCGGTTGCGAGGTCCAGTCATGGCCGTGCATGCACCAACGGCGACCTGACAACCATCACTGCTCGTTTTGACCCAGGCATCCCTGCACTGAGTTCACTGACACGTTGGCCCAGAGATCACCCATGGATGCCGTTCGTCCCCAAGTTTAACGTGGTGACGTGTTTCGCGCGTGATTGCTTCATTATTCTCTTAGCGGCTCAAGAACGACGAGGTATAGTCTCCGTTTATTTTGTTTGCTCACCTCTTAAGCGCCACCATAAGGACTCGATAAACACGACGGGACCAATGGCGGTTCCGCCACACCAAGTAGATCCCATTTTTTAAAAATTCATTTTCGATGTTTTTTTTTCTTGTCCTCCTCTTTTTCCCTCCCCTTCCTCCCTGAAATGCCCTCCCGCCGAACCTGCACAACACCTCCCTCCTTTCTCTTTCCTTAACTCCTCCCCTTTACGTCCTTCCTAAGTCTCCACTTCCCCTCCCTCATCCTCCGCTTCTTCATTCCCCTTCCCACTGCGAGCAGCTCTTATGCGCTCATGCCACATATTTTCCTCTCCCTCCCACCTTTGTCTGACCAAGGCCACGACAGTCTATTCACAGTGCCCCGTGAGAGCTGTCCCAAGGTCTGACTGAAGCTTTAGCAACTTGTCAGGGTGTGCGTACCTGCGCACGTATAAAATAGACGCTGGTGAAGAATTCGTGTGCTGAATTAATGGCCGTGTCTTCGGGTCTCAGACGAAGAGTAACAGTTTCACTTTTGGGTTCTTCGAACAGGTTTCTCGGGTGCAAAGAAGTGTTTTTAAAAAAAATATATTATTCAATTTATATCCAATAGGAACACTTTGCGTGCTTGTTTGGCCGTACATGTAAAATTACAAATAAAAGGCACACACACACACACACACACACACACACACACACACACACACACACACACACACACACACACACACACACACACACACACACACACACACACACACACACACACACACACACGTCCAGTTTGACGTGAATAAGTGGCTGCAAACTGTCTTTATAAGCGCCAATGCTCCCGCAAAAGTGTCTGGCGCATGATCCTTCCCTACAGGAAGAAAGAAGTTGCGTATCACGTGTCACCTGAAGACTTCTGCCTCAAACAACAAAATCTCAAACCAGCTTCGATCAACGTGAGACTGCGGTCGTTTTCCAACATTCAAACGACACCAGATTGTTTTTCCGGTAAACAGATGAGTTATAAGCATTCATTTGGTGTTGTGTATGCAGTATATATACATATATATCTATATATCTATACACATATATTTATTTGGGAGCATACGCTTTCCACTGTATAAACTGGACATCCAAGTATATATTAATATGTGCAGTCTGTGTTGTCACTGAACTGCTCCCTCAAACTTATGTGAAAACATACGAAACTTTTTGGCTGCACCGACCTCTCCCATGTGTACGTTCTAAAGGTTTTTTTTTTTGAATATTTGAAGAAAAAGGAATTTTTTGAAATTTTTCTTTTTCTTTTTCACTTGACTCTTCAACATCAATTGTAAAAAAAAAATGTAATATCACGAATAATACAGATTAATTTGCAAAATAAGTGTTTGGTGTATATCCTGACAACACGGCAACTCATATTTATCCTCAATTTAAACAAGGTTTTCTCTATGGTGACGTGCGGTGAGGTGTTTTGAATTGCACAGCAGGATCTGTTTTGAATTACACGGTGGTGAGGTGTTTTTAATGACGCAGTGGTAACACAGTGGTGAAGTGTTTTTAATAACATGGCGGTGTGGCGTTTTTAATAACGTTGTGGTGTTGTCCTGCTCGCCTCACCACGCACACACACACACGCGCACACACACACACACACACACACACACACACACACACACACACACACACACACACACACACACACACACACACACACACACACACACACACACACACACGTGTATATATATATATATATATATATATATATATATATATATATATACACATATATATGAGGCCCCACGAGAAGGAGTGATGTAAGCGACATTTTTAATGACATGATGATGATAGGCAAGGATGATAGGGTAAGGGTTAAAATAGTGCTATATGGCATTAACTCCAAAATAGCCGATGTGTCCCTTACATCACTTCTCCTCGCGGCCGCTCATATACGAATATATATATATATATATATATATATATATATATATATATATATATATATATATATATACAAACATATACATACATACATATATATACATACATATACACATATATATATATATACATTT
>NC_140974.1:30692063-30694563 GCF_056783735.1 Eptatretus burgeri | reverse complement strand
CTCGTTCACTGCTGAACTGGAGCACCCAGAGGCCCCAAATTTTGGGTGTACGTAGTCCAGAATCTGGGCGAGGTTTTACGTGTCTGCACGTTGGCCTTAACACCGATTTGTGGCCACCAAGGGCCGCTATAAAGTGTATATTGCGATGTGGGGTCAAGCAATGTTGCTGCTAACTCGCTGGCAAAAACTCACCACCATGAGGGCAATAACTCCATACGATTACAATGCACATGTGCTGGAATCACAACACAGTTTTTTCTCGTGCAGTGCTGGGCAGCCAGACATATATATATATATATATATATATATATATATATATATATATATATATATATATATATATATATATATATATATATATATATATATATATATATATATATATATATATATATATATATATATATATATATATATATATATATATATATATATATATATATATATATATATATATATATATATATATATATATATATATATATATATTTGTATGACGAGTAAAAGCACACTGGGCTGAAAAGAATAATAAAATTCTTTATGAAAACATTTAAATTATTTTTAATCATATATTAAAATAATATATTTTAATAATTGAAAAAGTAAAAGCTTTTATTATTCTTTTCGGCTCAGTGTGCTTTTATATACATATACATATAAACATACACACATCCACCAAACACCGCTTTGTACCAATATACAACAAGTATCTACCTTGTGATAAACAAGGTTTCATAATTAGCCATTCCAAAGCCCAGCAGAAATGTATATTAAATAAAACTTGTTCCGCTGAAAATTATAGAATTTCCATGAAACGATATTAGAGAAAATTTCGTTTCATCAACGCACGTCACAATTGTTTTTAGGTAAGGCCACAGACTTGGTGAAGACTTTGTATGTGAATGTCGTAAAACGTTCCGACCGTAGGTATCAGTGCTTTAAAAGATTCCCACACTGAAGCGCACATTGCCTGTTTCAAAACCTTCATTTTATATACGTGCCATTTTGTTCAACGTCACGTTTTTCAACATGGGTGACGCCCACAAAACACGAAGCCACAGAACAAGAACACAGCAGGTTATCACGTTTTATATACACTGCAACAGAGCAAGAATCCAAGTCATGACTTTTTATGGCTCCATATAGCAACAATAAATCTTTCCTCGAAAACAATAATTCACAAACTGCGGAATTATATGCATCATTCCATCTTGAGATCAACGTCTCATCAACGGTTCAGAATAGTTCATTTCAAAACTACTACGAATATATATATATATATATATATATATATATATATATATATATATATATATATATATATATATATATATATATATATATCTCACACACACACACACACACACACACACACACACACACACACACACACACACACACACACACTCACTCACGTTTTTGATATTTACATTTGTTGTAAGCGCTTTCGCATTAACATTTTCAACTCCTTTATCGAAATTGTTCACGTTTTCGGAAATCCAGTTTAAGCTGAAGTTACATCTAATATTTTCAGCTTAGTCTCACAAAAACTCCAGTGGGCTCTGTTTAAAACCTACAAATGGCAGGTTTGTTTCGCAATGAAAACAAGAAGAAAAAAGCAATTGTGGAGAGAGAGGAAAGAGCTGCAAACATGGAGAGTGTAAGCTGAAACTGAGGAATGAATGACACGAAGTCGACGATGAGCATTTCGTAAATGCGGTATTTGTAAGATTGCATGTGAGAATAAAAAAGTGAGAAGGAGACGTGGCGAGAGAAGGAAACCATTTAATGTGACATTTTTGTTTCTACTCGCACCGCCACTGACACCGCATTGCGCACATTTATTAGCTCTCTCTCTCGCATCCGATTATCGAGGAGAGGTTGGGAATTTAGAGAGTGACCCCTCCCCCTCTCTACCCCCGCCGTAAATCTGAAGGAGCCGTCAATCACGCGGGGCCGGCCAATCCTGCCGCTCCCTGCCGGCCGATTGTGCGGCTCCGCACCCGCTGCGCGTACGAGCATCCCAACGGAACGTGCAGAGCAAGACGCGGAGGGAACCTTTCTGCAAACTGCGCGGCATGTGGACCGAATGCTTTACTAGTGGGCGCCCGAAGCTCTGAACTTCATTAATCGCCTTCCTCATTATTTTGTTGTTTCCACGGCCGCGAAGGAGTTTCTCTCCTTTCTTGTCGTAATGAGTGTGGACGCGCTAACCGGCCATGTGATGGAGACCGCGTTCACAAAGCGCAACCCCGCTTTGAGATTAGTGGACCTGGCGGGGGCCCCACATCATCATCTTCACCACCATCCCCCCCACCAGCCTCTGACAGGCTTCCCGGGGCTCGGACACCCTGCTGTGGAAACTACTGCCCCTGAGCCCTGCGTGGGTTTCAATCCGTACAGCGCGGAGCGCATGGGCCAGGCCATAAAGCTGAGTCCAGCGTCGGCGCACCATCTCCCGGGTGAAGTCACGTCGAACCAGACGGCAGCGTTTAACCTG
>NC_140974.1:30669563-30672063 GCF_056783735.1 Eptatretus burgeri | reverse complement strand
AATAAAGATAGTAAAAGAAAAACGGCTATCCTGAAGAGTCGCAGCCCGCATGAATGACATTTATTCCCTCTAGACAACGGGTTTGGGCCGAACTACACATATACTTACCGAGATATCTCACCTAAGGGACCTGAATGGTGGTTTGCGAATTTGGTCAACCACAACAATATATAAATATATATATATATATATATATATATATAAATATATATGTACATAAATATATATATATATATATATATATATATATATATATATATATATAAAATATATATGTACACATATATATATATATATATATATATATATATATATATATATATATATATATATATATATATATATGTAAAGATATACAGTCAACCCCCGCTTCATCGCGGTTCACCTCTCGCGCCCCCGGTTCATCGCGGGTTTTCCCTTGGAATGTAACTAATTTTTTTCTGCGGATTCCCCCGGTACATCGTGGTAATAATATATAAAATATAAATTATTTAAGCAATAAATTATAACGCGTGACGCTCGAAAGTATCTTCATAATAAAACAAACAAAAAAAAAATTGTATGTTTGTCGACACAACACACGAGACAAAGACAGAGAGCGCGCTATTCATTTCTGATTGGCGCTGATTGGCTGCTGCCCACGAGGCGCACTCTCGCTGTCTTGAGTGTTTCGCTTGTGAACGACAGATATTTTCTACGTTTTTTTTCTCCAAGCCCTACGATGCCGCCCAAAGGAAAAACGTTTGCCACGGTTGGGCGCCATTATGGTTTGAATGAATCGACCATACGCTACATCAAGAAGCACGAAGCCAACATCAGCGCTTAACATTCGCAACGCCCTGCAGCACCTCGTGGAGGCCATGGATTCCGACGACAATTTTTCTCTGAGGGCGTATTGGGGTTATTTCACGATAGCAACGTGTCTCCAAATAATTCAGAAGGCTCTACAAGAAATGAAAAAAGAAACCTTAAACGCCTGTTGGAAGAAACTGTGGCCAGAATGCGTCCACGAATACAAGGCCTTTTCTCCAGACGAAATTCACCATTCGGCAATCGATAAGGTGGTCAAGCTGGCGAAGATTCTAGGAGGAGGATTCAACGACATAACGCACAATGAAGTGAATGACCTCATCGAAACCAACTCTGACCCATTAACGGACGAGGATTTGGCTGAGCTTACGAAGTCTGCATGCGAGGAGGAGGAAGAACAATCTGATCCATCGCAGGAGCACGACGACGAAGGCCTCTCACTTGAACGCTTAGCAACAATGGCGAAAACTCTCACCACCATGAAGAAACAACGCCAGCAACTGCCCATCACAATGTTTTTGCAACGTTACTGAGTTTACAGTAAGCATTTTTATGGTTCAAATGTTTTCTTTATGTGTTTGAGATTAAAATGTGTTTAAAATGTGTTTTGTGGAGGCGTCCATTCATCGCGGATTTTTACTTACCGCGGGAGGGCTTGGAACGTAACCCCCAAGAGAAACGGGGGATTACTGTATATGTATATATGTCTATATATATATATATATATATATATATATATATATATACATAATAAATTATATATACATAATATATATAATATTATATATATATATATATATATATATATATATATATATATATGTACACAATTATATACAGTACATACACATATATATATATATATATATATATATATATATATATATATATATATATATATATAAAATTATATACTACCATATATATATATATATATATATATATATATATATATATATATATATATATATATATACATATATATGTATGTTTATGAGGCGCCACGAGGAGGAGTGAGGTAAGGGACACATCGGCCATTTTGGAGTTAATGCCATATAGCACTATTTTAACCCTTACCCTATCATCCGAGCCTGTCATCATCAAATCATTAAAAAATGTTGCTTGCATCATTCCTCCTCGCGGGGCCTCATATATATATTATATACATACATATATATATATATATATATATATATATATATATATATATTATATACATACATATATATATATATATATTATATACATACACATACATATATTATATACATACACATACATATATTATATACATACACATACATATATTATATATATATATATATATATATATATATATATATATATATATATATTATATACATACATCTCGTCGTCATCTCCCACCAGACTCCCGGAATTATAGGCCGTCGCTCCGGATAACTCCGACCGTGGTCGCCAATATTTCAACTGAGTCGCATAGGCTCTATTTGTCTTTCACCAATTTACCTAATTAACTACACAATTTAAACTACCGGGGAAGCCACGCCCTTGAAACACCTGATCGAACCGGATTTACTCTATCGGCAGAAGTAAATTTACACAACCGACTACCGCTTTGCCACCTACCTTTCCGGCTCGTTGGAGTCGAGCGGGGCCTGCCCAGGACGTCCCAGCTATGTTAAACCGATTACCAGGGATGAAACCCCGT
>NC_140974.1:30662063-30664563 GCF_056783735.1 Eptatretus burgeri | reverse complement strand
CTAAAAGTTTCTGAAAAGAGGAAGATTTTTGGGGGGTAAATGGCTTGCACTTTCTCTCCCCTCATTCTCTTTGCAGTTATTTTTCGGTGAAGTAGAAAAAAAAAAGAACAATAGACAGTCCTAAGCCGGGAGTAAATTCCATGCACACCGGCTTAATATAACCTCACCTCTCACAAAAGGGGGTTTCGTCAAAGAAGCATTCTTCAAAAATAAAATCACGGACTTCACAGAGTTTGTATTAATCCTCCTGCGGACGTTTGGCTCATTAGAACTTGAATAGCACCGTGGATTGGCCAGAAAATACAATCACCAGATGGATGGCTTACAGTCCCCCCCCCACCCTACCCCTCAACCCCTTCCACCCCTTCCCATTTCTGCCCATCTGGGTCATTCCTTCTGGGCCTACTGTTTCTTGTCTAGATTTCGTAAAGGCAACGACAGCAGGTTGTTGTTAAAACAAGAGAACCAGCCGTTAGGTGGTAACAGTGAGCTACATAGCACAAGTGTGATTTGGTTGCTTATATCCTCGGACTGGAAAGGTTTAAACGTTTTTACATGATGAGATTGTTTGCTTTACACACAAGGTGCAACCCACCAGACTTTTCATGTTATACACACACCTTCAATTTATGAACTGCTATCTTTTTACTTCTACTGTATGGATATATATATATATATATATATATATATATATATATATATATATATATATATATATATATATATATATATATATATATATATATATATATATATATATATATATATGTACATATACATACGTACATATACATACGTACATATACACATCCGAGCCTCAACTTCATAAATGGTGGTGAGCAGGGCAGAGACAATTCATTTGTGTGGTAGACACTGCTTGTTGCTGACAGATCATGTAGCATTTGCTGCTATGGAACTTGACTTGTGCCTTGCTACCTCATTTGGTTCGTGGGATATATATATATATATATATATATATATATATATATATATATATATATATATATATATATATATATATATATATGTATATATATATGTATATATATATGTATATATATATATGTATATATATATATATATATATATATATATATATATATATATATATATATATATGTATATATATATATATATATATATATATATATATATATATATATATATGTATATGTATATATATATATATATATATATATATATATATATATATATATATATATATATGTATATATATGTATATATATGTATATATATGTATATATATGTATATATATGTATATATATATATATATATATATATATATATATATGTATATATATATATATATATATATATATATGTATATATATGTATATGTATATATATATATGTATATATATATATATATATATATATATATATATATATATATATATATATATATATATATATATATATGTATATGTATATGTATATATATGTATATGTATATATATATATATATATATATATATATATATATATATATATATGTATATGTATATGTATATATATGTATATGTATATATATATATATATATATGTATATATATGTATATATATATATATATATATATATATATATATATATATATATATATATATATATATGTATATGTATATATATGTATATGTATATATATATATGTATATATATGTATATATATATATATATATATATATATATATATATATATATATATATATATATATATATATATATATATATATATATATATATATATATATACCGATATACCTATGCCGATATACCTATACCAATATACCAATATGTGAAGTGTGTTCAAAATGCTTTGAAGGCACATACTGTATGTTACTTAATTATCCAAGTGAAATGTAAATATATAACACACACACACACACACACACACACACACACACACACACACACACACACACACACACACACACACACACACTCACACACACACACACACACACACCAAAAATGTCAAACTCGCTGTTGTGCTTTGACTCTTTAATTCAACCACCCGCCCTCTTTTCTTCACTTCTCCCCCATTGATTCTCACACAGGAGAAAAACCTTTCAAGTGCGAATTTGCCGGATGTGATCGGAGATTTGCCAACAGCAGTGACCGGAAGAAGCACTCACATGTGCACACATCGGACAAGCCGTACTTGTGCAAAGTGCGCGGCTGTGATAAATCATACACACATCCTAGCTCTTTGCGCAAGCACATGAAGGCGCATTGCAAGTCACCGCCTCGCCAGGACTCATCGACGCCCCCACTTTCCGAGGCGTCCCCACGCCCTTGCCACTCTCCCCCAACTCGGGGTGAGGTGTGCATACCTGGCGGAGGATTCTCTCCGCACACTCCCACCGCCAATCTGAGTGAGTGGTATGTGTGCCATCCGGGCGGGCGAGGGCACGGCGCAACTGCATCTCCTGTCGGGACTGCTTACATGTCCGGTGGAGTTGACGGAACGACATATCCTG
>NC_140974.1:30617063-30647063 GCF_056783735.1 Eptatretus burgeri | reverse complement strand
ATATATATATATATATATATATAATATAAACATATATATATATATATATATATTATATAAACATATATAATATAAACATATATATATATATATATATATAATATAAACATATATATATATATATATATTATATAAACATATATATATATATATATATATAATATAAACATATATATATATATATATATATTATATAAACATATATAATATAAACATATATATATATATATATATATATATATATTATATAAACATATATATATATATATATATATATATATATATATATATATATATATATATATATATATATATATACATATATATTATATAAACATATATATATATATATACGTATATATATATATATATATATATATATATATATATATATATATATATATATATTTTGTTTCATATATACATATATATAGATATATTTTGTTTCTTATTTCGAGTAATTGGTTGTTCCACTAACTTTTTGAAGACTATAGGTGATTTTGTTAAATCCTATACAGTGGGTTATAGAATTACCCACAGCGCTCATTTTGAGTGCTTTAATGACTGACGTATAACCTTTTAATATACGGATTACAATTTTCTCAATGTCGTGTATATATTATGGAAGCTGCTCAATGGAATCATTCAATGTTTTTTTGTCAATGTCTTCACTGAAAGCCATAGCAATATCGTTTATTTTGCTCTATGTTCCTCCAAAGTGCAAATCAAACGTTTTTTCATGATTTACTTTGTGCAGGTGGTTCTGACTCTTCAGAAATACCTGCCCAAAGTGAGCATTTTACATCATGTTTAACGGCCCTAAAAATAATATTCTTATGAAGACATTGAGGGGAAAATGTTCCTTCATACCCTTTTGTTTCTCTACAGTTAGACAGTCGGTACTCCAGCTGACTTTAATTAAAGTCGTTCATCGTGAACACTTGTCCAATTTCATTTCTATATAATTATACAACATCCACCATATAGTTGTGAAAAAGAATGTGTTCGTAGCTCAGCCGAGATGGATCCTCGCATCCTGGTGAATCCTCCCCGGCTCATCAGGTCCTGGTGGATCCTTGCCTGGTCACTACTATAGCAAATCACAAGACAATCAAAAGGAAAGTAAATAAGGTATATAACCCTAATATATTCCGTTTAAATTTAGTTCATGAATACATGCTTCCCTGTTCGGGTTTCCCCAGGTGTGCGTATACGATATGAAAAACGAATGTATTTACTTAGCCATTTCTATGAAATATGGTTCATTTAAAACGGAGGCCCTGACTCTTCAAATTCATGTATTTGCAGAACAAACATTATTACGAGTTGACGTGCAAAATCGTGAATTGTAGAAATAAAAATGCATTTTATGAGGGCAATCCAATAAGCTAATCACAGTGGTTCCCTTCATAAAATAGTACACCTATAATTAGCTGGCATTTGAAATTGTAACAACATAGACAGAGCAATATGTGAAATACTTTCAACATCTGAAAACACAATTTGTTGTTGTGTCCAGCACACAATATTTTTTTGAAGAGCCAGATGATGGATTTGTTGAAATCCCAAACACTTTCCTAAGATATAGTATTGTTGTTATTACAATTATTTTCATGATACATCAACGGCATGACAAATTCAAAAAAACATTCTTTTTTTTCATAACAAATTACACCTAATTTTTCTTTTATTTGTTTTTATAGTTATACAATGATTTAACCATTTAAAACAACCTTTGTTTATATATACTTTCAGGGTGTGTCACAAAGTGAGTGGACATCACTTGTCCATGAAAAGATCGGGTACACCGAGTCATGCGTAATCCATTACTTTGGATGTACAGACACTCAATCGGTTGACATAAAAACCCTGCGCTTCTTCCTGCTATAAATTGAATGGCAGTTTTGGAGCGGTGTGATGCGGTGTGACAGACAATGGGTGAAAACGCGGCGTTGGTTTGGTGCGACAATGCGCTGCCGAGAGCCGTTCCTGTCACCTTGTCGCGCTAAGCCCGCCGCATAGGGCACTTGGGCGCTAATCCCTTACACGATGACGCTAATTAGGTCGACTCGCCCAAATGTCAGAGCTGTGTGCACATGCAGCAATTAACACGCCGCACACACCACACTCTGCACTTCAACTTGCGTGTGCAGGACAGGTGGGGACACGATTTAGGAGCACGCACAGACCTGTACACCTGCATTTGTAACTTTTCCATGATTATGAGGAAAAACCGCAGACACATGAAGAAATAAATGGGAAAATGGGCAGGAAATGGACGGGGACATGTAAAGGGGGTGCAAATGGAGTAAGGGCGTAGACGGGGGAATGATGTAGCAGGTGGGAGGTTGTAGACCGGGGTGGGAGGGGGGGGGTTAGGTGGGGATATATGCGCAGGGGGAGGGGGGAGGTACAGGCATGGAAATTGAAGGGAAAATTGGAGTTTTTCAGTTCAAATAGATGGGGAAAAATATGAGTTTTATGAAATATACAGGGAGATTGGAGTTTTTGTATGAAATAGATGGGAAATGAGTTTGCATGAAGTTGATGTGGAAATGGGAGTCTTAATATGAAATCAACAGGGAAATATGAGTTTTTATATGAAATGGATGGGGAAATGGGAGTTTTATGAAATAAATGGGAAAATCAGAGTTTTATATGAAGTAGAAGGGGAAATTGGAGTTTTTATGTGAAATTGATGGTTAACTGGGAGTTTTTCTATGTGATAGAGGGGGAAATAGGAGTTTTTACATGAAATAGATGGGGCAATGAGAGTTTTATGAGATAGAAATGAAAATGGGAGTTTGTATATGACATTGATGGTGAAATGGGAGATTTTATATGAAATAGATGGGTAAATATATATATTTTTAAATTGATATCACCCGAAACAAGGCATAAAGCCACTCTCGGTAAGGGGCTAAGGGGAAGTTGGATAAAGCAAAAGAAAATGAGAGAAAGAGAGGAAAAAAAAAACATTCAAGACACAGGAAGTTGCAGAAGTCAGGTGAAATGCAATGTAACCTCAAAGATGTAAGAAGTAGGAATTGGCAATCCTCTTAAAGCTGGGTAGATCATAGGATAATGGGAAGCACGTTACAGGTGTGAATTCTAAAGCGAGACAGCACGAGGGATACAACTATCTGCATCGGCTTTCGTTTTGCACTTTGGATCACTTAAAGTGCATGGGTGTGCAGAGATGGCAAACCGGGTCCTGCTTCCAAACACTCAAACAGGAGGAACCAAGTTAGAAAGTCCAGCTAAACATTTGCCATGAAAATATCTGTAGAACAAATTAAGAGTGGCAACTGACCTACGGTGAGAGAGCGATTGAAGAGTTGAATCCATCTCCACACCGATCAGGTTAACTGTGTTTCTGGAGCCTATCAAGTAAAGATAAGTGGCAGGCTGGTGCTCCAGCCAAAATGTAGCAAGAGTACTCCATGAGGGGATGTACAGTTGTCTTATACAGGTACAAAACAGCATCAGGAGGTAAATACCTCTGCACTAGATAAAGACAAAAAACTCATTTGGAAGCACTCTTTGCAATACCACAAATGTACTTTTCCCAATGGAGGTTAGAGGAAATGTTCAGGACAAGAAGCCAAAGCTCAGGTGATTTTGTTGAGGTTGAAGACCCGATGTGCACAGAAAGGAAACACCTGTTTCTGGAGCGAGACATGGACAACAATTTAGATTTCTTTGCATTGAAGATTACCAGCTAGTCATGCCCCCACTTCAACACATTCTCAAAATCATTGTCCAGTGAAACTCCATCCTCATTATGAGTGGTGCTGAATAGATCAGCAGATGTACAGTAAAGTGAGGAGTCATCAGCATAGTGCCTAGCCGAGATGGAACATTATCAGGAAGATGATTGACATAAACAAGAAATAGAGTGGGACTCAAGGACAGAGCCCAATAGAGCACCAGAATTGATGGAGCAAGTCGGAGAAGATTGACCCTCAACTACCACCTTCATCTTGCGATTTGTAAGGAAAGCTGAAATGATTCAATGCATCACTCTAGACAACCCATATCACTGAAGCTTGTGGAGCAGACCCTTGTGCCACACTTTATCAAAGGCTTTTGAGATATCCAAAGCATCTAATCAAGCTTCACCCTTGATCTCGAATGCCCTGTTGAAATAATCTGTAATTTAGGATAGCAGAACAAAAGTAGAGCGAGAATGGCGAAAGCCAAACTGGCAGTCAGTGAGAAGTTCATTCTCCTTCGGATCACGGAGAAGTTGTTCACTGATGAAGCATTCAACTACTTTATTACAGGAAGCTAAGGGGGTGATGGCTACTTGGCTAATAGAAAAAGCAATTGAATTTTCTTTGAGATAGATGAGGAAATGGGAGTTTTTTGAGATAGACAGGGAAATAGGAGTTTTTATATAACATTGATGGTGATTATATGACTGTTTTCATGTAAAATAGACCGTCAAATGGGAGCTTTTATTTGAAACAGGTGGGGAAATGGCAGTTTTTAAAGAAGAAATAGACAGGGAAATTGGAGTTTTTATATAAAATCGATGGGAAAATGAGTTTTCTATAGGAAATAGATGTGGACATGGGAGTTTTTACATAAAACAGACGAGTAAATGGGAGTTTATGAAATATATGGGTGTATGAGAGTTTTATGAAATACTGTCAGAGTACCTGCCTTACGGGTGATCTTGTTCCAAGCATTCAACACGTTGTCTATCTATCATAAACCTTTATCTGTGAGGTGTATAGGCAACTGACAGCTTAGTATAGGAAAAACAAAATAACCTGGGTGATGTACAGTATACTGTGTATTATTCAAAATATTCACTGCACTGGAAAATGTGCGGACAGATATACTGCACTGGAAATGGTGGAGACATGTAATACCCACTCCAACCTGAAGGCAGACTTACATGATACACAGTCACATAGAGCATTTCCTTCTCCCAATCTTATACCACCCCCCCAACCCCCCAACCCCCCCCCACACAACAAACACACACACACACACACACACACACACACACACACACACACACACACACACACACACACACACACACACACACACACACACACACACCCTCCCATGACCACCGGCAAAGATAAAACATCCCTATACAGTAATTGGGGTCATGCTGATCCTATGTAGCAAGTCTGGATGTAATCAGCCTAGAACTGTAGGAGGAGTAGCATGACAAACAAACACACAAACACCGGTCCATGAATTGAAGTAAGGATATGAGTAAATGGGAGTTTTTATGTGAAATAGATTGGAAATGGGGTTTTTTATATGAAGTAGATGTGAAAATGTGAGTTTTTATCTACACTAATAAATGTCAGTGCATGTGTGCATGTGTGCGTGTGTTTGTCAGTGTGTGTGTGTGTGTGTGTGTGTGTGTGTGTGTGTGTGTGTGTGTGTGTGTGTGTGTGTGTGTGTGTGTGTGTCTGCCCCATAACTCCAAAAACCATGAAACCTAGCAGCCTTCCCTTGTTGTATCTGGAAGGTGGTTATGTCCACATGTTCGTTATCTCCGGATGTGTCCGGACGGAGGTTATGTCCGGACAGACCCTCCACTCACACTGCCTTACCTTGCACTCCCCTCACACTTCCTTCCCATGCCCTCCACTTTTCCTCAAACTGCCTCCCCTTCCCTCACACTGCCTCCCCCCCCCCCACTTGCACAGCCTTCTTCCCTCCTTCAGACTGCCTCCTCCCTCTTAAACTTCCTCCCTCCCACCACACACTGCCTTCCCATCCCCCTCTCCTCATGCTGCCTTCCTCTCCCCTACCCTCACACTACCTTCCCCATTCCCTCCCCTTTCCCTCATGCTGCCTCTTCTCTCCACGCTGCCTCCCTATCCTAACGCTGCCTCCCTACCCTCACACTGCCTTCCCCCCATGCTCATGCGACCTTCCACTCCCCTCGTGCTGCCTTTCCGTCCCTTCACTCAGGCTATCCTCCTCCCAAACACCTTTCCCCAACATACATACACCTCTCCGGAGGCCGAGGAGAGGAAGGAGTGTCAAAGAATATGTGAATTGGACAAATGAAAGCTTTTTTGGCAGATTTTTTTTTTTTACAATATTCTTGTCAGCGAAGTGACGGGTTGTATTTCCGAGTATGAAATAAATGAGAAAATGGGAGTTTTTATGTGAAAAATTGGAGAAATGCGCGTTTTTACATAAAGTCAATGGGGGTTTTGTGAAAAATATGTGGAAATGTGAATTTTTATATGGAATAGATTGGGAAATGTGAGTTTTAAATTGAAAAAAGATCAGGAAATGTGAGTGCTTCATTCACCTGGATGTTGTTAGTCAGGTGAGCATATGCGGTCGAGCAGTGTCCATAGGGTGAGTGAGTAAAAGAGTGTCAGTCAGTCAATACGTAAACACTTCAGTCATTATCTCTTGAACCAAACACACAATTTTTATGAAGCTTAGCCACAAGCTTCATATCTGATGCCTTAAGGCCCAGTCACACCTTGACGTTTTAGCCAGCAATGGCAACGTATTAAAATGTATGTAAAACGCTGGCTTACGTTGAACTTTTAATGTTTTTTTTTTAAGATTCGGACGTATTCATAACGACTTGGTCTTATGCACAACATATTAGTAACGGTCACAGAACGTTTCGTTGTGTTATAGATAACTTATACCAACGAATGCTGGACTTGTCGGCCTTCACAACCTTTGCCCAACGATAGTCTAACTTATGCATAGCGCTGCACGTATCGCCGACGATCACGTGGCGTAGCCTATTAAAGGCTGCCGCACAACGATTCAAATCATATCCGCCGCAGAAATGGAAGTGTCAACATCGCAGTCATACCTTGGCGATCTTGCCAGCGTATGCCGACCTCTGAAAAATGCGTCTAAAATGCTGGCGCACGTCGAATACGGTATGGGTAAGTTTGGTATGCGTGAATAGAACGCTAAAGTACGCTATCATACGTCGTATTAAGTGGAGTACGTCTTGTAATTTTAAACATGTTGAAAATTTTACGACGTACTTGCCGTATGGCACACGCTCCGCATGTGATGGGAAAAAGTTGTACGCATGATATGCGATCGTTGACACACGTCGATAAAAGTTACTTGTAAGGTGCTCATAAGTCGAAACATGTCAAGGTAATGGTTAGCGTCAGTGTTCCAGACTGCCGGTTTTTTTTTTCTTCGGTATGACGGTGTTCAGTGTACAGTGCGGTTATGATTTAAATTGTTGAGCGGCAGCCTATTAATTATATTATATTATAACCACACTAGAAATCGAAGTATCAAAATCACCATCATACCGAAGGAAGGAAGAAAAAAAAACAAAAAAAAAACAGGGAGTCTGGAACACTGACGCCAACCATTACCTTGATGTGTTTTGACTTATGAGCACCGTACAAGTAACGTGTGTCGATGTGTGACACCGATCGCGTAACGCGAGTACAACACGTTACCCATAGGTTAGAAATAAGTTTCGGGTACGCTAAACATTACCTCGACGTGTTTAGACTTATGAGTAACTTACAAGTAACGTGTGTCGACGTGTGTCAACGATCGCGTGACGTGCCTACAACTTATGGCCAGCGTAATGCGGAACGTGTGAGTCATACGCTGGCATAAGTCTTAAAATTTCAAGCATGGAAAATTTGAGGACAACCGAAAAGTACAACGTTTAAAGCCAACGTACTACGACATATGGCAGTGTTTTTCAGCGTGCTCTCAATGTTATCAAAACCGACCCATAACGTATTCGACGTGTACCTGCATTTTAGACAAATTTTCCAAAAATTGGCATAAGCCGGTTAAAACGTCAAGGTGTGACTGGGCCTTAACGAAGATGTATTGACCACATTGAAATGTGTGCTCATTAAAGGGGTCTACGGTTTTTTTTGACCCTTCCCAAAATAAGTATTTTCCCATTTCTCCAAAACTACACACACAATTTTGATGAAACTTGACAACAGCTTTCAGCACCAGTGTTGTTCCAAAGTATATCGACTGCATCAAAATCTGCACTCATTACGGGAGTCTACATTGTGGGTGGTGGTGTAGTGGTTTGACCCCACAAAGTAGGTATTTGTTGTCTCCACCGAAACTACACACACAATTTTAATGAAACTTAATCACAACATTCATCACTCATGATAGACCAAAGGATATCGAGCACATCAAAATCTGTGCTCATTAAAGGAATCTATGGGGGGGGGGGGAGGATGGGTTTGACTCCCCAAAATATGTATTGCTCTCTTCTCCGAAACTACACACACGATTTTGATGAAACTTGACCCCAACATTCTTCATCCATGATGTACCAAAGTTTATTGACTGCATCAAAACCTGCACTCATAAAGGGAGTCCACTGGTTTGGGGTTTGAGCCCGAAATAGGTATTTACTCTCTTCTTCAAACTACACACAGAATTTCAAAGAAATTTTACCACAATCTTCATCACCCTTGATGTACCAAAATTTGTTCACGGCATGGAAAAATACAGGGTCTGAAGGGGTCTTCGGGGGTTTGAGCGATTGCTGCTCCTGATCCGGGTGAACTTCAGGACTGGCGGTACTATTTTTATCTGAAGTACAATGGGAAATGTGAGTTTTTATATGAAGTACAATTGGAAATGTGAGTTTTTATATGAAGTACAGTGCTTATATAAAGTCTGCACCCCTTTAAAATTTTTCACCTTTTGTTGCCTTATAGCCTGGAATTAAATTGCATAAAACCAGACTTTTTCCACCTTTATTTACACATCATAACACACAACTTCCAAGTGAAAACCAAATTCCACAAAAATCAAAAAAAAATCTATTAAAAACACAAAATGAATAACATGGTGGAAAAAGTGTCCACCCCCCCTGAGTTAATACTTGGTGGAAGCACCATTGACAGCAATTACAGCTGTGAGTCTGTTGGGAAAGGTCTCCACCAACTTTGCACACCTTTATTGGGCAATATTTGTCTATTGTTCTGCACAAACCTGTTCAAGCTCAGTCAAGTTGCGTGGGGAGCGTTGATAGACAGCAATCTTCAAGTCAAGCCACAGATTTTCGATTGGATCTAGGTTGGGGTTCTGACTGGGCCACTCAAGGACATTTATCTTTTTGTTCATTAGCCACTCCAGTGTAGCTTTGGCTGTGAGCTTCGAGTCATTGTCATGCTGAAAGGTGAACTTCCATCCCAATTTTAGCTTTCTTGCAGAGGGCAGCAGGTTTTCCTCCAGGATGTTTCTGTATTTTGCTCCATCCATTTTCCCTTGTATCCTGACAAGTGCCCCAGTGCCTGTTGATGAGAAACATCCCCATCACATGATGCCACCACCACCATGCTTCACAGTCGGGATGATGTTCTTTGGGTGAAGTGCTGTGTTGGGTTTGCACAAAACGTAATGTTTTGCATTTATGTCAAAAAGTTCCATCTTGGTTTTGTCAGACCACAAAACTTTTTTTCCACATTGCTTCAGAATCTCCAGAATGTTTTGTTGCATACCTCAAGTGGGACTCAAGGTGGGCTTTTTTGAGTAATGGCTTCATTCTTGCCCACTCCCATAAAGGCCAGACTTTTGGAGTGCCTGAGATGTTATGACATGCACACAGTGATCAGTTTTTGCCATAAACACATGTCGCTCTTTCAAAGTTGCCATTGGCCTCTTGGTGGCCTCTCAGATCAGTCTCCTCCTTGCTTGGTCATCCAGTTTGGAGGGATGGCCTGATCTAACAAGGGTCTTTTTGGTACCATATGCCTTCCACTTCTTATTGATTGTCTTGACTGTGCTCCAAGGGATATTCAAGGCCTTTGAAATACTTTTATACCCATCCCCTGATCTGTGCCTTTCCACAAATTTATTCTGGATGTCTTTTGAAAGCTCCTTGGTGCTCATGGTTGAGTCTTTGCTGTGAAATGCACTACCCATCAGAAGAAACCTACAGGAACAGCTTATTACCTCCATCACCGAAGATGAAGGAGGTTATGTTTTCACCCCTTTCTGTCTTTGTCTGTCTGTCTTTGATTGGCTGCTTTTGTACAGGATATCTCAAAAGGTTGTGGACGGATCCAGATAAAATTTTGTGGACAGGTTCCAGGTGTGACAAGGACGAACTGATTAGATTTTGGTGAAGATCCGGATGCGGATCTGGATCCGACTACTTGAAATTTTTAAGTGATTCTTCACCATTGAGAGATAGGGCCAAAAACGATATGTAGCACTATATCTCAAAAAGTTGCAGACAGATTCGGATGGAACTTGGAGGACACTTTGCGTGTGTGACAAGGAAGAAATGATTCAATTTTGGTGAAGATCTGGATCCGGATCTGATAATTTTTTCAATGATTCTTCACCATTGAGATTTTGAGATAAACCGATATATAGCACGATATCACAAAAAGTTGTGGACGGATTCAAATGAATATTAGTGGACAGGTTGGGTGTGTGACAAGAAAGAATTGATTCAATTTTGGTGTAGATCCGGATCCGGATTTCAAGAATTGATGAAGATCCGGAGAAGATTGGTGAAGATTTTTTTTAAAAGTGATTCTTCACCATTGAGAGATCGAGCCAGAAACGATATAGTACTTACTGTATGGCATGATATTTCAAAAATGCATTGGGCCCAATATATTCTCGTGGATCAGGCATTACGTGGTGGAGATATGCACTCTACCGAATGCCCTTCTAGTTTTATTCTGAAACTAGAACTACGGTGTCGATGGCACACCATCGCATATTCCCGCGCGCACTCCTTTGTCCCATTAATGCTAGGTGAAATTTTATCTTGCAAAATGGACTGACTATTCTTTTCTATTTGATGTGCTTTATGACCAAAGACTTACTACGTTTACTAAATCAGAAGTCATTGCAAGCATGTCAACATTTCATGAAACATTAATTTAACACTATCCAGCAATATAGAACTGTGCATCAATTTAATCATAGGAATGAACTGTGTATAATATTAATTATAATTATTCATAATAAATTAGATAAATACATTAAAACCTGTGACTGTCACTCATGGGGGCCACATAAGTAAATTCTTTATAAAAGAATTTACCATGTACAATGGTAAATACACTTTAAAAAAAATCAGCCCCCATGACCCCACCCCCTCTCGCCCGGCCCCTCGGGGTCATATCAAAAATCCGACAGTATTGTGCACTTCCCCATACATATATCTACTTTGTCCCAAAGTTTCAAGTTCCTATCTCAAACGGTGTAGGAGGAGCTATTTAACCCCCTATCTGCTAAGCACCCCCTACCCCCCAAGCACCCTCTGATCATGTGTTTAAAAAAATGTTGTTAAATGTATAACTCATGAATACGTTTGATTTAAAAAGCTATAAGACAATTTTTTTTTTAAATCGACCCCTATGACCCCAACCCCTCTGGCCCAGCCCCGAGGGGTCATATCAAAAATCCAAAAGTGTTGTGCACTTCCCCATACATATATCTACTATTTCCCAAAGTTTCAACTTACTATTTCAAACGGTGTAGGAGGACTTACAGGGTAAGACAGACAGACGTACGGACGGACGGACGGATGGCGGAGACAATCACAATATTCCCGCTTTTCTTCGAAAGCGCGGGAATAATAATCCGAATAATTATATAATTTAACACGGTGGAGGCCAATCAACTTCGTGTGTGATTTTGAAGGTGATTGGTTACACTTGAGCTTATTTACAATTGCTCTAATAAAGGGGGGGGTAGGGGGGACCAAGATATCCAACCAAGATATTCTAGTTTTGTATTTTTAATTAATTTTCTGAAACTTGTAGAATTTGTTTTTCACTTTGAAGATGTGAGTTACGATGTATAAATAAAGTTAGAAAAAGCCTAATTTAATGCAATTTAATTCGAGGCCAGAAGGCAACAAATGTGAAAATTTTGAAAGGGGATATAGACGTTCTATAGGCACTTTAGATGGGGAAATGGAAGTTTTTATGGAAAAAAAAATAAGTAGGGAAATGGGAGTTTTTATATGTAGTTGTGGAAATGGGAGTTTTTCATATGAAGTAGATGGGGGAAATGGAAGTTTTTATGGTAAAAATAAGCAGGGAAATGGGAGTTTTTCATATGAAGTATATGGGGAAATGGAAATTTATATTTGAAATAAATGGGGAAATCGGACTTTTTATATGTAGTTGTGGAAATGGGAGTTTTTCATTTGAAGTAGATGGGGAAATGGAAATTTATATTTGAAATAAATGGGGAAATCGGACTTTTTATTTTCAATTGATGTGGAAATGGGAGTTTTCATGTGAAATAGACAGTTAAATGGGAGTCTTATGAAATAGACGGGAAATGAAGAGTTTGAAATGAAATAGATGGGAAATGGAGAGTTCGAAATGAAATCGACGGGAAATGGAGAGTTTGAGATGAAATGGACAGGGAGATGAAAGTTTCTATATGAAATATGAATCAATGGGAAAATGGGAGTTTTTATACGAGACCAGCATGGATCGGTTCGTTAAGCTCCCCTCTCCACATGTCGTTGCAATGATTGATGTCACAGATTTGCTGTGTTGTCATAATTTACACCAATAATTATAGAAAATATTACTTTTGCACAAATTTATTTGTAATATTGGTGATATTATATATTTTTGAAATTTCTGTGATTTAAAAAGGTTCAAGTGGTCCTTTAAAAAAGTCAAGTCCCCTTTAAAAAAAAGACTTTAAAAAGTGAAGCCCCCTTTAAAAAAGTGGTCTAAAGGGTCTTAGGGGTCTTTTGGGTTCTTGGGGTGTTTTTTGTCCTCGGGTCTTTTGGGTCCTCAGGGACTTTTGGGTCTTCGGGTTTTTTTGGGGTCTTCAGGGTCTTTTGCGTCATTGGTGAGTTTTAGGTATTCGGGGTCTTTGGGGTGTTTGGTTACTTTTTAATCTTCAGGGTCTTTTGGGTCCTCGGGGACTTTTGGGCTTTGGGTCTTTTCGGTCTTCTGGGGTCTTTTGGGTCCTCATTAACTTTTCGGTCCTCAGGGTCTTTTGGGCTTTTTGTGTCTTTGGGGTCTTTCGTGTCTTTTGCATCTTCTGGGTCTTTTGGTTCCTCTGTGACTTTTCGATCATCAGGGTCTTTTGGCTTTTCAGTGTCTTTGGAGTCTTTTGGGTCCTCATTGACTTTTGGGTTATTGGTGGCTTTTGGGTCTTCAGTGTCTTTTGGATCTTTTGTGTCCTCTGGGACATTGGGGTCTTTTGGGTGTTCGGTGACTTTTGGGTCTTCAGGGTCTTTTGGTCATTGGTATCTTTGGGTCTTCATGGTCTTTCGGGTTTTCAGGGTCTTTTGTGTCTTCAGGGTATTTTGGTTCCTTGGTAACTTTTGGGTCTTCAGGGACTTTTCAGGATTTGGGGACCTCAGTTACTTTTGGATCTTTGGGGTCTTTAAGGAATTTGGGGTCTTTGGGGGTGTTTTGGGTCTATTGGGCCCTCCATGACTTTTAGTTTTTTTATGCTCTTTTGGGTATTTATGGCCTTTTGGGTCTTTTCGGCCCTCTGGGGACTTTTCAGTCTTTGGGGTCTTTTTGGGTCCTCCGTGGCTTTTGGGTCTTCAGGGTCTTTTGGTTCTTTTCGGTCCTCGCAGGACTTTTGGGTCTTCAGGGTGTTTTGGGGTCTTTTGGGTAATTTTGACTTTGGGTCATCAGGGCCTTTTGCGTCTTTTGAGTCTTTTAGGTATTCAGTGACTTTTGGGTCTTCAGGGTCCTCAGTGACTTTTGGGTCTTCAGGGTCTTTTGGGTTATTGGAGACTATTGGGTCTTTAGGGTCATTTGCTTCTTTTGGATCTTCAGCTTCTTTTGGATTTGGGAGTCTTTTGGGTCTTCGGGGTCTTTTGTGTCTTCAGGTTATTTTGGGTCCTTGGTGGCTTTTGGGTCTTCAGGGCCTTTTGGGTCTTTTCGGTCTTGGTTGACTTTTGGGTCTTCAGGGTCTTTTGGGTCCACGGGTTTTCAGGTCTTTTGGGTGTTTAGGGGTCCTAAGGGTCTTTGGGAATTAACGTTCAAACAGGACGTGATTAATCGGCGTATAGTCTTCATGGACTGAAGGATGGCTTCACCACTTCTGCGTGCTTTTAGTTTTTCGAAATATACAAGATGGAAGATGGATGGGGAAATGGGCGTTTTTATATGAAATAAACATGGAAATGGGAGTTTTTATATGAAGTCAATGCAGAAATGGGAGTTTTTAGACTCCCATTTAGACAAAAATAGAAAGGAAAATGAGTTTTTATATGAGATAAACAGGGAAATAAGAGTTTTTACATGAAATAGACAGGGAAATGTGAGTTTTTATTTGAAATAAACAGGGAAATGAGTTTTATATGAAATAAACAGGGAAATGGGAGTTTTTATATGAAGTAGATGCAGAAATGGGAGTGTTTATATGAAATAGATGCAGAAATAAGAGTTTTTAGATGATATAGAGAGGGAAATGAGAGTTTTTATTTGAAATAAACAGGGAAATGAGTTTTTATATGAAATAAACAGGAAAATGGGAGTTGTTATATGAAGTGGATGCAGAAATGGGAGTTTTTATATGAAATAAACAGGGAAATGAGAGTTTTTATCTAAAATAAATGGGGAAATAAGAGTTTTTATATGAAATAAACAGGGAAATAAGAGTTTTGATATGAAATAGACAGGGAAAAAGAGTTTTTATATGAAATAGACAGGGAAATGAGTTTTTATTTGAAATAAACAGGGAAATGAGAGTTTTTATATGATATAGAGAGGGAAATGAGAGTTTATATATGAAATGGACAGGGAAATGAGGGGTTTTATACGAAATAAACAGGGAAATGAGAGTTTTTATATGAAATAAACGGGGAAATGAGAGTTTTGATGTGAAATCGACAGGGAAATGAGAGTTTTGATATGAAATAGACAGGGAAATGAGAGCTTTGATACAAAATAGACAGGGAAATGAGTGTTTTGATATGAAATAGACGGGGAAATGAGAGTTTTGATATGAAATAGACAGGGAAATGAGAGTTTTGATATGAAATAGACAGGGAAATGAGAGTTTTGATATGAAAAAGACAGGGAAATGAGAGTTTTGATATGAAAAAGTCAGGGAAATGAGAGCTTTGATACAAAATAGACAGGGAAAATGAGTGTTTTGATATGAAATAGACGGGGAAATGAGAGTTTTGATATGAAATAGACAGGGAAATGAGAGTTTTGATATGAAATAGACAGGGAAATGAGAGTTTTGATACAAAATAGACAGGGAAAATGAGTGTTTTGATATGAAATAGACGGGGAAATGAGAGTTTTGATATGAAATAGACAGGGAAATGAGAGTTTTGATATGAAATAGACAGGGAAATGAGAGTTTTTATATGAAATGGACAGGGAAATGAGAGTTTTTATGTGAAATAAATAGGGAAATGAGTTTTTACATGAAAAAAAAATAGGGAAATTAGAGTTTTTATATGAAATAGACAGGGGAATGAGAGTTTTTAATATAAAAAAAAGGGAAATGAGTTTTTATATGAAGCAGATTGGGAAAGGGGAGTTTTTGTTTGAAGTAAAAGTTTAAATGGGAGATTTTTCTGAAATAGACATGGAAGTGGGAGTTTTTATATGAAATAGATGGGGGAAATTGGAGTTTTTATTTGAGGTATAAGTTTAAATGGGAGATTTTGCATGAAATAGATGTGGAGGTCAGAGTTTATATATACAATAGATGGGGAAGTGGGAGTTTTTATATGAAGTCGACAGGGAAATGGAAGTTTTTTATCTGAAATAGACAGGGAAATGGGAGTTTTTATATGAAGTACATGGGGAAATGGGAGCTTTTATGTGAAACAGATGGGGAAAAGGGAGTTTTTTATGAAGTAGACAGGGAAATGGGAGTTTTTATATGAAGTACATGGGGAAATGGGAGTTTTTATATGAAGTAGACAGGAAATGGGATTTTTTATATGGAGCAGACAGGGAAATGGGAGTTTTTACATGAAGTAGACAGGGAAATGGGAGTTTTTATGTGAAACAGATGGGGACATGGGAGTTTTTATATGAAGTACATGGGGAAATGGGAGTTTTTATATGAAATAGATATGGAAATGGGAGTTTTTATATGAAGTACATGTGGAAATGGGAGTTTTTATATGAAACAGATGGGGGAAATGGGAGTTTTTATATAAAATAGAAGGGGAAATTGGAGTTTTTATATGAAGTAGATGGGGAAATGGGAGTTTCTCTGTGAGTTCAATTGGGAAATGAGAGTTGTGAAATGAAATAGATGGGGAAATGGGAGTTTTATATGAAGTAGGTGTAGAAATGGGAGATTTATTTGAAATAGACATGGAAATGGGAGTTTATATTTGAAGTAAATGGGGAAATGGGCATTCTTCTATTACATCGAATGGGAAACGGGTGTTTTATATGCAATGGATGGGGGAAATTGGAGTTTTTATTTGAGGTATAAGTTTAAATGGGAGATTTTGCATGAAATAGATGTGGAGGTCAGAGTTTATATATGCAATAGATGGGGAAGTGGGAGTTTTTATATGAAGTCGACAGGGAAATGGAAGTTTTTTATCTGAAATAGACAGGGAAATGGGAGTTTTTATATGAAGTACATGGGGAAATGGGAGTTTTTATGTGAAACAGATGGGGAAAAGGGAGTTTTTATATGAAGTAGACAGGGAAATGGGAGTTTTTATATGAAGTACATGGGGACATGGGAGTTTTTATATGAAGTAGACAGGAAATGGGATTTTTTATATGGAGCAGACAGGGAAATGGGAGTTTTTACATGAAGTAGACAGGGAAATGGGAGTTTTTATGTGAAACAGATGGGGCATGGGAGTTTTTATATGAAGTACATGGGGAAATGGGAGTTTTTATATGAAATAGATATGGAAATGGGAGTTTTTATATGAAACAAATGGGGGAAATGGGAGTTTTTATATAAAATAGAAGGGGAAATTGGAGTTTTTATATGAAGTAGATGGGGAAATGGGAGTTTCTCTGTGAGTTAAATTGGGAAATGAGAGTTGTGAAATGAAATAGATGGGGAAATGGGAGTTTTATATGAAGTAGGTGTATAAATGGGAGATTTATTTGAAATAGACATGGAAATGGGAGTTTATATTTGAAGTAAATGGGGAAATGGGCATTCTTCTATTAGATCGAATGGGAAACGGGTGTTTTTATATGAAATAGACAAGGAAGTGGGAGTTTTTTTTTATATGAGACACATGGAAAAATATGAGTTTTATTGTGCATCACGGTGCACAATGAAAATTTTATAGGTAACATGGACCATTTAAAATACAGTCTCAGTCATATGTGGTACATTGTGTCGTTGAATGATGAACAATAAATGATTGTTTACAGTTGGATGTATATTATGAGTGATATAAAATACACATTTTGTTTCAGAAGGTGAATGCAATAGAGCAAAGCAACTAACACGCATTTGAAAGAACTTTTTAAAAGTGGAGGTAAAACGAACAGCATTTTACTCAGTAATGAGAGAATGGCTTGTGTACGCCGTCTGTATGCAGACAGTGCAGACAGCAAGAGATTTGATTAGTTGTCTCAGGACTTTCAGGCAGCACCGAAGGACGTCCGGCCATCAAATTCCCTTTTGCTTAAATATTCATAATACTGGAGTAATACAATCAACCGGCCATTGATGAAAAACGCCGTGGATAAACAAAGACACCACGATGAAAATAATTGCAATTAGAATAATTGATGTGGGCTCGCACTGCGGAGACGACACCGAACGAGTGACAATTTAATTAGTTTGTGCGCAAAAAATATGTTTGCATAATTTGGAAACTAAACGAAAAGTTCGACTGGCACAGCTTTCGCCATGGGGAACCAATGATCAGACAAAGGGCTCTGCAACAGAGGTAGAAAAAGTTCATTAAATTGATTACCGAGCGAATGTATCATAATTTTGAGTTTAATTAACGGCTGCCCCGTCGCACTTTGAGCTCCTAACGTGCTTTGGCACTTGGCGCTGCATGAGGGCCTTCGAGGGTCCGTAGTTGTGAGACATTGTGTGGGGTGTAGGGTGGCCCGTCGGTCACCTGTTGGTTTGTGACCGTCGCGGATTGCAAGAACAGCCGTCGTTTCTCGCCCGATGACGTTAAGCATCTTAACGCTGTCGCATTTACAGGCGTGTGAGTAGAACGAACTATTTACGACCCTACCCCACCCCAAGGGCCCCCAAAACATGAACATTTTTGTGAACTCAAAACAGTTGCTGATGTGACCAAGAGTGGCTAAAGTGATGTTGCTTCAGTTAATCATTGACTTTCGGAACACCGGTTTGTCGTCAATAGTCCAGTGAATGGAGCACTTAGCAGGTGATTGAAATAATTATGGTTGTTGACCTAATATGCAATACTTACGAGATGTATATATGCTCGATTAGTAAAGAATATTGATTGGAATGTCTACATCTCTCTTTATCATCGATATCATTTATATTTTTTCTCGAAATATCAATATCGATATTTACATCTCTCGCCAAAAGATGTCCAGCACATTGTAACTCCTCACACGACAGCCTGTGTGAGGGGCCTCGTAATAGCTGCTGCTTACACCGGGGTTAACTCGAATTATATAGAGCGCGAACTCACAATGACACTACATGTAAAGCAGCGGTGCTTTCGCTTGGGATTCTCGGGTGCAGTTTCCATGACGGACCTCAGACCTCCAACCTGCACGTTCATCGGCGCGACCTTTGATGTTCCCGCACATGTGTTTATGTGCTTGGGGTCGATCCCATGCTCCTGGAGCTCCCCCTTGTAAGAAACCACTGCTTGTGGACCCGGGTGCAGATGGATGTGTGGGACACCCAAAGGTGGTGTCGTCTGCACCTTGGAACTAACAATTATCGTGTCCCATGACGTCAACGAACAAGACCGGTTTACTTAGTTTGTCTATTACAGGCGATGGGGATGAGAAAAATGCAATTTAAGCTTTTATCCAGAGTAAACTGTGAGAGAAACTGATGAGATAAGGAAGGGATTAACAAGCAGAAAGTGAATGCAAAATCATCGGCTTTTGTATGGTGAGTGCACATTTGGATCCCACAATTACGCAGGTGGAATAATTTCTCAAGAAATTGGTTAAAACAATGATCATTTCCTCAATCTGAGCTTCAATATGTGTGCAGCTGCACCCACCAAGCTTCCCTAATGTGTGTGGTGGTGGTATGGGTGAGGAAGGGGAGAAGGTGTGGGGGGTGGGGGGGGAGGGGGGTTTCCTCTTGATCTTGACACCACAATCATCTGTCAACAATCAAAAATGGAGGAAATGATAAAAAGCTTTCTCACTTTAGATAATTTTTCTGGATTATTATATTTCCAATCAAATACTTTTGTCAATAAGTGAGGGCTCCTAAGTATCAAAGTAAAAGGAAAAGAAAACGTAATGTTCAAGGTTATCTGGAAAGTATCTCAAAATGCAAAGCCCATCTGCTTTGTACTCAAACTAAACTTGACAACAGCTAAAAAATTGTACATTTTATCAATTTGTGTTCTCCACAATCTCATAATAAAGGTTTGTTAAAGATTTGATGACAAAAGTTCAAATGATAAAAATGTTACAGCCTGGCCATACACACTGAATCTCAATGGTAAACAAGGATTTCGATTAAAACATTTATAGCTGGTCCACTACTTCACAGATGACTTCATTCCTTACAATTCTTTATTCCCCATTGGGAGTAGAATGAGATATGCAAAGTTTCAAATTTTTCCAATCAGCAGTTTCAGAGATATAATGCCATAATTTTTTGTATTTCATCCAATATTTTTGCCATATCACATGACCAATGACGTCACAATCAAAATATTCTCCATGGGGGGTCACTCCAATGCTGAAAATTATTTGTCAATCAGACAAGTGGTTGCTGAGAACAACATGTTTAAAATTTTAATCGAGCAAAAAAAGGCCCAAAAAGGATCAAACAATAATAATAACAATAAAAATAATAACGGTGAAAATTATTTCAACAAAATTATTAATTTGTCTTCTCCATAATTCTCATAATAAGGCTTTACTGAAATTTTTATGACAAAAGCGAGAGGACCGTAAAAACCTTATGACCCAGACACACACATGCACGCACGCACACACACGGTAAGTAATTGCAAAACCATGGCTTCTGTTGCATGGGGGAAGGGCTAATAAAGGTTGCAAAAATAACACGAAGAAAAGTGATGTTAAAAGCAATCGAAAAATCTGAAGATAAATGTTTTGTTCAGCATCAGGTCGCGACTTGTTATGTAAAACTCACTCAAACTCTTGTATCACATAATTTCTCTCCTCATGTTTTATAGTTTGCTTTCATGTTTTTGCTGTGTTGTTCTTGCCATCTCATTGGATTTATTGTGACGGATGAGTGTAACGTGTTGCAGATCTCAGATAAATGCTGGTGTGACATGGGCATAGAGGAGCGTATGACCTTTTATCCGAATTTCCTCACCTATGCAATTTCATCGGCGAGTGTTTTGAAGGGCTTATTAATCATACATACTATGGATAATAATGCCATTAAGAAAATAATAATAATAATAATAATAACACAAACGTACAGGGGGTTTGTTAAAGGTGCTGGGATCTGTGGAAACGTTGGTAGAGATGAATAAGACATTTTCAAGATCTGCGAACGAGATGTGGCGGACACACAACACATCAACGTGCATGGAAGGACGAACAACGTCACAGAGAGGGGGCAAAATGTCACGACTTCAGGACTCATATACTGTGTAGAACTTCTGAATGCAAATGGGGTGAAAAGACTACTGGACATCACGTGATGTACCATTTCAGGTTATTCACTAGACTTGAACTGCCTAAATTTCAGTAAAAACTGAAAAATGGGGGTGTTCTAAAACTTTTGAACGGTCGAGTATATATACATATACACAGTAGATGTGTGTGTGTGTGTGTGTGTGTGTGTGTGTGTGTGTGTGTGTGTGTGTGTGTGTGTGTGTGTGTGTGTGTGTGTGTGTGTGTGTGTGTGTGTGTGTGTGTATATATTTTTTGTTAAAAACATTTTTATACATAGATGTATATACTTATATTCACACACACACACACACACACACACACACACACACACACACACACACACACACACACACACACACACACACACACACACACACACACACACACACACACACACACACACACACACACACACACACACTATGGAATAGGCAAAGTTTTGAAGCGAACGTAGAATTCTTCTTACATTCACTTCTGACTTTACCTATAACGTGTTCACAAGTGTATACTTGCCAACTACACCGTGGTACATGTAAGCGCCGCACAGCTGATGATTTTGATGCAATTTCCGGTTACTTTGGCCTGGATTCGGGATCAGCGATCAAATAATGTAAATCATGATAAAAAAAAAATATTTTTTGATGATGCGGGAGATATCTTTATTAAAATTAACTTTGGGAAAAAATAATTGAATAAATAAACAATCACTTCTGGTCAAGAATAAAAGAAAATATGTTCCGGAAAGAGTTTCAAAATCACTCCCGGTAATGTTAAATACAAAATAAACACTTCCTGTCATGAACAAAATCACTTTCGGATGTATAAAATTAACTTTGGGAAAAACAATAATTGAATAAATAAATAAACACTTCCAGTCATGATCTCCCGGCATGCATCATTCCCCATGACAAAAACCGGAAACAAAAAAAAACAGAAACAAAACAAAAATGGAAGCAAAAAGTCATAGCCAACGACACGGATTCCAAATAGCCAGGGGTATTGTGTTGTTGTTGTTGTTGTCTCCTATTCTCTCACGTGCAAGCGTTAAGTATTAAGCTCACTTCGTTCGCTATTAAAATATATATATATAAATATATATATATATATATATATATGTATACACACACACACACACACACACACACATACATGTCTTTTTTTTCACAGACAACTGTTTCTAACAGTTCCATCACACACATGAAAGCAAACGCACACACAAAATAAATAAATAAATAAATAAATAAAAAACAAACATATGCACACACACACACACACACACACACACACACACACACACACACACACAAACACACACACACACACACACACTAGCTCTATTTGAATGGAGAGTGATTTATAATTTTTGTACCTAAAAGCCTTCGAGTGGATCCATGTCGTTTGAGTATATTTGAAAGGTCCCTGAGATCCAGGCATGAATAATAAAGATGTTTCATTCTGTTTGTTGCTTTTGAGAAGCACCTTGATGGAAGCCAAGCTTGGTGTATAGTTTGTTTAAGCTTTGGGGTTTTTTGTGAATGTGTACATCTTCATTCGAACCCCATTACCGAAGATAAAGAAATGACCAGATAATCTCCTCAAGAGTCATTTTCCTGCAAACAAAGTCCTCGGAAGAGCACAAAAGCTATGCTAATGATGAGGCAGGACATTGCTTTTTGAGGTTAAGAACACTTTTATATCAGGAAAGCTTCATTATAGTTGAGTTTTAATCAAGAGCCTATTCATCTGCGAAGAGACGAAGAGCGAGCCGGACCCATAATACACGTGCAATGAAAGAGCTTCCTTCGAACATCATCTCGTGATACCGAGGGATGTGTAACTCGATTATAAAGCACACAATGTTCACAGATTCCCGTCCTCAACAAGACCTTTCCAGAAGTTGATGTCGCGTGTCGCGTTCTATCACGAGACGACGTAGATAAACCAGTGTCAGTTATGACCTACACACGTACGTTGGTACATCCACCGGACGTGTCGTGTGCATGAGTGTGGGGACCAAACGTTCGACTATGTGCATGACGTAGCCAGGTACAGGAGCTTCCCATGAAGCATTTTCGAACATGTGCTCGTCCGATGAGCCATAAAAAGGGGCCGCACGACCTGTCGGCCTGTCGCTGGACTGGACCCAGGACGGTAATACGGCATTCCATCACGGCCAAAGTACACCTCGTTACCGTGGCGCGGGCGCTTCCGAGCGCCTCAAACTCGGGTCCGGGCAAGTTCAGTGCTCTTTAGCCGCCCCTTATTTGGCCAAGTAGAGAGAGACGGCAGGACGATCAGCACCTCGAGATAACGTATGTGGCCCGCCAGTGCAAAGTGGCGCGCTCGGATAATATTGAGGGGGCCGAGGAGCTCACTATACGCTGGAGAAGGTTCTAACCTCTCGACCTTCCCCGCTGCGCTTTTGTCCCGAAGTGAGCCGCGGATAATGGCCGAGCGGCCGCGTTAAAACCCATCATTTGTCTGTGGCGGGAGGGAGAGAAAGGCTCGAGCGAAGTTTTATGAAGTGCTCTGGGAAGGGCTCGAGATTTGAACATCTGCCGACGCGCAATCTCAGGATGTGACAATGAGCCGCCCGCGCCGCACTTCCGTTCTTATTAGGAGCACAATAGGTCGGCGGCCGCACGACCTCTCCGCACTTCTGCTCTATCTCGTCCGACCGCCCCGGACATGACGGCGACTCGGGCAGTGTTTGCTTTACTGACAAACAAGTTCGCGACACGTCGGACGACGCGTCATGACGTTCAATAAATGTTGCCCCATAATGAATGAATGTGCGCCGCGTTGTCCGGAGACCGCGGTCCGAAAAAAAAAAAAATGCGTAAAGTACGAAGTTGCGAGTCGACACGAAGGACCGCCCGATTGGAGGCACAAGGACGGGCCACCGGCTTCTCGTCGCGGACCCCATTGCATTTCAAATAGGCCGGTCAATCTGAGCACTCGGAGCAATGTGAAAGCGTGTTATGCAAATCACACCGAACACGAAATAATCACGCACACGCGATCACACGATACGACGGTTTGCGCAGCGCACCCCAACACCTGCCTGCCTTTGGTTTGCTCCGATAATTATAAACATCTGATGTTTTTCATGTTCCACTCCTGCTTTAACAAACACTTCGTGTATTAAATATACTAGTACCTCGTCACGAGACCAACATTTAGGTGGAACGAAATGTCGGATGCATAAGGAGCACGAGTGCTGTTTCCATCCGTTTGAAGGCAACACAACTCACGCCTGTAAACAAGAGCAAAATAGCAAATGTCGAGCATTTTAAAATGTAAATCCATATCGTGGAACATTATACACGATTAGTATGATTCATTCTGTAATTGCAAATCTCTCGATTAAAGAAGTGAGAAATAGTGGAACGACATGACTGCCATTCTTGCACTTTAGCGCTCAATATGTTGTGCTCGATTAATGCATTTAATAAGCGGAAAAAGAGTAACAATTTCAACACAATTTACCTTCAGCAACCTCATTTTTGTCTTCCCACAGCACGACCAACGAAACGGAATAATCGCGCGATAATTCTGCTAATAATAACTCTGCTGACCTCACATTCTCCACTTTACAGTTCATTCGTTGCAGCAGGATGTCAATGCAACATGTTCACAAAGATTTGTGCTCAACGATTGGAAATAATTATCATTCACAAACTCACAGTAAACAAAAGGATGACAGAGAAAATACTGATATTGCATATTTACATCACCTCACGTGAACCGACACACCCACGGTGATGTTGGGAAAAGGTTTAACAACGGGAATTGTAAACGGACACTCGTTCCGAGTTGGAGTAGAAACGGACGAACTCAAGAGTGAACGTATCGAGCTGTGCGGCATGGCGTACCGACCAAGGCCAACAAGTACAGGCATGGATATCGATCATGAAAAGCTGATTATGTACACTTACCTCTTTATATAATATATATATATATATATATATATATATATATATATATATATAGAGATATAAATATATACGTATATATATATATATATATATATATATATATATATATATATATATATATATATATATATATGTATATATATATCTATATATATATATATATCTATATCTATATCTATATCTATATACATATATACACATATACATATATATATATACACATATACATATATATATATACACATATACATATATATATATATATATATATATATATATATATATATATATATATATATATATATATATATATATATATATATATATATATATATATATACATAATAGCCGAAGCAGGATGGCCTGAAGGTATGAACACGTACCTCTCAGTTGTCTAGTCTAGGAATCCAGACCTAGCTATAAACTACCATCCTGGTGTTTCACAAGTAAGGGAAATCACCAATGTGTGTGCCATCCGTCTCTCGGATGGACGTTAAACTGGCGTTACATCTGCCGGCATTAGTTGGTGAACGTTAAAGTTCCCACGGTGTCCTGCACTAAGAGTGGATGAGTCATTGCCGATACCATGAACAAATTACAAATTTCTGGCCTAACTACTACTTGGAGAGGGAGGATAAACCAGATTTTGGGCCGAGGCTAAGATTTTGCCCTGGCAGAGCCAACATTCTCCAACACAGAGGAGGTACATCCGATTAAATGTATATTTATATTCAGTACACTGTATGTCAATGTGTATATATAATAACTCTGTGTCTGAAAAACACAGCTAATGTGACTTATTTAAATTCGGTTTCTTTTCTAAAAATGAAGAGATATATTTCAAAGAATCCTCCAAATAATACAAATAAATCACACATCCCCAATTATATAACCATGAGCATCATGTGCAATGTAAATTGACATAGCTCACTTATTTTACACTGAGTGTTGATTAGTAAATCCGTGTTCTGAAAAAATTAACGTGTTCAGCCAAAAGGTGGAATTGTTTTTAAAGCATTAACTCTAGTTTAGAAAAATCAGCAAGTTGCCCATGCCTGCACGGCTTTCAAAACGGAGTAGGGATGGGATCGGCAAAAAAAGCAAATGCCATCTTCTGTCATCGAGCTGGCAAGCTGGGAGGAACAATTCTCCTTTATTGCCACATCTGATGCAATTTAAATCCTCCGATAGTGACAGGTACTCCATTTGAAACTGCTTGTTTAATATATGTAACTTTTGATGTTTAGAGTCCATCATGTAAGTTTGTATTGGTGTCAAAGCCAGCGATCAATTGGAAATTAATAGTGGGATTATTATTATCATTATGGTATAGAAATATTTTAAAAACAGAAAATAAATTCAGAAAATGCGTGTTCAATTAGCTCAGCTAATGAGAGTTGGTTAGAGTACAGTACAGACGTGGTGTTTGTGCCACATGTGCCGTTCTAGTTTAATACAGTATCCCTGATCTCAAGGGAATATGTACGATGGTCTGTTGAAAGTAATGCCTCTTATTCCTTTTCTCCAAAACATGCAAAGATATCGAATGAAACAAATACAGATACGAACATCAATCTTTATTCGACCATGGTGTATATTTATTTCTCAATATAATCACCACTGTGGTCCACATGTTTCTGTCAATGTAGTTTTGTGATGCAGTCATGACAGACCTGTGCATCCTGCTGACTTAACCAGCGTTTCACAGAGGCATTGACATCATCAATGGAAGAAAAAAAACTCTCCATGAAGGTTGTGTGTGTGTGTGTGTAATATATATATATATATATATATATATATATATATATATATATATATATATATATATATATATATATATATATATATATATATATATATATATATATATATATATATATATATATATATATATATATATATATATATATATATATTACAAGCACACAATGTTTTTTTATTTTTTGTTACACGTTAAGTTTGGGGAAGAGATGAAAATCTGATAGAGCCAAGTCGTGGCTCGTGATCCTTGGTGGCGGTACTCCACTGAACGTCTCCTACTCTCAGGAATGTGATGGTGCACCCAACTCTCATCTCTAGTCATCTCCAGTTAGCTCCAGTTATCTCATCTGCAGTCATTCATCCCAACTCTCATCTCTAGTGCTACACACTTCACAGCACTGACAATGTCGTGCTGCCTCTGCCATCTTGACTAACATAGCACTGAGACACATATGTGTTCGAACCACATAACTTTGTACCCATTGGTTGTAAGGATTAATATGCGGATTGTGCTTTGTTTCATTCGAATATCTTTCCTGTTTTGAAGAAATAGAAAACGAGATTACCTTTAAACACACCCTTGTATTTCTTTGAACCGAAGCCTCGATAATATTCCAATACCCTGATGGGAGCAACGGATTAAATAAATTAATATACAGGGAGTGAATATAGGGGGAAATAAATTGATTGCAAAATTACTTTAATGAACCGTCTCGAGGCTGGATGAATGAATTTAACACGAACACGAACACGAACACGCACACGCACATGCACACACACTCGCACACGCACACGCACGCACACACACACACACACGACCTTGTTTTTCTTTATTTTTTGGACTATTACGATCTTAGACTAACAACGGTCTCAAACTATTGCGAATCTCCCATTCATAGAACTTTTTGAATGATCCTCGTAAACTCCTTGTGCAATTTAATTTGCTGGAATGTGTTAAAAGAAGGGTTTTGTCGTATTTATAAAAGACATCATTTTTAGTTGGAATTCATGCAATAGTGAATGCTTGTCAATGTTCCACGGAATCGAAATAAAACAACAGTTTTGGTCTTTATGGAAACCGTGGAGAGCACGATGGCATGCCTTGCACCAAGACCTTTCACGCGGTTTCCACTGCCTCGTTTCGACCCACAAGTCATGCCGAAGTTCTCCGTCCGATTATACATCCGTGAGATGAACAATGATTTGGCAGCTGCCCCGGGGCAGCTTGGATTTCAGGTCCAGAGCCTGTACCCCGATGACCCCTGCCACACATATATGGCTGAACGAAGGGCGACTCGAGAGGGGAACGCGGTGCAGAAATGCACCGAGTCAAAAAGACCGAGAATATATATGAGATCCCAGGCCCATATATTACAGCCTTATATCAACAGATTCGGTGGACCCGCAAGTGCTTCGCGACGGCGAGGGAGGTGCAGAGTGAGGGTGGGGAGAAATGGCATCTAACACCACGGCATACCCATCCGGCTGGGCCTAACTTCAAGCTTTGTTAAGTTTCTCCTCCTCGATTTGTGCTGTCATGAAAAGGACCGAGGGAGGTGTGAGGAGTAGAGTGTGCGCTCGGGGAAGGAAGAGTTTGCCCGAGAGGAGCCAGCAGCACGTTTTGGCGCTTCGTGAAAGCGACTCAGCCAGGGTGGTCGGTCTTGGTGCCAGGAACAGGGTCACGCGTGGAGCAGGCTCAGTATGCCGTCCTTTGAGCATCTAAACTCTCCATACAGCGTCTGCCTAATGGAGTTATGCAGCGCGTGGAATTTCTGCCATCTGTGGAAGCGACATCTTTCCGAACATTTAATGGCGAAGCTCACAGTGCTTTAACAGCGAAAAAGGTGAAAATAATAATCATCAACGAATCCCAAAGCCGAGCACGCAAGTGAACATAATGTTTTTTTTGTTTTTTTTTTAAACATTCGGTGAAATGCCTAAGTTGTGAACCGAATGTCCCAAACTATTCCATACCCATAAAGAGGTCTCAAAAGACCCCTGGTCGATGTAAACAGTGTTGCTGCATTCACAGCTCATTCAATATTATCTGGTGTATGAATAAAAGGACGAAAGTGGTCGCTGAAGACAAAGGTCGCTCAATATATAATCTCATGGGTCCACTGATCGGAAAGTTTTTTTTTTACAAAATGCGTGGAATGTTTTGGAAAATAGAGGATCCAGAAGGGTGTTCATTAGTCCGCTGGGTGGCGATTCGGCAGGATGTCGTCCCATGCAAGCGGCGCTCAAGCTCCTAACAGGATTTAGCTCGTTTAAGCCGCGCTGTGCAGATTGCTGCAAGGCTCTGGTAATTAGTGAAGTTAATGCGGGAATGGTAATTGGGGGGAGAGGGCTGTGGGCTCGACCATGTGCGGCGCTCGGGGCTGATGAAGATATCTCTCTCTCTCTCGTTGCAGCACTGTTAGATCGAAGCAGGAAAGCAAAGATACTTGGGGAGGGTGGAAGGGGGGGGAGGGTTGGATGAGAGAGGTGGGAGAGGATAGGTGGTGGACGGGGGAGTGCTGATGGGGGTTCTCGAGTTGGAGAGGTTAGAGCAGAGAAAAAAAAAATCAAAACGAGTTGGGTCAAAGGGATACTTTATACTCTTGGAATCTCCACCGTCGACTGAATGTCATCTCGACTCTGCGTCTTCACCAAAATCACGAAGACCTTTTGGGTTCAACGATCTCGTGTCTTGTTTCATGTATTTCATTCTACACTGCAGGATTCACAGAGGAGCTTTTAAATTCATCACGTGCAGTTAAGTAACAGGAAGAAACATCCACATATAGGTTTAAGTGAATTACAAGAACATTAAATCAACACAGTATGTGAGATTCAAATCTGAGATCCCAGCATCATTAGCTCGATGTGCTCAGGTGATAATAACAAAATAGGCCAACCTACAAGAATTATTTCACACCTTAATAAATTGCAGTTATTTGAGGGAGGAAAACGCTCAGATGAGACTCATACATAATCTGTCTTCCTTTAAATAATGCGAGATTTCAATACATTTATTGGGATCAGGATGAAGCGAATATAGGTATAAGAATGCTCTTGATCCAATGGTGACGATGATCTCTTGAACACATAAGGAATTGACGTCTGACGTCTAAAAATCATAAAATTGTTTGTGTATGTGTGTATGTGTATGTGTAGATGTATACATATACATATATATATACATACATATATATGTATATAAATCATACTATGTGCAGAGCATTGATGCTGCCGAAGCAGTCTCCTTGGCTCTTGGGCACAATCCTGGGTGGGTCACCACTATGACACAGGATAGCAGCAATCTGGCACTCATTTTGCTGATCTCAGAAGGATGACAGGCACAGTCAACCCCACCTGGTATTAATTCAACAGCCAAGTGGGATTTGAACATATATATATATATATATATATATATATATATATATATATATATATATATATATATATATATATATACAAACAAACACGACATAATAATGACCGAAGCTTTTCGTGCTGTACTCTTTTGGGTAAAAATCACAGCAAGTGAAGAAGGAAGTGAAGGCGCGTGCTTTATATGCAGG
>NC_140974.1:30584563-30612063 GCF_056783735.1 Eptatretus burgeri | reverse complement strand
GAAAAATTAAAGTTGGATATATATATATATATATATATATATATATATATATATATATATATATATATATATATATATACATGCATATATATATACATGCATACATATAATCAAGGAAGCACACTGACCTTATGACACGACGCTGACGTAATGTGCATAAATTATACCTCTGCATCGATATATAAATAAATATCAATAAAGATAACTATAATATATGTATATATATACTGTATATATATATATATATATATATATATATATACTGTATATATATATATATATATATATATATATATATATATATATATATATACATATATATATATATATATATATATATATATATATATATATATATATATATATATATATATATATACATATATATATATATATATATATATACTGTATATATATATATATATATATATATATATATATATATATATATATATATATATATATATATATATATACATATATACATATATATATATATATATATATATATATATACATATATATATATATATATATACATATATATATATATATATATATATATATATATATATATATATATATATATATATATATATATATATATATACTAGTACGTGCCCTTTCGTGAGTGCAATAACAAAAAAAAAAAACAAAAACAAAAAAAAAAAAAAAAAAAACTTTCAAACCGCGAGCCAGAAACAACAACCACACAGGAAGTTCCTTCGCTCTCGCGTGCCCGTACGTGCGTGGCCCGGAAGTTCGCATATCGCAGTTACGATAATTCGCAATTTAGTTTTAATGGCCAATTATTCAATTAGCACCAACATATTTTGCCTTTTCGCAATGTCATCGCAAAGAAAAACACAAAGAGAAGAGAAGAGAAGAGAAAAAAAGAAAGAAAAAAAAGTTCGTACAAGAAAAAAAAATTCAAACAACCACACAGGCCTTTCCTTCGCTCTCGTAAACGACGACTGGATTGGGGCATTGTGTTTATCTATAAATGCGCATAAGAAATCGAGAAATTATTAGAATACACGAAGTCATCACTTTCCGGAAGTCCGTAGGTTGTAACCCGTAATGGGGAACACGGCTGAGGATCTCTTCCCCATCGGCCACGCCCACGCAGCAGCGTGTCCTTTCATTGGTTGATAAATAAAATGGCCATAACTTGGGAACCACTTGTCCGATTAATATCAAACCTTGAAAAGGCACAAACTCAGGTCCCCAGCAATATACCTGGCAAGTTTCAATTTCATCGGACCAGTGGTTGCCGAGAAACAGTAGTCACAGACACACACACACATATATATATATATATATATATATATATATATATATATATATATATATATATATATATATATATATATATATATATATATATTATATATGTACACACACATGCAGCGTATACATATATAAATAAATAAATAAATAGATATGTATAACATTCACAGTCACTTCGTGTGTGTGTGTGTGTGTGTGTGTGTGTGTGTGTGTGTGTGTGTGTGTGTGTGTGTGTGTGTGTGTGTGTGTGTGTGTGTGTGTGTGTGTGTGTGTGCGCAAATGTGACCCCTTCTCAAGTGCACAAGCTTATCAAGAACCCTGGTTTGTCTTTCTTAATCTGAACAATCACCTTGAAACCATACACAAGGCATGGAACACACGGACACCCCTGGCTAGCGTAATTGCATAGACCGACAGTGTGAATTATGAATAATTTTTGGATTGGGAGGAGGAGGAGGGGACGTGTCCAAATTACCTTCCGTGCTTTGCGGCCTCTGTTCAGCTTCTCGAGTGCCTCGGCTCCCTGTGCGCTGCCAAAGCACACAATAGATGGACATATCTGCAATTTCAGACGTCCCAGGCCCTCTGGGCGCCTGTACATCACGCCTCTTCATAACCTTGATAGATTCAGAATAATGCCGACTTGGTGAGGAAAAGGCACTTCCGTACGTTCATTTAGTTTCCAACACCGCAGGTGAACACGTGCGCAAACAAAGCACTATTTTCAACGTTTTTACATAATAAAGGTCAGATGGTACTACAATATTTCGGTGATTTTTCTTGGATGAACCACGAAATTGCTCATTTGCCTTGGAATACACATACATTATTTTCAATGGTGAGGGTATGGCCAGATAATGAACTTAGATAAATGACCGTGCAAACCCTTTTCTCGGCTCCGTGCATAATGTAGTCAGTGTGGTGTTTCGTGGAGCAAGGAATCGTTTGCCGTCTGATAAAGCTTGAGCCCCGTCAAGGACCTGAACGACTTGAAGTCTTTATAGCTGGATTTACAAATTAAGGTCAACAGAGGGTCGCGTTTAATGACTCCCAAGAGAGAAAGCTATCAGAATTCCGGACACTCGTGACGTCACTTAAATACAGGATAAGCCCAACAGAAAGCTGTTTTCCATCAACATGAGTTTGAGTGAGTAAAAAAAATAAACATACAAATACAAATATGTATTACCACATATAAATATTTTTGTCTTTCTGGATACAGTATACATATATATATATATATATATATATATATATATATATATATATATATATATATATATATATACATATATATATATATATATATATATATATATATATATATATATGAAATAAATCTCTCTCTCGAACCACTGTTACAATGACTGACTCACTGACTCACTGACTGATATTAAGGATCGGTACCTTCCTGGTGATTTAGAAAGCTGAAATTTTGCATGCTGTTGGACATCAAAGTTGGTACACCGAAAAAATTCACAGTATCATCAGCAAACATCCGTAAATGAAAATAAAAATAAATGCAAATTAAAAAAGAAAAATGCAGGTGAGCGACCTGAGACAATGGGAAAGCACTAATTTTGTGATGATGATGGACGTAGAAGCTGAAGCACCAGGAAAAATTACAGAAGCATTGGAAATCATCTGTAAATCCATCCATCCGTTACTCAGTGCAGAGTGTTGGTGCTGCCCAAGCAGTCCCCTTGGTTAGTGGGCACAATTCTGGACAGGTCACCACTCCAACACAGGGTACCAGCATGCTGGCACTCATTTTGCTGACCTTGGAAGGATGACAGGCAGAGTCAACCCCACCTAGTATTAATTGAACAGCCAAGTGGGATTTGAACTCAGGATCCGCAGATCACAAGTCTACCACCCAAACCATTAAGCCAACACCCAGGCATATATAATCTGTAAATGAAAATGTAAATAAATGTAAAAAAGAAAAGAAAAATCAATTACAGGTGAGTGACCTGAGACATTGGGAACCGCGGTTCGTATGTTTACACAATGTGTTCACACACCCCACTCGTATATACATATTACACATGGTTGCATTTCTGTGAAGCCAGCACCCCCCCCCCCCTCAAGGTAATATCGTCCAACATATAGCGATCCAGAAACAGTTATCTCATTAGTATTCGTTCAGTTAGACCTTCCATATGTCTAGTGGGTAAATCGGACAAGATGCATTGCGTAGGGCTTTTAGTGAGGTCTTCAATCCCTTCTTCTTATTTTATTCTATTCACTCTATTTCACAAATGAACCCCGTCATGCACGCATGCACACCACAGGCTGGACAGTGATGTCATGAGAATATCCTTCAGCATCCCCCATTCATAAAAACGACGTGCCATTAAGCAACTGACGCCTCACCTCAGACCCTCACGATGCTCACCACGACGTTACAACGCTTACCATGATTGCTTCATCGCCTCCTAAAAATCCCCACAATAACCTACACCCGACTTCTTCACCACAAACGCCTCAACCACTATCAACGACTTCAACCTCATCAAGACAATCACCGCAACCACTTACAATGCTTCAACAACTTTACCACAAATACTGCAGTGCTTCCGCTACCTCACTATTACTGCCGCAACTGCCATCGAGTCCCTGGATGCACACAAGTCATTGAGGATGCGAAGGAATGGATGACAGAGTGGGTGTCTCCAAGCCAGAATACTTTGGCATGTAGCTCAAAGCACGACTGTGCACTGGAATTCATTTGGTGATGACTGGGTAGCTCTGCCACTCCGCTAACTAACAGCGTTTGGGTGGAGTCCAGCCCACGTTCGTGGCTGGAGAGCGCTCCCGAAAACCCATACGCCATATAAATTATGGAGCTCTGTTACATGGCCAAGCTGGGTGGCGACTGAGGCCATTTGCAACTCTGGAATCTTGCTGGAGCGTGGTTACGGTTTGGGGTGGCATCTTTGTGCCAATGAGAGAGTTTGGAAATGCCGACAGAGCCTTTTGTTCCACTCTTTGGCACCTTCGTCGCCTGGGCTCTGTAAAAGTAGTGATAGACAGGATGAATTCTTCTCTTCTCTTCTCATTTGGAAACCATAAATGTGGTTTGCTGCATTCAGAAGCTCAAGAAACTGAAACTTGCACTTTAGGAAAAGAGCCTGATGAAAACAGCTGTCATCTTTCACGAGAACTCACACTGTGCGTTTGATATTGGAGGAAATCTCAAAGAATGGCAGGGAAGTGCTTCCCCACTCCCTGTTCTCGTGCAGTCCAGACTTGACCCCTCGGTAGATTGAGTTTCTTCTTTGGTTGGATGCGTCTTTCTCTTTCAACACAATGTATAATTCCAACCACCCAAATACTATATCATACATTGTTTATTGGGTGGTCGCTAGACTACCGTAATGCACAGGTTTTCCGTCTGTCTGTATGTATGTAATGGACAGCTCTGGAGGCCAGAGGAGTCAACCGATTTTGATGAAACTTGACTGGTAGGTTCATACCAGGATCTAGTTGTATGCTTTTGAGCAGCGTTCATATGGACGCCACCGCTGCCTAGCAACGGGACTGAAATTTTGGAAAAAAATCTGAAAAATATTTTTATATATATATATTTTTCGAAAATCAAAAATCAGCTTCCGTGCTTTCATGTGCACTATAATCAACCTCTTTGTCAACAAATTTCAGCCCGATCCGTCAAAAACTGTATGACTAGTATGCAATTATTTCGCGACCACCCATGTCGCCTACCGGCTTGTCTGTTTGTTTGTATGTAATGGACAGCTCTGTAGGTCAGAGGAGTCAACCGATTTTGATGAAACTTGACTGGTAGGTTCAAGTGGAACATACCAGGATCCAGTTGTATGCTTTTGAGCACCGTTGCTATGGACGCGACCATTGCCTAGCAACGTGACTTTGAAATTTTTGACAAAAATCCGAAAAATATTTATATATATGTATATTTTTCGAAAATCAAAAATCGGCTTCTGCGCTTTTATGCACACTATAATCAACCTCTGTCAAAAAATTTCAGCCCGATCCGTCAAAAACTGTAAGACAAGTATACAATTATATAGCGACCACCTATGTCGCCTACCGGCTTGTCTATCTCTATCTCTATCTCTATCTCTATCTCTATCTCTATCTCTATCTCTATCTCTATCTCTATCTCTATCTCTATCTCTATCTCTCTCTCTCCCCATGTTATAAAAAGAGAACATGTATAACTAGTAACAGAATTACTGAAGGGATATTCCAGCATTCATTCTCAGAGCCTTTTCGTTCAGCACGTGCAACAATTGCACCTTATAGGCCTTGGGCCACAGAAATCTACCGTGCCAAGAAAAACATGTTCGTGACAACCCTCTTGGAAATAGGGAACCTATACATTTTCTGAAACCTCTTTAACGAAAGATTTCAAAAATATATGTTGTCATGGGAACAATGTTGAACATGACCTACTTTTCGGACTTCGGAAGTGCACATGACCCAGTTTCGAACTTGGCATTGATTGGGGCTCGCTGTCTCCGAAATCAGGATTAACGTAAGGAAAAAGGTATTTACGTGCTCTGTATACTGATGCAGGGCCAGTTCTGAGGTATTACGTCAGTGGGGAAGACACATAACACCAAAAACACAATTAAATGTAAATATATCCATGTTGTCACATAGCCTGGTGTTGGCGCAGTGGTTAGGGCAGCGGCTTGGGATCCAAAAGGTCCTGAGTTCAAGGCCCGTTGGGCCACTGAATTAATACACCAGGGGGTTGACTCAGCCTGTCATCCTTCCGAGGTCGGTGAAATGAGTACCAGTATACTGGGCCGGTGTATGCCCTGGGTAAAATAGGTGTACCATATCCCTGTGTCGTAAGAGGCGACCAGGGTTGCGTCAGGAAGGGCATCCGGCGTAAAACATGTGCCAAATCACTCTGCGGATCATACGGATGATCCGCTGTGGCGACCCCTAAAGGGAGCAGCCGAAAGAAGAAGAAGAAGATCCATGTTGTCACATACAGGATAAAACAGTGGCAATTTTTGTTACCGAATGAAACTTTCATGATGTATTTCTATTTCAATTTTCTTCATCGGATAGGTCATCACTGGCATCATTCAGTAATGCTTCCTCAACCTGTGTAGTGGCAAAGTTATTCCAGTCTTTGCATGAACACAGTTCCGTGCAAGAGATGTTGTTCGACTTGCACGAACAATGACAGCTCTCACACACATTTTTTCGACAACCACAATGGATTAACTCCATCAGTTCAACAGGTGCAGACCTTTTTGTCATCCAATGTATAGAAATACAGTCTGACCTGACAATCCATACGTGGCTATCTGGACTAGGGGCATTGATGTACTGCCGGGTACATCGCCGTGAGATAGCCAACTGATAATTTGCTCTCTTTGAATGCTGCCTCAAAGCATCAGTAGTGAGTGGCAAACTCTGTTCGCAGAATTCTTCGTGCAGAATAAATGATGTCGGGCCTCGTCAACACTTGAACAAGACTGTCCATACAACTGACATACGAATTGTTCCAAAACAGAGCAAGCCGATTCTGGCAACATGAACTCCTATCCAAGATCTCGGAACGCTGCCTGATAATCCTCACTCCGGCTGATGATGTCAAAGGCTTTCTTTTTGCCTTTACCGTGGAAGGCGCTTCCCGAGTCACATCCAGTGAACGTATGAAGCCCCAGGATGGCTTCACCTGAACGAGTGCCCATCATTTCAGAGAGAATTGACAGGTTGAGGACTCTTGCCTTTTCTTTCACTCCCATCTCGAAAAGGACCATCGCCGGAAAGTCCCGTACCCGAGATAGAGCGATCGTTGCGACATCGGAGTCTGGGCTCCTATGACGACAGTACTGTGCGTGCGTGAGGCATGCTAGCAGTGCAGTATAAGACGTGTATCTGCTTCGCAATGATCACACATCAGATCATCGACTACGACAACAGTGGCCTTCCCGTATCCCGTCATCAGTCGTAACCTTATGACAGCTGTCACCATGGCCGATATAGAGATCGAAACAGGAGTCTGCCAAACGCTGTGTACTCCACTGAGAATACAGGAATTCGACTAGCTTGCTGTTCCTTATTTCTGCCGCTCAGAAGATAATTCTTCCAGCGGAGAGGCAGCCTTTGTTCTGGTCTGTAGATATGTTGCAAAATCGAAGACTGATTTGATCCTCTTCGAATATGTTCAGTGGACTTGATTGAAAACTCTGGATAGCGATCAAAGATGACGTCGATCCTGGAGTACTTGCCGAAGTCACAAACGACAGACTTTGGTCAAGAGCGTGGTTGCCAGTTGGCCGAGAGTTCCAGGTAAAGATGCCACAGAAAGACCAGGGATGAGAGCCATGACATCGACAATGAGTGCGCCATTCACAGGAATAACGTCATTTAGGCAATCAGGCCACTTGGTCTCAAGACAGCGGAGGAGAGCTGCTTTATTTGTTTTAGCTAAGGACCCGTCTGTGCTCGCCAATGGATATGACACTTGACCGAGTGAATGTGAAAGCACAAGTTTCAGGTCTACATTTTTTGCTTTACCAAGAATCAGTAATCTGGTAAAGAGTTGTCGGTCCGAGATTTTAATATCTTATCCTTTCTGATCCTTGACGCGGGCCCTAGCCTGACCCGTAAATGACTGAAATTTCATTTTTGTGATGGGAGCATGCAGATCCGACTGGCCAGTAACTATACGTTCTAAAAGGAACTTGGCAGTCGCTTCTTCGCCAGCAGTCCAGGCGTTCATCATGTCATTCTCGCAGGACGGTGTGGCTATGACACCAGAGCTGACACTGATCAAATCAGAATGATTGCAGGTGAATGGATTTACCATCTGCTTAAAGCATTCCATGACTTTACAGACGTCGGCCTCATCTCGGCGTATTCTCGACTGGTCAAGATCTTTTCGACACCGACCATCATCATGGTACCCAGCCATGTTTTCACACTGGCGGGTAATCGCTGCCCGCTCGGATTGGGACAGAATCCACTGCTGTACTGCTTTGGAATTCAGAGTGATGCCAGTGATCCCACCACTGGTTTTACAGTCTCTGTTCAGAGTTTGCTCAAGTTTCCCTTGGTGGTGGTGACATTCCACTTGAAATCTCTTCAGAATCTACTTATGCAGCTGAACTCCGCTTAGCCGCTCGAGCAAGGAAGGTTTTATTGGTGAAACGGCTGTAGCACTCGCGATGATAGCCATAGGACGGGACGAGGTCGGCCAGTTTTGACTTCGTAAACAGGTCATGGTGTCGTTCACTCACCTCCCGTTCCACTCCATCCAGGGAAATCCATTTCACCGCACATTCTTTCACCTTATCCCAACTTATTTCGGTGAAATTTGAAACTCGCCCCGAAGTTTTGCCTTTATTTTGATAAAGATGGATCAAGCATTCATGCCCTTCCACAGGAGCGGCCATCTTGGAATTGACGATGACACACACTTCCTTCGAGAGAAACACTATCTTCAAAGCACTATGGCCTAATGACCACACCTTCGTATTACAGGTGATTAAATGGTTAATTTTCACCCCTTTGTTCCATGATTTTTCCCAGACAACACTTAGATATCTGTCCAGTATCTCTGAATGAATCTATCTTCCAAGTTTTATTTATTTCTAAGAGGGTTGCCACGAAAAGTCACTAAAAAGCTCGGTGCCTCGCGGCCTATTATTGGAGATGACACGAGGCATTCAGAGGAATTTTGAAGCAGTCTTTCAGAGCCAACAGCTTGTGGATCATTCAAAAAAAAAACGTATTGATTGCAGTCATCAACAATCCATTGCAATGTAATGTCTGTCAGCAAATGAGAGGAACCAAATAATTGGACACCTTCATGTAGGGTCTTCCAATCGTAATGTTACAATGCTCTATAAAGTGAGGAAACCTCAAAAGATGTTAGAAACTCACTGAATCAACAAGATATATGCCAATAACTAAGAAGTAGATGTCCCAGGATAATTACTCCCACTCAGGACTCATCCAATCAGATGACCTATCAATGCAATTGGTTTCAAAATGTCAAGAGTACTGCAAAATAATGCCTGGACCTGGCAGGATAAGTGTCAACACCCTCTTGAAGTGTTTCACTGATGCAGGGATCTGTGCTTGTCTTCTTCAGCATCCAAGATTTGCACTGTGACACATCCAAACATGCTTCAGGTCAGGAATGGGAGTATGCGCAAGAGCAGCTCGTCACTGCATCCACTTTCCGCCAGTACACCAGTGACTTCAGTCTGGCCATCCCCCAGGGAGATGCCGAGCCCATCCCCATCTCTTTGAGATGTCAATCAACCTGCTGAACCCACGAGGCATGTAGTTGACCCATTGGCCTCCTCCACCTCTGAGGGTCCCTTGCTGAGAGAATATGGTGAGCAGGATCAGCATCAGGAAAATGAGCCACATGTCCATACAGCTGCAGCTGATGCTCATGGACAACACAGGTAAAAAAAAAAAACTCATCTGAGTCTCTCAGCAAATGCTTGTTGGAGACAAAGTCTGCCAGAGATAGCCAAGGAATTTACAGACACCTGGTACCAAAGGAGTTAAGTCTCCATCTCCGATCCTTGGTCAGAGTCGAAGTCTAACATCTGCAGAGCAAGATTGGAAGCACCAAGGACTTAAACACTCAGACTTTTGTCCTCCTGCATCGATGATCCAATTAATCCATCGATGCATCATCGATCCATCGATGATGCAGCACCACACACGATGATCCAATTAATCCATAACTCCCCAGGCCTGAGCCAATTGTCTATTGGCTCACAATGTGCGGACACTTGAATATCACCAACAAGGGAAGTGAATCCCTCTGTTACCTCAACATCCTTGTGACAAACAGGAACAGACAAGATTGCACATCCCACCATGTCATTGAAAGCCTGGATCTTAGTTTTTACCCAGGAAACCCATTATACCAGTGGTTCCGACTCCTCATTCAGTGCCTTGAGGGCCCCCAAAAGGATATCCAGAGTTTCCACAAAGAAGACTGCATCATCTGCGAAATCAAGGTCAGAGATCTTGACATTCCAAAACAATGCACTGCAGATTGATCTGTCTGACATCCACCCTTGAATCCAGACCATACAAGATCCGAAAAGTGTGCCAGTACACACCCTTGAAGAACTCCAGTAACATCTGCAAATAAGTCAGGGATGGAACTACCACACCTCACAGCACTCTCAGTAGCAGAGTATAGTTTTAAAATAATCAGATTGATCAATCTTGGTGGCACCCCATGAGGACCGGGAATCCTCCAGAGGGCATCTCAATTGAATTTATCAAATGCTTTGTGGAGTTCAACATCGGTTGCAAGCAGCCCCTATTGAAACTCTCAGCTGCATTCGGTGAGGAACCGAAGAGCAAGGTTAGAGTCAAACATCGACATCTTTGATGTAAAGCCCGACTGCTCTGGGTGCTGATGTTCAAGCAGATGGTGGTGAACCCTGTCAAAAATTATCTGAGTGAAGACCTTGCAAAGCACTGACAGCAGCATCATCACTCAGTAGTTGTTGCGGTCCTTACAATCACCCTTTTTGTCATGTCAAGTCAGATTAGATCTGGGACTTGCTACTGGTGCCATGAAAACCTGTACTAACCTGTTCCATGGTCGGGTTGTCGGCGACGAATCGGTCTGTCCCACCAGGTTTTCTGGTGAGGAGGGTGGATGGATATGGACAGACAAGGATAAAAAACAAAACCTATCAAAGGGCGGAGGAGCTCCTTGTGAGCCAAGGGCCTTCCATTTCTCATGCCCAACCATGTCTGCAGACTTCCTCCTGCAGTTGGGTTACTTTTTTGGGAGATTGGAAGGAGGATTTGCACTCCAGCCACTGTAAAATGCTTCATTCCGAAAAACCCACAAATGTAAAGAAAACAAAACCCACTCTATGGGAGTACCTCCTGTGCTGAGCCCTTGGGAGGGCATCCAATTGGATGAAGGCAGTGGGGCGAAGCCTTGAGGACCCCCATTCCTTAATGATAGGAGGAAAAGCAGAGGGTAAACATCCTGGGTCAGATTGCGATGGTGTGTGGCAGAGTGGTTCTGAGGTGTCATCCACCAGATGGCGGCCTCCTTGGGTTTAACCTGAGGCGGTCTCTTCGGGTGGGTGCCTGTAATGTCCTATCCCTAAGAGAGGATGATCAACTGTCTATGTAATCATCTGAGTTCAAGCATTTGGACATTGGTATTGCAGCACTCTCTGAGGCTCGGAGCCCAGGTAGTGGTGAGATCATGGCGGGTGGAAACATGTACAATTGTTCTGGTCACTATGATGGTTGCCATGCCCAATGAGTTGTTGAAGCTTTGTCCAATAAGAATTGAGGTAACATCAGTCAATGAGTGTATTATGAAACAAAGCACTTGTCACTCCTCGGATGTCGCTTCCCTGGTCTCTGAATATACTCTGACTAAGGGGAATGATTTCACTGTGAAGGACGAATTCGATTCCACGCTCAAGTCTGTGGTTAATCAGTGCCCCAGGCGAGATACTCTTCTCGTCTTGGGGGATTTCAATGCATCGACTGGAACTGATAGCGATGGTTATGAGACAAATGTTGGTCCCCATGGGTCTGGAAATGAGAAACCAGAATAGCACCAAGTTCCTTGACTTTGCAGGAAGTCACGTATTTAGGGTGGTTGGTTCATGGTTTCCATGCCCACAGGCTCAATGCTGGACTTGCTATTCCAACAGTGGTGGTGTGGCAAAGGAGGTTGCCCATGTGCTCATTGATGGTCACTGGAGGATGATCCAGAACTGCAAGGTCTACCAGAGTGCTCAGTTCCTCAATACTGACCACCGGCTTGCCGTAGCAACTCTTAAGTTGCACCTTAAATCCATGAAAATGGTACCATCCCAGCCTAGGCTGGATGTTGGCAAGCTCAAGGATGAGAGGGTAGCTGAGGAGTTTGTGAAAAGGCTGAGTTGAGAGTTGGGGTGGTCTGGGTCTTTGGGGGAATCCTGAAGAGTTGAGGAGTATCGTCAAGACCACCATCCTTGATGTTGCCAGTGGATGTCTTGGAACTCACCAGAGGGTATTGCATCCACTTTCCACCGGTGCTCCAGGGTCCTCCGTCTGGCCATCCCCCAAGCAGATGCCTGGCCCATCCCCTTGAGATGCTGATCAACCTGCTGCAACCACGAGGCACGTGGTCGCCCATTGGCCTCCTCCACTCACGAGTCTCTCTCACTGAGAGAATCTGGTGAGCTGCATCAGCAACATGAAAATGAGCCACATGTCCACACAGCCGCAGCTGATGCTCACGGACTATGCAGGTAACAAATCTCATTTGAGTCTCTCTCAGCAACCGCTTGTTGGACACAAAGTCAACTTGACGCTCTCCACAACCACAATGCCAGGACATTAATCAAACTGATCCAAGAGGAAGAGGCAGTAGATGAGTGGCTCATACAAGGAAACACCTTTTTCATCCTAAAATAAAATCTGACGAAACCCAACTTCCTGACAAATACTGGCCAATAATATTCCTATCAACAACATACAAACTTCTGACAGGAATCATCACAGAAATGATGTACCATTACTTAACACACAAGGAGGTTTAGAGGCAGAACAAAATGGATGTAAGAGAGGTTGTTATGGAACAATTGATGACCTACAACTGAAAAAGGCCAGAAATGAAAATTGCAAAATGCAAATAATCAAATTGTCCAGCACCTGGATAGATGATTGGAAAGCTTTCGACAGTATCCCACATTTATGGATGACAAAATGCATGCACATATACAAAATCAATCCCCAAATAATCAAACTGATTGAGAAAGCAATGAAGCTCTGGAATGTTGTATTGATATTACAACACTCAGAAGGAAATATTGAATACCAGATGTGAAGATGTGGTGTGGGATCTTCAAGGGAAACAGCTTTCCCTGCTCTTGTTTTGTCTGGCTCTTGTCCCACTCAGTAACCTCATCAACAAAGAAGGACATGGATACACCGAACAACTCAAAGAAGAACATCCAAATAAATAGGAAAAGTGACACATACGCAACGCATGGACGATTTAAAGCTCTTCACACCGACTGACGAAAAATTGACAGACAACTAAAACTCGTAAAAAGGTTCTCCAAGGACATTCAAATGGAATTTGGATTAGACAAGTACAGCAATTGCACATTTGTATGAGGTACACCAACAAAAACAGCCAACATAAAAATCAACCTCAGTAAAGCAACATAGGAATGAGAAAACGTAGCATCATACAAATACCTTGGAGTAGAAGAGGGCCACCAAATATGTCAAAAACAAATGTGCAAAACAATTGCTAAAGCATACCTCCATAGAATGAAGCTAATCCTGAAAACATAACTCTCCACAAGAAACAAAATGAAAGCTATAAACCAACTTGCAGTACCACTGTTCCAGTACAGCTGTGCAATAATAAACTTGCCACAATTAGAAATCAATAAGTTAGACATCAAAACAAAAAAATTCCTTTCCATCGACAAAATATTCTGCAAAAACCAGTGCATCCCAAGAATGTACCTGCAGAGATGAGAGTGGGGGAGCGGCCTGATGGAACTCAATCAGATCAACAGAGTGATGAGTGTTGAACCAGCTGAGGATGTGTCATGCTCAACAGACTATTGGATTCAATTTGTAAACAAACATGAAAGCAACAAACCTGAAAAATATCCCTAAATCACCTTGCAAGGAATTTCCAAAAACGGGTGCCAATAGAAGATGCCACACAGGAAAATGAAACAGCAATAAATACAGGCCCAAAGATTGCAATAAAGTCAAAATAAAAAATAAAAATAAATATCAAGAAATATGTAACAACAACTGGGAGAACACCAAAAGAACAGGAAAATACAAAAAAAGATTTGGACAGAGTGGGGGATAGAACAAAGGAACTCATTGGAATGACGAAGAAGAGGTCATCAAAACTGGGACAGAGAAGGAATCTTAATGAATACCTTATATCAAAGACACGACACCAATGGATTTTAAAAAGATGGTGGGACTGAGCCAGATGGACAAGTGTAGGTTCTGCAAGACAAAAATAGAAAGTACGAGTCACCTACTTTTGGGATGCAAAAAACCTATTATCAGAACAACTTTACACATGATGGCAAAACAAAGTACAGTAAACACTCCAATGTTGTGGGGGTTAGGTTCCTGGACAATGCCACGATAGCGGAAAGCAAGGGCCAATATGAAGAGGGGGGGTTAGGTTCCTGGACAATGCCGCGATAGTTAAAACTGCGATAGTGGAAAGCAAGGGCCAATATGAAAAGGGGGGTTCGGTTCCTGGACTTCGAGAAAATATTGAGGAAGATTAATGGCCGCCAGAATTCAACACATTACAATTGACGTGTGTGTGTGTATATATATATATATATATATATATATATATATATATATATATATATATATATATATATATATATATATATATATATATATATATATATATATATATATATATATATTGTTGCGGGGCCGGGGGGGGGGGGGTCGGCCGTGAGCATGACCGCGAGATGGAGCAATGGAGTCGGCTTGACTGATCACCCGGAATGTAAAGGTTGTCGCCCCGGATAAATCTGGAGTGGACGGGTCCTGACTGGACCGAAGTTCGCCAATGGATAGACCACATGGGGTAGGGTCGATTGCCAAATTTTCAATTTACCGAAGTACCCACGTGGTCCGACTACCGGGGAAGTTCACCCTCCGCCGACGCCGGACCAAATGAACAAGTTACGAACACTAATCCTCAAACACGCGTCATGTCGAGCCGATGAAAGAAACACAAAACGAGCTGATACATTTAACAAATGGGGTTTATTTATACAGTAATAATGGGGAACTAGGGAACACATAAGAGCAGATTTAAACCGACTATACAAAATGCAATGCAATCATTTACAGCACACAAAGCACTTAACAGTTCTCTACTTGTGAGACGGGCCCACGGACACACATACGCACATACGCACACACACCCAAGAAATGGTGGCCGATGCCTCGAATATGGACTTCAGCTCGGAGGGACAGATGAGCTGAAGCCCAGGGTCTGCCTCGGACCTTTCCACCTCATGTGGTCTTCAAGCTGTTCGGACCGGGCACCAGCGTGGGCAAGCTGGATCCAATCACCGCGAGCCGCGATCCTTTCCGAGCTCCGGCGGATCCCCTCACGCTCCGGACCATGGTGCTGGTGAGACGAGGCACCGATCCCTCAGAAGATGCGTCGCCTCCCCGAAGAAACACCCACCAAGATGAGGTCAAGGAGTCGCACCAAGCAGAGACCATGAAGAGCTCCACGAACCAAGAAGAGCCAGCCGAACCAGACCACGAAGCAGAGCAACAGCCATCCGAAGAACAACCCCCCGACAAGAACCAACTCGAGCCAAGCAGAAGGTCCCCTTCTTATTCCTCTTCGCCCCGCCTCGCTTCGGCGTGACTCATGCGCCCTTGTGCGCCCCCCCCCGCAACGGCGGGTGGGGGCTGTTTACCTTCCTGAATCTCGTGACGACACGTTCCAACCCCCGTCCCAACCGTCATTCCCGTTTATGCTGCTGAGTCAGCTGTTGAATCACGGGATGGGAGAGTTCTTCTTTGTTGTTCTGACCTAACTATTAAAATAAATCACAGCACAATTACATAGATTTACCCATAAAACAATGGAAGGGAGCTATCTATAGAACACGTACTTAACGAGATAACTGAGATAAAGGAACCTGCATGTTGTGTGTGATCGATTTCCAAATTCGTAACTATATATATATATATATATATATATATATATATATATATATATATATATATATATATATATATATATATATACATACATACATATACATATATATGTACATTCAGGGTGTCCCAAAAGTCACCTTGGGATTTAGAAATTAAATAATATTTCTGTTTTTCAAATAATTTGTAATTATTTTTATACCAAAATAAAATGTACAAAATGGAGATAATTTGCTTTATTTATGAAAAATGATGCAGCTTAGATGTCCTCCATTTTCGGCTTCGCAGAGACTGGCTGTTTCGACAGCATTTTCCATAACAGCGGACAATAACTCTGGCTGCAGCTCTCAAATTTCTGCACAGATGTTGCCCTTGAGCTGCTGAATTGTTTGGGGGCTTATTGATGAAAACACGCTCCTTTACACGCTCCTGAAAGCGTTGACTCAACTGACGAATCATGAAATCTGAAGGTGGTTTTCCGGGCATTGAAGTGTCAGCAGTATGCTCTTTGGGTGAGGATAATTTATCGATGAAATATAAAATAAAATTCCACGATTTTTGGTTCTTTGTTCAGTTGTGAATTTTTCCATGGGTAATTTCCAAATGTTAATCTAAATTCTGAAAAGAAAAGAAAAACAAATTATTAAAAAACAGAAATGTTATTTCATTTCTCCATCCCAAGGTGACTTTTGGGACACCCTGTGTATATATATATATATATATATATATATATATATATATATATATATATATATATATATATATATATATATATATATATATATATATATCAAAAAAGTAACGGGACTGACTTCACAGAAATTTTATTCCAAAAAATATATTGAAATCACAGCTTGTCCCCTTCAAAATGGTTTCCCTCCAGTCTCACACACTTGGCCATCTTCTTCTTCCACGCTTCGATGCACCTCCGGAAGGTTTCTTCTGGAATCCTCCAGAGATCCTTCATCATCGCCCTTTTGATGGCCTCCACATCAGGAAATCGGGTCTACTTGATCACCCCCTTGAGCTTGGGGAATAGGAAAAAAAATCACAAGGGGCCAAGTCTGGCAAATACGGGGGTTGCTCCAGAGTTGGCACATTCATTAACATCAGAAACTGTCGGATGCTCAGGTCACCATGAGCAGGGGCATTGTCATGGTGGAGCACTCAGGCGTTGTTCTCTCACAGATCCCTCCTCTTGTCCAGGACTGATCTCATGAGGCGCCGGAGGATCTCCTTGTACACGTATTGATTCACTGTTTGACCCTGTGGTAGAAACTCGAAGTGGACGATGCCCTTGATGTCCAAAAAACACGATGAGCATCACCTTGACCTTCGACTTCGACATCCTTGCTTTGTTTTGTCTTGGTGATGCCAGACTTTTCCACTGATGACTCTGCCGTTTGGTCTCGGGATCATATTTGAATATCCACGATTCATCGCCAGTAATGACTCTCCCGAGAAGATCTGGATTGTCCTCGAGGGGCTCGATAATGTGTTGACAGACAGTGACTCTTTGCTGTTTCTGGTCCTCGGACAACAGCTTGGAAACCATCTTTGCACACACCTTGCGCATTTCGAGATTTTCAGTGTTGATACTCCAGACAGTGTCCTTGTTGATGGAAAGTTCCTTCGCAATCATCCGCACTGTGAATCGACGATCTGCATGCACCATCTGCTTTACATGCTCGATCTTGTCCGCTGTTCTGCTTGTTGAAGGTCTTCCAGACCGTGGATCGTCTTCAACCTCCTCCCGCCCCTCTTTCAACATCTTGTGACATTCATATGCATGTTACGTGACATCGTTTTGTCCCCGTCGACTTGCTGCAGCATTGCGAAGGATTTGGAGGTGTTTTGCCAAGCTTGGCAAGAAACTTCAGATCGGCTCTCTGCTCACAATGACTCAGTGGACAACGTGTAAAGCACGACCTGAAAAAAACTCACACAATGAGCAGTCAACCCCATCACCAATCATATATATTGCTGGAATGTTGCGAAAGACTGACGCAACCCGTTCATTCAAGTTGTGTAAGTGGCGCACACAGCAGGCTCAGTCCCGTTACTTTTTAGACGGACCTCGTGTATATATATATATATATATATATAAATATATATATATATATATATATATACATACATATACACACACACACACACACAGCATGTTAACATTGAAATAAACATGTAAATACAATAAATAGTGTAAATTAAACAAAAACACGAGACTTTTACCTTTTAAATTTATTACAAAACAGTGAGGTGGGTGAGGGAAAGAACATTATGTACTGTTTATACTGTACTCTGCTAAAAATAGAAACCACTTACTTAGCTTGGGATGATAATGTTAGAGGGGGGAGGGTGTAATGGGGGAAGGGTCATGAATGACTGGGGAAGGATGAGCGGAGAATGGGGAAGGATGAGTGGGGAGTGGGGGAAGGGGAAGGTGATGGGAAAAGCAGCATTAGCTTTACCATGAAGTCACCTGCAGCATCACCACAATGGAGAAGGTTTACACTATCCTAAACTACCTCACCTTGAATTCTGATATTCCCTGCTTGGACAGGAAGCTGTGAGGTAGGCATCCTCTCGCAGAATAATCCCATCTAATCGGTGTTAAAAACCTGATTTGTCACTGAGATTTGCTTCATGAGCTGCAGTGGAGAATGTGTGTTTGTGAATGAAGCATTAGAACAGGGATTCATGTCCGGGTGTCGGAAAATGTAGGTTTGTGGATGATGTTCGAAAACGGAGTTGGAAAATGAAGGTTTGGGAATAACATTCAAATACGGAGATGAAAATGAAGGTTTGGGAATGAGGTTCAAATACAGAGTTGGATAATGAAGCGTTGAAAATGAGGTTAGAATTCAGAGTTGTAAAATGTATGTTTGGAAATAAGGTTTAAAGAATAATGAAGGCTTAGGATTGAGGTTTGAAGGAAAATGACGGTTGAGGAATGAGGAAGAGTACAATGGGGAAGGTTCTACCTCCATTCATTGACCCCATAATGGCAGACTTCGCAGATGCCACATTTTCTCCTCGAGCCAACCGATCTACCAACTTAATCTTATTGCCCAATGTCATAGCCTTTCTCTGCCTTTTGGCAAAACTAACTTTGTCCATCGCTTCATATTTTGGTTCATTAAAAACAGTGTGCGAGAAACAACACAAGCCTCAAAATGGGAGGTCATCGTTCATGCACGGCACACAAACGATGAATCATCTCAGTTCAAAAAACGCAATTGGTTGAAATAAAATTCTGCGATAATGAAATCGGAACATAATATGTTGCCTGTGATTGGTTGAAACCCAAGATGTTAGAACCCACGATATTTGAGGGTTGACTGCACTCAAAGTGATTCATTGGCATATCTGCAGAAAAGTCAACATCCTCGTTCCAGAAAACTCATGGAAACGCGAACCGAGGGCAATCATTGAAAATGAGGTCATGCTCATATAGAACCTGATTATCCCTTCGAGCGTGAACATCGAAAACAAAGCATGCGACTGTACATCATTCTCAGGAAGAAAAGGAAAAAGATAGCATTGCTGATTGAGAAATCAGTAACCAGCAATTTTGGGTTAAATAACGCAGAAATCAAGAGAATAACCAAATACCAGGATGTTCCAAATGATATCAAGAGATCTTGGAAACTGAAGAGCATCAACATTGCAGAAGTGATAATTGCAGTAACAGGAATGATAAAGAAGAACCTCACTGAGATTAAAAAAAAAACATCCCCGGGAACATTACCACAAACGAACTACAATTGGAGGCAGTCCGGGGTTCAGTGACGATCCTGAACAGAGCTTTCAGAACAAAACTCTGAGAACTACACCACTTCACACCTTACTCCATGAATCAAGATCTTTCAGTGAAATGGAGGTGGATGCTTTGAGTACTGGCACATCTCCGTGTCTGTGGGCGGTCCTTGTGAGCAAACGGCCATCTATATCTGGTGCAAAACTATCTGTGGTCGTCCTCCTGCAGTTTAGTTGCCTTTTTCGAGAAGGTTGGTGGCAGGATTTGCACTCTGGCCACCGTAAAACACATCGCACCGCAACACACACAAACAAAGCAAAGAAAACTGAAAAACCACTCCGTGGGAGTACCTCATGTGCAGGTGCCCTTCGCAGGGCAGCTCACCGGATGAGTGATTGGGGTAAAGGCTTCGGGAGCACCATTCTTTTATGATAGGAGGAAAAACATGGGATAACCTTCCTGGGTCATATTGTGGTGGTGTGTGTCGGGGTGGTGCTTAGGTGTCATCCACCAGATGGTGGTCTCCTCGGGTTAACCTGAGGCGTTCCCTTCGGGTGGGAGCCTGGAATGGAATGTCCTCAGGTAAAGAGAGGAAGATCACCTGTCTCTGCTATCATCTGAGCTCCAGAATTTGAACATCAGTATTGCGGCACTCTGAGGGTCGGAAACCGGATAGTGATGAGATCATTGTGGGTGGTTACACCTCCGACTTGTCTGGTCGTTCTGATGGTGACCATGCCCAAGGAGTTGCTGTAGCTGTGCGATAATTGTTGCTGTAACTTCCATGATAATTGGGGTAACAACGGGCAATAAGCATTTCATGAGACTGAGGATTTGTCTCCCATTTCTCTGGTGTCTGTATATGCTCCGACTAAGGTGAGTGATCTTACAATTGTGAAGGAGGCATTCTATGCCACACTCAAGTCTGTGGTTGATCACTTTACAAGGCAAGATACTCTTCTTGTTTTGGGGGATTTCACTGTCTCCAATGGCACTGAGAGGGATGCTTATGAAACTTGTGTTGGTCCACTCGGGTCTGGAACTGTGAACCAGAATAGCACTAAGTTCCTTGGCTTTGCAAGAAGTCATGGACGTCAGGTGTTTGGTTCATGGTTTCAGCGCCCACAACTTCATTACTGGACTTGGTATTCCAATGCTGGGGGTGGGGGCAAAGGAGAATTACCATTTGCTCATTCATTGTCGCTGAAGGGTGCTCCATAATTGCAGGGTCGACCGGAGTGCTCATTTCCTCAAAACTGAGCACAGGCTCGTTGTAGCAAATCTGAAGTTGCAGATCAAATCCAGGAGAATTGTGCCATCTTAGCCTCTGCAGGATGCTGGCAAGCTCAAGGATGAGAAGGTAGCTGAGGAGTTTGTGAACAGGCTGAGTAAGGATATGGGGGGGTCTGGGTGTTTCGTGGGATCCTGCAGAGTTGTGGGTTGTGTTCAATACCACTATCCTTGGTGTTGCCAGGGGTCGTCTTGGAACCCACCATCAGGCATCGAATAACTTTGTCTCGCAAGGGACACTAGGTACCATTGACCAGAGTCGCAGTGCCAGGCTTGATGGCAGAGCTGAGCTGTTGAGAGAGCTGAGGCATGAAATTTTATGTTTGCTGAGGGCAGACAAGGAGGCCTATGCATGAGGAATCTAGGAATGGGTAGAGCATCATCTGTGGTCAAGTGATTTGTGCCCTGCTTGTAGGGGAATTTGCACATTGCATTACTCTAAGCCTGCCCCTCAGTGTACTGACGTTAGCGTGTAGGGTAGTAAGCTCTTGACAGAGGAGGCTATGGAAGGACTGCTGGGCCGGTTACTTGCAGCGGCTGCACAAGGTTGACCCACCAGCCATTGAGTTGGATGTCAGGGGTGTTACCATCACTAATTCTGACCCTCTAATCAACTGTGGTCCACCTTCATTTGCAGAAGCACAGGCTGCACTGAACCAGTTGAAAGGAGGTAAAGCTCCTGGGATTTGTGGAATCCATGCTGAACTTATCAAGGCTGGTGGAAATGCTGTACTCATGTCATTGCATTCAGTTCAATGCTCTGTTTGGAGCACAGGCATCATCCTGACTGACTGGAAGAGGGGTCTTCTGTCCCTCTGTGAAAAGGGAAGGGTGACTCTCAGTGCCAGGCAAGGTCTTTGATTGGATAATTATTGATGGGGTTTGCCACTATCTGCTTGAATACAAGCACCCAGAGCAAGCAGGCTTTACACCAAGGAGGTCAACAACTGACCGTATCCTTCTCCCTTGGGCCCTCACAGAATGCAGGCGAGAGTTTCAAAATGGGGCTGCCAGACTTGTATCCTATTGAGAATCTGTGGAAAGACTTGAATATTGCTGTTCGCTGATGCTCCCCATCCAACTTGACAGAGCTTGAGCAAATCTGCAAGGAAGAATGGGAGAAAATCTCCAAATTCAGATGTACAAAGCTGATGCAGCCACACCCAAGAAGACTCAATGCTGGAATTGCTGCCAAAGGCACTTCTACAGAGTATTGACTCAGGGGGTTGAATACTTATAGATGCAATACATTTCAATCTTTCATTTTTAATTAATTTGTAAAAATTCCTCAAAGCATGTTTTCACTTTTGTCATTGTTGGGAATTTTGTGAAGATCGGTGACAATTTTTAAAAATTTCATCCATTTGAAATTCAGGGTGTAACACATCAAAATGTGAATAGTTTCTGAAAGCACTTTCCATGTACATATATATATATATCTTCTTCTTCTTTTGGCTGCTCCCATTCGGGGTCGCCACAGCGGATCACCCGTATGATCCGCATAGTGATTTGGCACATGTTTTACGCCGGATGCCCTTCCTGACGCAACCCTGGTCGCCTCTTACGACACAGGGATATGGTATACCTATTTTAACCGGGGTATACACCGGCCCAGTATACTGGTACTCATTTCGCCGACCTCGGAAGGATGACAGGCTGAGTCAACCCCCTGGTGTATTAATTCAGTGGCCCAACGGGGCTTGAACTCAGGACCTTTTGGATCCCAAGCCGCTGCCCTAACCACTGCGCCAACACCAGGCTTGTACATATATATATATATATATATATATATATATATATATATATATATATATGAATATAAACATATTGAGTATATATGTATATATACTCCATCTGTCCATCTACATCAATTGGGAACATACTCTGGAGAGAGCATCAGTGCTGCTGAAGCAGTCTCATGGGCGATTGGGCACAATCCTGGACAGGATGCCAATCCAACACAGGACAATCAAATGGCTCAATCATCCCAGCAAGCTGGTACTCACTTTGCTGACATGAAAAGGATAACAGGCTGAGTCAACCCCACATGTTATTAATTCAACAACTGAGCAGGATTTGAACTCAGGAGCCTCACAACCCAAGCCCACCACCCAAACCATTAAGCCAACACCAGGCATACATGTACATGTCCATGATAGTGTCATTCACAGTATAGGTCTCGACCAACTTTGCGCATGTACATGGACATACACATACACCAAAGCGTCACCTATGTTGTTCGACAATGTCCAATGGAGAATGGAGGAGTGCTTATCACACTCCATATGTTTCGGTTAACCTGCCGATCACATCACGTGCCTTCTGGTTGAATGGTTTGCATATGCAGGAAAAGTTGTCTGGGTGGCAAACAGATGGATGTTCTTTGCGGATTATGCGGTTTTACCGTGTGAGACATAATCTGCAGTGATGCTCATTATAAGTGTCAGGAGGTGCGTCTCATGTTTAAATGATGAATGTGGTCATCATTGGTTAGATAATTATTGGTATGCTGTCCTGATGAGGGCAAATAAGCCCAAAATTCAAGGAAGCATCAAATGGCAGCTCCGTTTGATGTATAACTGATGTTGACCATGTAATATTTGACTGTTTGACAGAGTTGCCGGGCTAATGTCTTCGGGTTGGCGGTGACGCTTTGGTGTTAGAGTATGTCCAATGGAGATCCGGGGAGTGGTCGTCACAATCCACAAGTTTCGATGTATATGTGTGTGTGTGTTTTTTGTGTGTGGATATATATATATATATATATATATATATATATATATATATATATATATATATATATATATATATATATATACATATACATATAAGATGGAGTAAGACGGAGTACATGTTTAATAAAGTCTTGGAAAGTGAGAGGATGCCGGAGGAGTGGAGATTAAGTGTACTGGTTCCGATTTTCAAGAATAAGGGTGATGTGCAGAGCTGTGGAAATTACAGAGGGATAAAGTTGTTAAGCCACACCATGAAGTTGTGGGAAAGAGTAGTGGAAGCTCGGTTGAGAGGAGACGTGACGATTTGTGAGCAGCAATATGGGTTTATGCCAGGAAAGAGCACCACTGATGCGATGTTTGCTTTGAGAATGTTGATGGAGAAGTATAGGGAAGGCCAGAAAGAGTTACATTGTGTGTTTGTGGATTTAGAGAAAGCTTATGATAGGGTGCCAAGAGAGGAGTTGTGGCATTGTATGAGGAAGTCGGGAGTGTTGGAGAAGGATGTGAGGATCTTGCAGGATATGTATGAGGACAGTGTGACAGCGGTGAGGTGTGCGGTAGGAATGACGGACCGGTTTAAGGTTAAAGTGGGATTGCACCAAGGATCGACTCTGAGCCCTTTCCTGTTTGCAATGGTGATGGACAGGTTGACGGACGAGATCAGACTGGAGTCTCCATGGACTATGATGTTCGCGGATGACATCATGATCTGTAGGGAGAGTAGGGAGCAGGCTGAATCGAGCCTTGAGAGGTGGAGGTACGCACTGGAGAGAAGGGGAATGTTAGTCAGTAGGAGTAAGATGGAGTACATGTGCGTAAATGAGAGGGAGGGTGGTGGTATGGTGCAGTTGCAAGGAGTTGAGGTGGGGAAGGTGGATTGGTTTAAATACTTGGGATCAACTGTCCAAAGTAACGGAGAGTGTGGGAGAGAAGTGAAAAAGAGAGTGCAGGCAGGATGGAGTGGGTGGAGAAGAGTTGCAGGAGTGATTTGTGACAGAAGGGGAGCTGCAAGAGTGAAGGGGAAAGTATACAAGACGGTAGTGAGACCAGCTATGTTGTATGGTTTGGAGGCGGTGGCACTAACAAAAAGACAGGAAGCAGAGCTGGAGGTGGCAGAGTTAAAGATGCTGCGATTCTCGTTGGGAGTGACGAAGATGGACAGGATAAGGAATGAGTATATTAGAGGGACAGCGCAGGTAGGACGGTTTGGAGACAAAGTGAGAGAGGCGAGATTGAGATGGTTTGGACATGTGAACAGGAGGGAAACAGAGTATATCGGGAGAAGGATGTTGAAGATGGAGCCGCCAGGCAGGAGGAGAAGAGGAAGGCCAAAGAAGAGGTTCATGGATGCGGTGAGGGCGGACATGCGGGTGGTTGGAGTGTCAATGGAAGATGTGGAGGATAGAGCGAAATGGAGACGGTTGGTCCGCTGTGGCGACCCCTAATGGGAGCAAGCCGAAAGAGGAAGAAGATACATATATATATATATATATATATATATATATATATATATATATATATATATATATATATATATATATATATATATATATATATATATATATATATATATATATATACAGTGGGGAGAACAAGTATTTGATACACTGCCGATTTTGCAAGTTTTCCCACTTACAAAGCACGTAGAGGTCTGTAATTTTTTTATCATAGGTACACTTCAACTGTGAAGACGGAATCTAAAACAAAAATCCTGAAAATCACATTGTACGATTAAAAAAAAAATAATTTGCATTTTATTGCATGAAATAAGTATTTGATACATCAGAAAAACAGAACTTGATATTTGGTACAGAAACCTTTGTTTGCAATTACAGAGATCAGACGTTTCCTGTAGTTCTTAACCAGGTTTGCACAGACTGCAGCAGGGATTTTGGCCCACTCCTCCATACAGATCTTCTCCAGATCCTTCAGGTTTCGGGGCTGTCGCTGGGCAACACAGACTTTCAGCTCCCTCCAAAGATTTTCTCTTGGGTTCAGGTCTGGAGACTGGAGACTCCAGGACCTTGAGATGCTTCTTACGGAGCCACTCCTTAGTTGCCCTGGCTGTGTGTTTCGGGTCGTTGTCATGCTGGAAGACCCAGCCACACCCCATCTTCAATGCTCTTGTTGAGCGAAGGAGGTTGTTGGCCAAGATCTCGCAATACATGGCCCCATCAATCCTTCCCTCAATACGGTGCAGTCGTACTGTCCCCTTTGCAGAAAAGCATCCCCAAAGAATGATGTTTCCACCTCCATGCTTCACGGTTGGGATGGTGTTCTTGGGGTTGTACTCATCCTTCTTCTTCCTCCAAACATGGCGAGTGGACTTAAAAGTGGACTTAAACACGGCGGCGAGTGTACATGGACAAACACATACTCCAAACACGGCGAGTGGACTTAAAAGTGGAGTGGACTTAAACCAAAAAGCTCTATTTTGGTCTCATCAGACCACATGACCTTCTCCCATTCCTCCTCTGGATCATCCAGATGGTCATTGTCAAACTTCAGACGGGCCTGGACATGCGCTGGCTTGAGCAGAGGGACCTTGCGTGTGCTGCAGGATTTTAATCCATGATGGCGTAGTGTGTTACTTATGGTTTTCTTTGATTCTGTGGTCCCAGCTCTCTTCAGGTCATTGACCAGGTCCTGCCGTGTAGTTCTGGGCTGATCCCTCACCTTTCTCATGATCATTGAGGCTCCACGAGGTGAGATCTTGCATGGAGCCCCAGACCGAGGGAGATCGACTGTTGTCTTGAACTTCTTCCATTTTCTAATAATTGCACCAACAGTTGTTGCCTTCTCACCAAGATGCTTGCCTCTTGTCCTGCAGCCCATCCCAGCCTTGTGCAAGTCTACAATTTTGTCCCTGATGTCCTTAGACAGCTCTCTGGTCTTGCCCATTGTGGAGAGGTTGGAATCTGAGTGATTTGAGTGTGGACAGCTGTCTTTTTTGCAGATAACGAGTTCAAACAGGTGCAGTTCATACAGGTAATGAGTGGAGAATGGGAGGGCTTCTTAAAGACAAAACTAACAGGTCTGTGAGAGCCAGAATTCTTTCTGGTTGGGAGGTGATCAAATACTTATTTCATGCAATAAAATGCAAATTAATTATTTAAAAATCATACAATGTGATTTTCAGGATTTTTGTTTTAAATTCTGTCTTTCACAGTTGAAGTGTACCTTCGATAAAAATTACAGACCTCTATGTGCTTTGTAAGTGGGAAAACCTGCAAAATCAGCAGTGTATCAAATACTTGTTCTCCCCACTGTATGTATGTATGTATATCTTCTTCTTCGTCGTCGTCTTTCGGCTGCTCCCGTTAGGGGTCGCCACAGCGGATCATCCGTATGATCCGCATAGTGATTTGGCACATGTTTTACGCCGGATGCCCTTCCTGACGCAACCCTGGTCGCCTCTTACGACACAGGGATATGGTACACCTATTTTTAACCGGGGTATACACCGGCCCAGTATACTGGTACTCATTTCGCCGACCTCGGAAAGATGACAGGCTGAGTCAACCCCCTGGTGTATTAATTCAGTGGCCCAACGGGGCTTGAACTCAGGACCTTTTGGATCCCAAGCCGCTGCCCTAACCACTGCGCCAACACCAGGTAGGTCTATGTGTGTGTGTGGTGTGTGGTGTGTGGTGTGTGGTGTGTGGTGTGTGGTGTGTGGTGTGTGGTGTGTGGTGTGTGTGTGTGTGTGTGTGTGTGTG
>NC_140974.1:30572063-30582063 GCF_056783735.1 Eptatretus burgeri | reverse complement strand
TCGCAGGAGGAAGAGTTCGGAGTCGAAGTCGGAGTCGGAGTCGGAGTCGGAGTCGGAGCGAAGAGGACGGAGCTGTGGAGAGGCGGCGGCGGCGAAGGCAGACGAGGGGGTGCTCGCGTCGGTGCCGGGAGCTGCACACCAGGGAGGCCGACGGCGCGACCTGGTCGGGGTGGAGACGCTCGTCGCGGGACCCGAGACAGAGTAAAAATCCTCCTTTCCCCGAGCATCAGCAACCCCCTCCTGTTTCCCCCCGCGCTGAGATAGTGCAACCAAGGGTGCCCCCTTCCCACCCCCTACCAGACACTGTCCGCGAGGCCCGCGGAGTTGAGGCACCACCGCCGCTCCGCGTCTCATCACCAGACGGGTAGGCCCGACACGGTCTCGGCCCCAGGCCCGCCTACCCCCTCATCCTGGAGGGTGGTTCTCTTTTCTTTTGCTTTGGGAATGTGTGTTGTCGGCGCCGTCTGTGAAGTAAAATTGTATAAGTGTTGCCGTGTGCTCGCGTAATCGGTATTAGATCTGCATTGTCGCATTTGCTTTTTGTCTTCCTCTTTTCTATGTGCTTTTGGTGGAATTGTATATGTGTGCTTTCCGTTCATCGCGAATAAATGTGCTTTGTGTTGAACTGTTTCCCGCTTCGCTTCGTCATTTCTTTCATTGAATCCTCATCTTGCTTCACGTAAAGGGTTGGTAATGGGCTGAATACGCCCGATAATTAATCGAACCGTCGAGGCCGACGATAACACCGCTCGGTTATCCCGATAGTACGGAACGGGTCGCTTAAGTGGCCCGTGTCCGAAGTCGACCTGCGGCGAGGTGCGATCGCCCGGTCTACCCTCCGTGTGGGTACTTAGGTAGGTCGAATTTGGCGAGCAACCCTATCCCACGCGGGGGCCGATTGGCTCGATCGCGGTGAGACCGAAAGGTCCACCCGTGACTGGTTCCCGGCGTTAGTCCGAGAGGGTCACGACTGGATTGTCCGTCCGGTGGGCGACGTGCCGCGATTCGAGTTACGTGGCCGTTCGCACGCCGGCGGGCGCGAATCAGTAACAATATATATATATATATATATATATATATATATATATATATATATATATATATATATATATATATATATATATATATATATATATTGTTACTGATTCGTAACTGTGCTGACCCGCTGAGGCATGGACTCTACAAGACCCCTGAAGGTGTCCTGTGGTATCTAGCACCAGAACATTAGCAGCAGATCCTTCAAGTCCTGTAAGTTGCGAGGTGGAGCCACCGTCGATCGGACTTGTTGGTCCAGCACATCCCACAGATGCTCAATCAGATTGAGATCTGGAGAATTTGGAAGCCAGGGCAACACCGTGAAAGTTCATCATGTTCCTCAAACCATTCCCAAAGAATGCGTGCAGTGTGGCAGGGTGCATTATCCTGCTGAAAGAGGCCACTGGCATCAGGGATTACCATTGCCAGGAAGGGGTGTACCTGGTCTGCAACGATGTTTAGGTAGGTGACATGTGTCAAATTGACGTCCACATGAATGGCCAGACCCAGGGTTTCCCAGCAGAACATTGCCCAGAGCATCACACTCTCTCCACCGGCTTGTCGTCTTCCCACAGTGCATCCTGGTGCCATCACTTCCCCAGGTAAACGGCACACACATACACGGCCATTACCTGATCTAAAAGAAAACAGAACTCATTGGACCAGGCAACCTTCTGCCACTGCTCCGAGGTCCAGTTCCGACGCTCGCGTGCCCATTGTAGGAGCTTTCAATGGTGGACAGGGGTCATCATGGGCACTCTGACCGGTCTGCAGCTACGCAGCCCCGAAGGCAGCAGGGTGCGATGCAGTGTGGATTGTGACACATTCCTCCCGTGACCACCATTAAAATTTTCTGTGACATGTGCCACAGTAGACCTTCTGTCGGTTCGGACCAGACAGGATAGCCTTTGTTGCCCTCATGCATTGGTGAGCCTTTGGCGCCCAACACCCTGTCACCGGTTTGTGGTTTGTCCCTCCTCGGACCACTGTCGGTAGGTACTCACCACTGCTGACCGGGAGCAGCCCACAATCCTTGCCGTTTCAGAGATGCTCTGACCCAATCGTCTGGCCATAACAATTTGGCCCTTGTCAAATTCGCTCAGGTCTTTACTATCCTGAGCAGGTCTGGATCGTCCTCGAGGCGCTCGATAATGTCTTGCCAGACAGTGACTCTTTGCTGTTTATGGTCCTCGGACAACAGCTTGGGGACCATCCTTGCGCACACCTTGCGCATTTTGAGATTTTCAGTGATGAACGCCAGACAGTGTCCTTGTTGATGGAAAGTTCCTCAGCAATCATCTGCACTGTGAGTCGATGATCTGCGTGCACCAACTGCTTCGCATGCACAATGTTGTCCGCCATTCTGCTCATTGAAGGTGGTTGGGGACACATTTAATAATAAAATGGTTGCCAGTGGGCCATTTTGGATCTGATCAAAAAAAAAAGAGGAATAAGATGTACATATTGTTACGGTTGTGGAAATTCGCAAACCACCATTCAGGTCCCATAGGTGAGATATCTCTGTAAGTATATGTGTAGTTAGTCCCAAACCCATTGTTTAGAGGGAATGAATGTGATTCATTCGGGCTGCGACGCTTTGAAATAGCCGTTTTTCTGTTCTATCTTTATTTTGAACCACCCACTCTCCAACCGTCAGACAATAACAACAACAATACCAACAGCCACGACCTTTACCTTCACAACTCGCTCCCGCAAACATCGCATCACCGCCATTCCAAACGGCACCATGGCCATCGGCCACCGCCGGAAACCCTCCACCACCTTCACCTCTCCCCTTCTGCGGCCATTCCCGCACCACCTGTGAGCACCAAGCGTCGGGCTGTCCTGTGCTTGTACAAGATACACGCCGAGCCGCGAATGCAAATAGTGGCCTTTCCGAGGAGAATTCGGATCAGGAATGCTACACGCCCACTTCTGATCCGTCCAATCAGGAAGCGTGGGGTGGCTTGGCCCCGCCTCCAGGCGCGTATGTGTGGAATCGAGATATGCAAATTCTAGGATCAGGGGAGATTCACGCCCCTTTTCCTCCGTACAATGGGCGAGCGTGGCCCCGCCCCCGAGGTCATCCTGATCCGGAAATTTGCATATTGTTTTCTCCTGCCGGCCTATAAAACGGCGAGCGTGAGGCGAATGAGGGGAGTTGTTGCGCAGAGAGTTGTTGCGCAAAGAGTTGTTGCGCGGAGAGTCAGTTTTGGTGGCAGAGAGAGGAGTCGGGAGACGGAGGCAGTCAAGTCGGGTTGGAGAGCGGAGTGGAGTGGAGTCGGGAGGCGAAGGCGTCAAGGTGGTTTTCTGCAGTCGGCTGAGGAGAATTGGGGGAAGAGTCCAAGGAGCTCGGGTCCGAGGCAGGTAAGACGGCGGTCGGCGACGAGGTCGTGGTGGGATCACTCGTCGCAGGACCCAAGCCAGCCAACCATTCTCCTTCCCCCAGGGCATCAACAATCCCCCCCCTTTTCCCCCACGCTGAGATAGTGCGAAAAGGAGGCCCCGTTCCCACCCCACTCCAAGCGGTGCCAACGAAACCCGCGAAGGAGCACGAAGTCGGGGCACCGCCGCGCAGCCACATTTGCGGCTCGTCACCAGGACGCGGGTAGGACCCCCCCCCTGGTCTCGCGGACCTGACCGCTCCTTCAGGTCCCGCGCACACATTGGCCTGTGGGCCATCTGCCCCCTTGCCTATGAGGGTGGCTTGTTTCCTTTGCTTTTGAGTAAATGTGTGCCAGTCTGGTGAAGTAAAACTGTTTAAGTGTTGTCTTAGTCGGTAGTATCTCTGCGCCATTGTTTCTTTTGTAGTATTTGATATATGTGCATCCTGTTTAGCTATATATGTGTGCTCTCCGTGTGCCACGGAATAAATGTGCATTATGTAGAACTGTTTTCCCGTTTCGCTTCGTCTTTTCTTTAATTGAATCTCCATCTTGCTTCACGTAACGGGTTGGTCGTGGGCTTAATACGCCCGATAATGAATCGGAACCGTCGAGGCCGACGATAACACCGCTCGGTTATCCCGATAGTACGGAACGGATCGCTTAAGCGGCCCGTGTCCGGAGTCGACCTGCGGCGAGGTGCGATCGCCCGGTCTACCATCCGCGTGGGTACTTAGGTAGGTCGAGTTTGGTGAACAAATCTATCCCACGCGGGTGGCCGATTGGCACGATCGTGGTGAGGCCAAAAGGCCCACCCGTGACTAGCTCCCGGCGTTAGTCCGAGAGGGTCACGACAGAATTGTCCGTCCGGTGGGCGACGTGCCGCGATTCGAGTCACGTGGCCGATCGCACGCCGGCGGGCGCGAATTCACAACAATATGTAAGCGATCATTCATTATTCTTGTGCCAAGTTTGAACAATATCGGTAAATCCATGTCCGAGAAATGGTTGAGGAAGTGTTCAATAGTGGGTTTGTTGCAAGTAAAATGGCTGCCAGTCTATTAGTTGGCTATCTTTTCTCAGATCGCAAAATCAAGTGAGAGCATGTGTATGCTGCCATTATATCCTGTGCTTGTGCCAAGTTTGAACAAAATTGGACCATGCCGACTGGTCTTGGATCTGATCTTGAATACAAATGATGTACATATGTAAGCCTCCATTCTTTATCTGTGTGCCAAGTTTGAACAAGATCCGTAAAAGCACATCCGACAAATTGATGAGGACATGTTCAACATCAGATTTTTACCACTAAAATGGCCGCCAGTCAGCAATCTTTCATTGAATTAAGAAACAAAATAATGCGCATATGCATACCATCATGTGTCGTCTTTATGTCAAGTTGGAACAAAATTGATGCATACATGTCTGAGATATGGCTGCAGACGGACGGATGCATGGATGGACAAGGCCCAATCCATAAGCCCCCGTTTCGTACTAAGTTCAAAGGGGACTAATAACAAATACGAGTCTTTTCAATGAAAACATTAATTGTGTCATACATTCATTTGAACTCGAGAATCACATCAATTCTTGTCATTGAGCACAGCCACTATTCTATTCAGCAATCCCAACTTGTTTGGGTTTTGTAAATGACCACGTGATCATCGAGCAAGGTACATGTTCATTCAGGTCAGTCCATGGTTAGCTTAGTGAAGGGCCATATATGATCACACACACACACACACACACACACACACACACACACACACACACACACACACACACACACACACACACACACACACACACACACACACACACACACACACACACACACACACACACACGAGGGGCTCAAGGGGCTCGAGCCATGTCTGCCATTCCAATTTTTTTCTTCATTAGCAGTTACAAATTCATACATGCTGTATGCAAGTAAACATTGCTTCCCTTCCCATTCCCTTCCATCTAATTATTCTGATTCTAATGAAACCGTTAGCGCTTATAAGCATATGAATTACTCAGCTCTAAAATGCATCCAATAAAAACCATACATGAACAGCTGACAAAACGCAACCAATTAAAACTGTGTACACTGTGTAGAACGTGATACTTACCAATTTAGAAAAAACACATGGTTCGCTTCTGACTTGAATATGAAGAAGAACTTGAACGGCACTCAGAGGAGAGCACATCTCGACCAAGCTGAACAGTTTACGTTTTGTATCCCACTGATGGGCCGGATCTGCATCCGGACCTTCACAAAAAACGAATCAGCTTGTTCTTGTCACATAACCAACTCATCCACCAAGTTTTGTTATTATCCATCCATAACTTTTTGAAACGTCGTGCTATAGATTGATCGTATTGGAACTCATCTCTCAATGGTGATGAATCACTTTTAAAGCGAGAACGGCACTCGGTGGAGCGCATACCCCCTCCACGCAATGACCGATCCACAAGAACATATCAGGCCCAATACATTTTTGAAATATCATGCTACGTTTCGATTTTGGCCCCATCTCTCATTGTTGAAGAATCACTTTAAAAATTCTTATAGCTGGATACATATCTTCTATATCCATATCAAATCTAATCAGTTTGTCCATGTCACACACCCAACCTGTCCAAAAATTTTCATCCGGATCTGTCCACAACTTTTTAAGATATCCTGCAAACAAACAAAGAAAACAAACAAAGATAAACAAAGAAAACAAACAAAGATAAACAAACAGACAAACAAGAAGAAGATGTCGTGCAGAGCACAATACTTGCAAAATCCAGAAAACAAATTTTTCCTCAAAAATAATTAGTGGTGAATTAATTGACCAAATATGGAACTCCTCTTCAAATTTCAAGTGAATCAGATGAAAATTGACAATTTTATAAATTGGACCTATATTGACCTTTTAGCCTATGTGGACCTGCAAATTAAGGGGGTGGTTGAATTCAATGACCTGAAATATATATCCTCTCCAAATTTCAAGTCAATCGGATGAAAATTGACAATTTTATAAATTGGACCTATATTGACCTTTTAGCCTATGTGGACCTGCAAATTAAGGGGGTGGTTGAATTCAATGACCTGAAATATATATCCTCTCCAAATTTCAAGTCAATCGGATGAAAATTGAGGATTTTAGAAATTCCACCTTTGTTGTTGACCTTGGGCCTATGTTGACCTTTTGGTCCTTGTTGACCTCAAAAATAATTGGCTCCTTGAATTGAGTGATCTGAAATATATATATATATATATATATATATATATATATATATATATATATATATATATATATATATATATATATATTCTCTTTAAATTTTAAGTAAATCGGATGAAAATTGAGGATTTTAGAAATACTACCTTTGTTGTTGACATTTTGACCTTTTGACCTCAAAAACAATAGGCTTTTTCCTTATGACAAACTCTACCATATGGTGAAGTTTCGTGAAGATGGGTTTGAAATTGTAACCTATCGGCAGTAAACAGACAGACAGACAGACAAACAGACAGACAGACAGAATAACATAATAAACTGACCAATATATTTGAAAAATCTTCGATTTTGCAATAACAAATAAACAGATAAACAGACAAACAGACAGACAGACAGAATAACAAAATCGACTGACCAATATATTTGAAGAATCTTTGATTTTGCAATAACAAATAAACAGACAAACAGACAGATAGAATCCCAAAATCCACTTACCAATATACTTGAAAAATCTTCGATTTTGCAAATAACAAACAGACACACAGAAAGTGGTGAAAACATTACCTCCTTCACCTTTGGTGGTGGATGTAATTAATAAACTCTCGGATCCAGATCTGGATTCGGATATTCACTAAAATCGAACAAATTCGTCCTTGTCACACATCCAACCTGTACACTAGGTTTCACAGAATCTGTTCATAACTTTTTGACATATCATGCTATATATAGTTTTTGGCCCTCTCTCTCAATGGTGAATAATCACTTAAAATTTTTAGTATCTTGATCCGGATCTGGATCTTCACTAAAATCGAATGAATTCGTTCTTGTCACACACCCAACCTGCCCACTAAGTTTGGTCCGAATCCGTCCAAAACATTTTGAGATATCTCACTCACAGACAGACAGACAAACAGACAGACAGCGGTGAAAACATAACCTCCATCCACCTCTGGTGCCGCAGGCAATAAAACAACAGACTTTTTCTTTCTTCATCACTGGAATCATCCTCAAAACAGCTTCGAACTCTGTCCCCGCAAAAAAAAAAAACTAGAAGGGGAGCACTCGGGAGAGTGCAAAACCTCCGCTGCCAATACTGCTGGGTCACTCAAGTGAACCTTATATCTTATTCATGAAATACGATGTCAACAGTGCTGACAGAGTTATAGTTCTTTTCTCCAACATTTTTTTTTTGGGGGGGGGGGGGTTGGAAATCACTTAAAACATGTAGAAATGCAAAAAAAAAAAAAATTGGGGGGGGGGGTTGGAAATCACTTAAAACATGTCGAGATGCAAAAAAAAATCAAAAAAATTTCTCTAAACTTTTTTGGGGGGGGGGGCAAGTCCAAAATCTAATGGCATGATCCTTGGACCATACCTAACCCCCTCACCAAGTTTCGTTGAAATCCGTCTAGGAGTTTTTCCATCATACTGTTCACAAACAAACAAACAAGCAGTCATAGACTGGTACTTACGAAATCGTCAACTTGACCTCTGACCTTATCTCATAAAAGCTGTCTCTGGAGAAGGTAGCGACGCAAACCAGAAGTTTCTACGATGATTCTGTACCAAACCATCATAAATCGAATGTTTGACCTCACTGTGACCTTGACATTTGAGCGATTTTGACCAAAATCTAATCAGCGCTAGCCATCACCCTCCTGAATCACGTGGTGTAATTTGACATTGGTAGCTTCTTCCGTTCTCGAGTTATCGTGCCTACAAACAAACAAACAAACAAACATACAAACATACAAACATACAAACAAACAAACAAGCAGTCATAGACTGGTACTTACGAAATCGTCAACTTGACCTCTGACCTTGTCTAATAAAAGCTGTCTCTAGAGAAGGTAGCGACGCAAACCAGAAGTTTCTACGATGATTCTGTTCCAAACCATCAAAAATCGAATGTTTGACCTCACTGTGACCTTGACCGTTGACCGATTTTGACCAAAATCTAATCAGCACTCGCCATCACCCTCCTGAATCACGTGGCGTAATTTGACATTGGTTGCTTCTTCCGTTCTCGAGTTATCTGTACCAAACCATCAAAAATCGAATATTTGACCTCATTGTGACCTTGACCTTTGACCGATTTTGACCAAAATCTAATCAGCACTAGCCATCACCCTCCTGAATCACGTGGTGTAATTTGACATTGGTAGCTTCTTCTGTTCTCGAGTTATCGTGCCTACAAACAAACAAACAAACATACAAACATACAAACATACAAACAAACAAACAAGCAGTCATAGACTGGTACTTACGAAATCATCAACTTGACCTCTGACCTTGTCTAATAAAAGCTCTCTCCAGAGAAGGTGGCGACGCAAACCAGAAGTTTCTACGATGATTCTGTTCCAAACCATCAAAAATCGAATGTTTGACCTCATTGTGACCTTGACCTTTGACCGATTTTGACCAAAATCTAATCAGCACTCGCCATCACCCTCCTGAATCACGTGGCATAATTTGACATTGGTTGCTTCTTCCGTTCTCGAGTTATCTGTACCAAACCATCAAAAATCGAATATTTGACCTCATTGTGACCTTGACCTTTGACCGATTTTGACAAAAATCTAATCAGCACTAGCCATCACCCTCCTGAATCACGTGGTGTAATTTGACATTGGTAGCTTCTTCCGTTCTCGAGTTATCGTGCCTACAAACAAACAAACAAACAAACAAACAAAAACAGAAACGGAAGGCATCAATATACTTACGAAATCTTTAGATTTCGTAAGTAACAAGCAAACAGAAACGTAAGTCATTAATATACTTACGAAATCTTTAGATTTCGTAAGGAACAAACAGAAAGGGGTGAAAACAGTCACCTCCGATCTTCGATGGTGGAGGTTAATAAAAATCCATCAATTGCAGGAACAAGTACAAATATTCTCACCTATTCTGCAACGTGTTCAACATATGAAAAAAATGATGTTGGTTTATTTTATGATCATCAAAGTTAAGCGACAGCGATCGGATGGTAATACTGAAAGACTGCTGAATGACATTGCACACTTTCAAGTTTAGTTTCCTGTGCCTAACACTGCAAACGGAAAGAAACCAAAATGCACTTTTCAGCACAAATGGTTTCTGCAATATCCATGGCTTGCATCCGGTGTTGCACAATCGGGTGGATTTTGTAAATTATTTGGGGAACTTGCATCTGACAGCATTGCAAGAAGCGAGCAGAAACTCAGGAGTTTTGTTACAAGTCCCTTTACAACTATAAAGATGCCAAAGAACTCTTCACTTCCCACGGGATGACTCGGTATCACAAAAACTCTGCACAGAATTCTGATGTCTTTTTGGACCCAGGCATACATTTTGATGTGATTATTTCCATGTTAGTTTAACAATGTA
>NC_140974.1:30529563-30559563 GCF_056783735.1 Eptatretus burgeri | reverse complement strand
ACTCTCACCTCTATTCTGCTTTCCTTTTTTCCATTCTATTATGCTCTCGCTCTTCCACGACCCTCGACCATGTATTCAAAAAAAATACATGTAGCCTTTCAGAATTAATTAGTACACACTGGCTGAAGGCTTGTGTCCAGCAGCCAACTCCATGATAGGTAAAACACAAAGCCAGCTGATTACAGATGCTTCAAAGCTTCCATAATCGAAACAGTAAACACACAGATTTTCTATAAGTACATCCAACATCACAAACAGTAATAGGACAGTGTACTGAAATATGCAGCACTGTAACTTAAAAAAAAAAATCGTATGCAACCTGTGGCTGGGAACGAGATTGTGCTGGGAACGATCATTGCTGGGAACGAGACTGTGCTGCCAATGCAGTTCCCCCTGTTTCCATTAAGCTGGTACTCATTTTGACGACCTCAAAAAGATGATAGGATGAGTTAACCCACCTGTTGTTATTTAACGGGTAAAAGGGGCTCAAACTCAAGACCCTAAGATTTTAAACTGGCTACCTTGACCGTTAAGCCATCACTAAATCACAAACGTATATCCCATTCCTATTTATTAAAGGACCCTACTTCACATCTGGTCACAAGGGTAGCTCAGATGCTGTCGTTCGTTCTGCACATCCAATGTCTGCATATAGATAGCAGCCATGATATTGCATCATTCTACATGTTTTATGGTTCTTAAGGTCCAATATGAATTTTTTTTTACCTGATTGCCTTATTTTCAATATTGGTGTGATGTATTGTCCTCCGCTTTCTCAGAACATTCAACAAATTTGGCTTTGGTAAGCCCGATATGACAGAAATGTGCCAAACCACAGATCAAATTCCACAATGAGGAATGGCCAGTGCCTTACGGATAGCATCTTGAGTACAACTGAGTTGCAATACCTGCTGCACACCTTCATGTGGCAGTGATTTGCAATGTGTAAAAAACATTTATGTGCAGGTTGTTAGGCTTCATTTCAACTTTGGCAGTGCTTTCCTATCATTTTGGGCAATATAGCATAGAATGTAGAGTTCCAAAAACAACTCAAGATTATCGGAGCTATCTTCAGTAAAAGTGTTACTTATTCGACAACACAAAAATCAACATAGCAAGGCACCATTGTGCACCAACAGCATTTAATCCCTTTAAAGTCTAATTCTCTAACCAATGCTCTTCATTGCTGGTCTTTGTGTGAAGAACGTGATGTCAGAGGTCATCAGCAAGATGAAGACCAGCGACAAAAGAGGAGGCAGAGGGGCGTGGCGATTGCTTGACACAGCTCTTCCTATAGACTGGGCAGTCAACCTATTCAGTCGAGCGATTTTTGACTCGGGGAAAATGCTGAACGCCTGCGGGTGGCTTGGAATAATTTATAGCAGGCCTCTTTGTCTTTTTCATTTAATCAAAATTATTGTCACACCAAAAACATCGATGGAAAAAGTTAATCATAAATAAAATAAAAATAGAAATTCGTAAACAGGCAAGACTTTTCAAATATGAAAAGGACATCAGCCACAGGACATCAGCCACAAAGGAGGGATGTCGAACACAAAACGACGTCAAACACCGAATGAGTGGTAGATCAAAAAAAAGACGAACTTGGCTAGAAACATAAAATGAGCTGGAAATGAAACAAAAAATTAGCAGGAAACAGAACACACATGTTGGACATTGAACAAAACAGAAACAGATTGTGCAAAATTACACAAGCAGGACATCAAATACAAAAAAGCAGGAGGTTAAGCGCAAAACAGGCTGGACGTAGAAGGCAAAGTAAGAGGCACGCCAAATACAAATGAGGATGACTGCAAACAAAATAAGAAGAACCTGAAACACAAAACGAGCGAGACGAGAAACACATAACAAATGACACATGGAACACAAAAAGAGCAAGATATGGAATGCAAAAAGAGTGGGACTTGAAAGACAAAACAAGGGAGACTTGAAACAGAAAACAAGCGGTACTTGAAACACAAAATGAGCGAGACTTCAAACAAAACAAGTGAGACGTGGAACAGAAAATGAGAGAGATGTGGAACACAACACGAGTCATACAGATTACAGAAAACGAACAGGGCTTGGGACACAAAACAAGAGGGAGGAGAAACACACAAGTGGGACGAGAAACACAAAACCAGTGGAATTTGAAACAAAAAAATAGCGAGACGTGGAACAGTAAACTATCACGATGTGGAACACAAAAGCACCAAGACTTGGAACACAAAATGAGTGAGGCATGGAACATAAAACGAATGAGACATGGAACACAAAACGAACGAGACGTGGAACACAAAACGAGCAAGATGTTGAAAACAAAACTAGAGAGACTTGGAACACAAAACGAGTGAAATGTGGAACAGAAAACGAGCAAGACGTGGAACACAAAATGAGTGAGATGTGGAACACAAAACGAGTGATACATGTTACAGAAAACGAACAGGGCTTGGGAGACAAAACAAGAGGGACTATAAACACACAAGTGGGACGAGAAACACAAAACCAGTGGAATTTGAAACAAAAAAACAGCAAGACGTGAAACAGTAAACAAGCACGATGTGGAACACAAAACGACCAAGACTTGGAACAGAAAATGAGTGAGGCATGGAACATAAAACAAATGAGACATGGAACACAAAACGAGTGAGACGTGGAAAACAAAACAAGAGAGACTTGGAACACAAAACGGGTGAAATGTGTAACAGAAAACGAGCAAGATGTGGAACACAAAATGAGTGAGACTTGGAACACGAAAAGAGCAAGACGTGGAACCCAATAAGAGTAAGACGTGGAACCCAATAAGAGTAAGACGTGGAACACAATAAGAGCAAGACGTGGAACACAATAAGAGCAAGACGTGGAACACAATAAGAGCGAGACGTGGAACACAATAAGAGCAAGACGTGGAACAAAATGAGTGAGACGTGAAACACAAAACGAGTGATATGAAAAAACAAAACGAGCGAGATGTGGAACACAAAAAGAAGTGAGATAAACACAAAACAAATGACACATGAACACAAAAAGGACAATATGTGGAAGGCAAAAAGAGCAGGAATTGAAACACAAAATAAGCTGGTCTTGAAACACAAGACAAGCAGGACTTGAAACTCAAAACAAGCGGGACGTGGAACACAAATTAGTGAGACTTCAAACATAAAACAAGCGAGACGTGGAACACAAAATGAAAAATGTGGCACACAAAACGAGTGATAAACGGAACAAAAAAACGAGTGAAACATGTTACAAAAAATGAACAGGACTTGGGACACCAAACAAGAGGGAATAGAAACACAAAACAAGCAGGAGTAGAAACACAAAACCAGCAGAATTTGAAACAAAAATAATGAGGCGTGAAACAGTAAACTAGCAAGATGTGGGATACAAAATGAGTGAGACATGGAACACAAAACGAGCGAGATGTGGAAAACAAAACAAGAGAGACTTGGAGCACAAACCGAGTGAAACGTGGAACACAAAACGAGAAAGGCATGGAACACAAAAGGAGTGATACTTGAAAAACAAAACGAGTGATACGTGAAAAACAAAATGAGCGAGGCATGGAACACAAAAGGAGCGAGACGAGAAACACAAAACAGGCCAGACTTCAAACAAAAACAAGTTGGACTTTAAACACAAAATGAGCGAGACTTCAAACAAAAAACAAGCGAGATGTGAAACAGCAAAAAGACCGAGAGGAGGAACACAAAACAAGCGATATGTGGAACAGAAAATGAGCGAGAAGAGGAAGACAAAACAAGTGAGACGTGGAACACAAAACAAGTGAGATGTGGAACACAAAACGAGCAATACATGGAACACAAAATCAGCAATACATGTTTCACAAAATGAATACGACTTGGGACACAAAGCAAGCGGGACGAGAAACACAAAACCAGCGGAACTTGAAAAAAAGAAATAATGAGACGTGGGAACAGTAATCTAGCAAGATCTAGAACACAAAATGAGCGAGACATGGAACACAAAATGAGTGAGAGGTGGAACAAAATGAGTGAGAAGTGGAACACAAAAGCATTGACACGTGAAAAACAAAATGAACGAGACGTGGAATAAAAAAAGAGCGATATGTGGAATGCACAAAGAGCTGGACTTGAAACACAAGACAAGCTGGACTTGAAACACAAGACAAGCTGGACTTGAAACACAAGACAAGCTGGACTTGAAACACAAGACAAGCTGGACTTGAAACACAAGACAAGGGGGACTTGAAACACAAGACAAGGGGGACTTGAAACACAAGACAAGGGGGACTTGAAACACAAGACAAGCTGGACTTGAAACACAAGACAAGCTGGACTTGAAATCTAGACAAGCTGGACTTGAAACACAAGACAAGCTGGACTTGAAACACAAGACATGCTGGACTTGAAACACAGGACAAGGGGGACTTGAAACACAAGACAAGGGGGACTTGAAACACAAGACAAGGGGGACTTGAAACACAAGACAAGGGGGACTTGAAACACAAGACAAGGGGGACTTGAAACACAAGACAAGCTGGACTTGAAACACAAGACAAGCTGGACTTGAAACACAAGACAAGCTGGACTTGAAACACAAGAGAAGCTGGACTTGAAACACAAGACAAGCTGGACTTGAAACACAAGACAAGCGGGACGTGGAACACAAATTAGTGAGACTTCAAACATAAAACAAGCGAGACGTGGAACACAAAATGAAAAATGTGGCACACAAAACGAGTGATAAACGGAACAAAAAAACGAGTGAAACATGTTACAAAAAATGAACAGGACTTGGGACACCAAACAAGAGGGAATAGAAACACGAAACCAGCAGAATTTGAAACAAAAATAATGAGGCGTGAAACAGTAAACTAGCAAGATGTGGGACACAAAATGAGTGAGACATGGAACACAAAACGAGCGAGATGTGGAAAACAAAACAAGAGAGACTTGGAGCACAAAACGAGTGAAACGTGGAACACAAAACGAGAAAGTCATGGAACACAAAAGGAGTGATACTTGAAAAACAAAATGAGTGATACGTGAAAAACAAAATGAGCGAGGCATGGAACACAAAAGGAGCGAGACGAGAAACACAAAACAGGCCAGACTTCAAACAAAAACAAGTTGGACTTTAAACACAAAATGAGCGAGACTTCAAACAAAAAACAAGCGAGATGTGGAACAGAAAAAAGACCGAGAGGAGGAACACAAAACAAGCGATATGTGGAACAGAAAATGAGCGAGAAGAGGAAGACAAAACAAGTGAGACGTGGAACACAAAACAAGTGAGATGTGGAACACAAAACGAGCAATACATGGAACACAAAATCAGCAATACATGTTTCACAAAATGAATACGACTTGGGACACAAAGCAAGCGGGACGAGAAACACAAAACCAGCGGAACTTGAAAAAAAGAAATAATGAGACGTGGGAACAGTAATCTAGCAAGATCTAGAACACAAAATGAGCGAGACATGGAACACAAAATGAGTGAGAGGTGGAACAAAATGAGTGAGAAGTGGAACACAAAAGCATTGACACGTGAAAAACAAAATGAACGAGACGTGGAATAATAAAGAGCGATATGTGGAATGCACAAAGAGCTGGACTTGAAACACAAGACAAGCTGGACTTGAAACACAAGACAAGCTGGACTTGAAACACAAGACAAGCTGGACTTGAAACACAAGACAAGCTGGACTTGAAACACAAGACAAGCTGGACTTGAAACACAAGACAAGCTGGACTTGAAACACAAGACAAGCTGGACTTGAAACACAAGACAAGCTGGACTTGAAATCTAGACAAGCTGGACTTGAAACACAAGACAAGCTGGACTTGAAACACAAGACAAGCTGGACTTGAAACACAAGACCAGGGGGACTTGAAGCACAAGACAAGGGGGACTTGAAACACAAGACAAGGGGGACTTGAAACACAAGACAAGGGGGACTTGAAACACAAGACAAGGGGGACTTGAAACACAAGACAAGGGGGACTTGAAACACAAGACAAGGGGGACTTGAAACACAAGACAAGCTGGACTTGAAACACAAGACAAGCTGGACTTGAAACACAAGACAAGCTGGACTTGAAACACAAGACAAGCTGGACTTGAAACACAAGAGAAGCTGGACTTGAAACACAAGACAAGCTGGACTTGAAACACAAGAGAAGCTGGACTTGAAACACAAGAGAAGCTGGACTTGAAACACAAGACAAGCTGGACTTGAAACACAAGACAAGCTGGACTTGAAACACAAGACAAGCGGGACGTGGAACACAAATTAGTGAGACTTCAAACATAAAACAAGCGAGACGTGGAACACAAAATGAAAAATGTGGCACACAAAACGAGTGATAAACGGAACAAAAAAACGAGTGAAACATGTTACAAAAAATGAACAGGACTTGGGACACCAAACAAGAGGGAATAGAAACACAAAACAAGCAGGAGTAGAAACACAAAACCAGCAGAATTTGAAACAAAAATAATGAGGCGTGAAACAGTAAACTAGCAAGATGTGGGACACAAAATGAGTGAGACATGGAACACAAAACGAGTGAGATGTGGAAAACAAAACAAGAGAGACTTGGAGCACAAACCGAGTGAAACGTGGAACACAAAACGAGAAAGGCATGGAACACAAAAGGAGTGATACTTGAAAAACAAAATGAGTGATATGTGAAAAACAAAATGAGCGAGGCATGGAACACAAAAGGAGCGAGACGAGAAACACAAAACAGGCCAGACTTCAAACAAAAACAAGTTGGACTTTAAACACAAAATGAGCGAGACTTCAAACAAAAAACAAGCGAGATGTGGAACAGAAAAAAGACCGAGAAGAGGAACACAAAACAAGCGATATGTGGAACAGAAAATGAGCAAGAAGAGGAAGACAAAACAAGTGAGACGTGGAACACAAAACAAGTGAGACGTGGAACACAAAACAAGTGAGATGTGGAACACAAAACGAGCAATACATGGAACACAAAATCAGCAATACATGTTTCACAAAATGAATACGACTTGGGACACAAAGCAAGCGGGACGAGAAACACAAAACCAGCGGAACTTGAAAAAAAGAAATAATGAGACGTGGGAACAGTAATCTAGCAAGATCTAGAACACAAAATGAGCGAGACATGGAACACAAAATGAGTGAGAGGTGGAACAAAATAAGTGAGAAGTGGAACACAAAAGCATTGACACGTGAAAAACAAAATGAACGAGACGTGGAATAAAAAAAGAGCGATATGTGGAATGCACAAAGAGCTGGACTTGAAACACAAGACAAGCTGGACTTGAAACACAAGACAAGCTGGACTTGAAACACAAGACAAGCTGGACTTGAAACACAAGACAAGCTGGACTTGAAACACAAGACAAGCTGGACTTGAAACACAAGACAAGGGGGACTTGAAACACAAGACAAGGGGGACTTGTAACACAAGACAAGCTGGACTTGAAATCTAGACAAGCTGGACTTGAAACACAAGAGAAGCTGGACTTGAAACACAAGACAAGCTGGACTTGAAACACAAGAGAAGCTGGACTTGAAACACAAGACAAGCTGGACTTGAAACACAAGACAAGGGGGACTTGAAACACAAGACAAGGGGGACTTGTAACACAAGACAAGCTGGACTTGAAATCTAGACAAGCTGGACTTGAAACACAAGAGAAGCTGGACTTGAAACACAAGACAAGGGGGACTTGAAGCACAAGACAAGGGGGACTTGAAACACAAGACAAGGGGGACTTGAAACACAAGACAAGGGGGACTTGAAACACAAGACAAGGGGGACTTGAAACACAAGACAAGGGGGACTTGAAACACAAGACAAGCTGGATTTGAAACACAAAACAAGCTGGACTTTAAACACAAAATAAGCTGGCTTTGAAACACAAACAATCTGGACTTGAAACACAAGACAAGGGGGACTTGAAACACAAGACAAGGGGGACTTGAAACACAAAACAACCTGGACTTGAAACAAGAAAAGGGGGACTTGAAACGCAAGACAAGCTGGACTTGAAACGCAAGACAAGAGCGACTTGAAACGCAAAACCAGCGGAACTTGAAAAAAAAATAACATGACGTGGAACAGTAATCTAGCGGGACTTGGAACACAAAAGGAGCGGGACTTGGAACACAAAAGGAGCGGGACTTAGAACACAAAAGGAGCGGGACTTGGGACACAAAAGGAGCGGGACTTGGAACACAAAAGGAGCGGGACTTGGAAACCAAATGGAGCGGGACTTGGAAACCAAAAGGAGCGGGACTTGGAAACCAAAAGGAGCGGGACTTGGAAACCAAAAGGAGCGGGACATGGAAACCAAAAGGAGCGGGACATGGAAACCAAAAGGAGCGGGACTTGGAGCACAAGAGGAGCGGGACTTGGAGCACAAGAGGAGCGGGACTTGGAGCACAAGAGGAGCGGGACTTGGAGCACAAGAGGAGCGGGACTTGGAGCACAAGAGGAGCGGGACTTGGAGCACAAGAGGAGCGGGACTTGGAGCACAAGAGGAGCGGGACTTGGAGCACAAGAGGAGCGGGACTTGGAGCACAAGAGGAGCGGGACTTGGAGCACATGAGGAGCGGGACTTGGAGCACAAGAGGAGCGGGACTTGGAGCACAAGAGGAGCGGGACTTGGAGCACAAGAGGAGCGGGACTTGGAGCACAAGAGGAGCGGGACTTGGAGCACAAGAGGAGCGGGACTTGGAGCACAAGAGGAGCGGGACTTGGAGCACAAGAGGAGCGGGACTTGGAGCACAAGAGGAGCGGGACTTGGAGCACAAGAGGAGCGGGACTTGGAGCACAAGAGGAGCGGGACTTGGAGCACAAGAGGAGCGGGACTTGGAGCACAAAAGGAGCGGGACTTGGAGCACAAAAGGAGCGGGACATGGAACACAAAACAAGTGGGACTTCAAGCAGAAAAGAAGCGGGACATCAAACACGAAACAAATGGAATGTGAATGGAAAACAATTTAGAGTTCAAAGATAGAAGTGGGACATCAAAGAAAACAGAAACCATGCATCAAATGCAAAGTGAACTCATCATTTGACACAAAATGAGCGGGATGTCAAGTATCAAATGGGTGGGACATTGAATGCAAAAACGTGCAGGAAGTCAGACACAAAACAATCCAGACATTGAACATACATCATTAGAATGGGGGAATTCCAGTGCATAAAATATTTCCACAAAAGGCCCTGCGCATCTTTGTTTGTGCACTTCCATCAAATCATGAAGCACTTCTTCATCTGCAACGACGTCTGTTGTGCTTTCTCCTCATTAGTTATTATATTTTTTATTACCAGCGCGTTGCATCATTGTCACACTAACCTGCTCCGGTAATTTCGATAATAGCACCCGTGACTCTATCGTGACCAGCTTGCACACATATTCAAGTTTGCATGTGCTGGAATTGAAATGCATAAATTTCGTTACCTCCCGCAGCGATGTTATAGACATGTACGCCCGTTATATCCACGAGCACGGAGCGGTGCGTTGCTGATAAACGGCGCCGTTAACAGCGTAATAAGAATGACACACCGAGGAGGATTTGACACAGATGCTCAGAATCACTTTCTCAAAAGATCCCAAATGAAAATGATAGACACACAGAGAGGGATGTACATTTACTTGTTGACTTTAGACGCTCAATGCTTAGAAAAAGCAGTGATACAACATCATTTTAAAGACATTCACGTCGAGATAAGTTATTGGTGCTAAGTTGTGAGATTTGTAGGTTTTATCCATTGATTAATGAAAGTTTCAATGGGTTATGTTCCCAGGTTAAAGAAAAGGCAAAACTTCTGGGAAATGGAAGACGAGGAGTAAAGCAAAATATATACAGTACATCTAATGTATAAACTCTTTCAAAGCACTCACTCACCAATTCACTGATATACATGTTAGTATTTTATAAAGAGGGTGGAAAGGTAAATTTTGGTTACTGATGTAACTCAACACCACGATTACAGAAAGAAAAACCATCCCAAAACGCAGTGTAAATGAAGATATCAGGAAACGAAAGTGAGCCGGTGGAGCCTCGCTCAGGTGAAAACGGGTATCTTGGATTGCGAATGAACGTTCAGCCAGTTTACACCTCCAGGAACTCTGGTTCATACTAATTCCTAATGACAAACAGTGTCTTTGGGTTTGTTTTTGTGTTTGTTTGTTGCAAATAGCACATGACACAGCATTGTCAGGTCATGTGACGTGTCATTGCCTTTGTTCGCTCCAGGAGCGGCTGGCACTATGATATACACACTTACATGGAGAGAATTTGGGGTCCTCCACCGATGTGAACCCCTGGGGCTATTCATTCTTTATCGCCGAAAAGCTTTCAGTGCACACACAGAGTACAACCACCAGTTTTCAACGCATTCTTCCAGCGATTTATGATTGCACTAAGTCAAACAAAAAACAAACCCACATACACACATGCCCAATTATATATATATATATATATATATATATATATATATATATATATATATATATATATATATATATATATATATATATATATATATATATATATATATATATGCAGTATATGTATAGTACGACTGTTGATGTTAATCACAGAGTTTGTTTGAGACATGCATTTTAGTGATTCTTTTGAGCCCTGGCTTTGGGTGTAACATGGTTGTTCACCACCTATGAAGTCATAAACATTTATCGTTTACGGACGGTGTACATTGGGAAGTGTCACATTATATACTTCAAGTCGTGCACGTTTACATATTGTCGCGTCAACATGGACCATCTGCACTGGTGGGGGGGGGGGGGGGTATAAGACACCTGCGAAGGATTGAAACGTGAAAGTGTTTTAGTTTACTCTTCAGTCTTACTACTACTATCCCTCAATAATCACCCAAATGGGAGCCAAATCTGCTGGTGCAATGCATGGGAGGCAAAATTTGGGAAAACGTCTCACATAAGTAAAATGGGTTTATTGCAACAATAAAAATATCGACAAGATGCCATCAATAAAACACATGAACCAAGCAGTTGTCAGACACAATTATGGATGAGGGGGCATGAAAACTTACATATGAGAGAAAATAACCACCATGGTGCCAAAAATAAATACCGGGACTCGCACATCAATGGGGAACAAGCGAGGGCTTGAGCAAGGTATGAGCTAGTTTTGGGTCTGCTAAGGTCATTACAGGTTGGTTCGTGTTGCACAGGGTGGGAGGATAGTGATGAGACCCTCATAAACTTTGGGACTGTCCTCACACATGGTGAGACACTCTCCTTAACTGCCCACCAGTGTGGGTGGCGCCTTCATTCAAGCCATCCTATTCTGCAGGGTGGGCGGCTACTGCAGGGTGAATGCAATCGTGCTCTGCCCTCAACAAAGGCTCTCCAGGCAACCTTGCCATGATGGCCCACAGTGCGTCAGACAAACAGTTAATAACATTGCTTTTAAAAACACGTAGCGTCTTTCGGTGCTTCCCGATCTAAGTATTTACCTGGCCACATTCCAAAACAGAAGGTTTTACACAACAAACTTACTCTATATTGTTTCAAATTTAACACTCACTGCCTCTTCAGTGCACGTTTTACAATACAACTTATTCTGACAAATTCCCTGCCAGGTCAGGGCAGATCAGGTATGGGAGCATGTGCCGGAGCAGTGGGTCGCTGCATCCACATTCTGCCGGTACTTCAGGTGCCTCCGTCTGGCTATCCCCCAGGCAAATGCCTGGCCCATCCCCATTTCCTTGAGATGGTGATGAACCAGTTGCAACCATGAGGCACTTGGTCGGTTCATTGGCCTCCTCCACTCACGAGGCTCCCTCGCTGAGAAAATCTGGTGAGCAGGATCAGCATCAGGAAAACGAGCCACATGTCCATACAGCCACAGCTGATGCTCACGGACGATGCAGGCAACAAATCTCATTTGAGTCTCTCTCAGCAACCACTCATTGGACACAAAGTCCGACCAGCGATAGGCAAGTATTCTCCGAAGAGACCTGGTACCAAATGAATTAAGTCTCTGTCTCAGATCCTTGGTCAGAGTCCAAGTCTCCCATCCATAGAGCAAGACTGAAAGCACAAAGGATCTGAAGACTCATAATTTTGTCCTCCGCACAGGTAACAGCAGCGCCACACCCCATAATCCAGTGAATCCATGACTCCCCAGGCCCGACCCAGACGTCTGGTGACCTCTGGCTCACAGTCAGCAGAGACATGAATATCACTGCCAAGGAAAGTGAATCTCTCCGATTCCCCAACATCCTCACCACAAACAGGTACACACAGGATAGCAGAAACCAAGATGTCATTGAAAGCCTGGATCTTAATTTTCACCCAAGAAACCCATAATCCCAGCGGCTCTGACTCCTAATTCAGCACCTCGAGGGCACCCAAAAGGACATCTAGAGTCTCCGCAAAGAAGATGAATCATCTGCGAAATCAAAGTCAGAGATCTTGAGATTCCCAAATGATGCACTGCAGCTTGATCTTTCTGAAATCCTCCCCAGAATCCATTCCGTACAAGTGCTGAAAATTGTGGAGGCCAGTACACACCCCTGACGAACTTCAGTAACAATTGGAAATAAGTCAGAGATGGCATCATCACATCTCACAGCACTCTCAGTACCAGAGTATAGTTGAGACATCAGATGGATCAGTTTTGGTGGCACCCACTGAAGACCAAGAATCCTCCAGAGGGCATCCCGATTCACTGAATCAAACACTTATGGAGATCAACATAGTCTCTGACTGCTCTGGGCGCTGGTGCTCAAGCAGAGGGTGGCGAACCCTATCAATAATTATCCAAGCAAAGACCTTGCCCGGCACTGAGAGCAGCGTCACCCCTTGGTAGTTGTTGCAGTCTTGGCGATCACCCTTCCCTTTCCAGAGAGGGGCAACAAGGCCCCTCTTCCAGTCAGGTGGGATGATGCCTGTGTTCCAGGCAGAGTACAGAACTGCATGCAATGACATGAGCGCAGCATTTCCACCAGCCGTGAGAAGTCAGTATGGATGCCACAGATCCCAGGAGCATTACCCCATTTCAAGTGGTTCACCGCAGCCTGTGTTTCCACAATCGAAGGTGGACCACAGTTGATTGGAGGGTAAGCAATAGGGATAGTAACACCCCTGACATCCAACTCGACAGCTGGTGGATCAGCCTGGTACAGCCGCTCAAAGTAACCGGCACAGGGGACCTTCACTTCAAACTCCTCTGTCAAGAGCGCACCAACCCTCTGCTCTAACTGCAGTACAGTGAAGGATGGGCTTGGAAGAATGCAATGTGAAAATTCCCCTGTAAGCAGTATGGGAATCGATTGACAACAGGTGATGATCTACCACTCAACAGATTCCTCGCACATAAGCCTTTTTGTCCACCCTTAGTGCACGTACAGTTTTACGCCTCAGCTCCCTGAACAGCTCAGCTCTGCCATTCAGCCTGGCCCTGCGACTCTGGTCAATGGTATCCAGTGTCCCTTGAGAGACAAAATTCTTCTTCGTCAGAGGGTGAGTTCCAAGACATCGACCGGCAACATCAAGGACGGTGGTCTTGAAGGCACTCAACTCTTCAGGGTTCCCCAAAGCACCCAGATCCCTAAATCCCCACTCAACCTGTTCGCAAACTCCTCAGCTACCCTTTCATTCTTGAGCTTGCCAACATCCAGCCTCGGCTGGGATGGTACCATTCTCTTGGATTTAAGCTGCAACTTAAGAGTTGCTACAACAAGCCGGTGGTCAGTGTTGAGGAACTGAGAACTCCGGTTTACCCTGCATTACTGGATCATCCTCCAGTGACCATCAACGAGCACATGGTCAATCCCCTTTGCCACACCGCCAGTGTTGGAATACAAAGTCCAGCGATGAGCCTGTGGGCGCTGAAACCATGAACCAGCCACCCTAAGTCCACGACTTCTTGCAAAGTCAAGGAACTTATTGCTGTTCTGGTTCACAGTTCCAAACCCATGGAGACCAACACACACCTCATAACCATCCCTATCAGTTCCAGTCGATGCATTGAAATCCCCCAAGACTAGAAGAGTATCTCGCCTGGGGCACTGATCAACCACAGACTGGAGCGTGGCATAGAATGCATCCTTTGCGGTGAGATCACTCACCTCAGTCGGAACTAATACAGAGACCAGGGAAATGACACCCAAGGAGTGACAAATCCTTAGTCTCATCATACGCTCGTTGACCGGTTTTACCTCAATTATCATTGGAGTCAGCTTAATGGACACAGTTACAGCAACTCCTTTGGCATGGTAACCATCAGAGCGACCAGACCAATAGTCGGTGTCACCACCCACGATGATCTCGCTGCAATCCGGTCTCCGAACCTCAGTGCGTGCTGCAATACCAATGTCCAAACGCTTGAGCTCAGATAATAAAAGAGACAGGTGATCATCCTTTCTTATTGTTAGGACATTAGAGGCACCCACCCGAAGAGACCACCTTAGGTTAACCCAAGGAGACCACCGTCTGGTGGACGACACCTCAGCACCACCCCGACACACACGACTGCAATTTGACCCCATGGTTTCCCTCCTCTCATCAAAGATTGGGGGTCCCAAAGGTTTTGCCCCAATCCCACCATCTGGTGCCCTGCTCTGTGAAGGGCAGCTGCACAGGAGGTCCTCCTACGAAGTGGGTTTTCAGATTTTAAAAAATGCTTTTCGAATGTTTTGCAATGAAATTCCAATGAAATTCCCTGTGACAAGTGTAAATGTAACCTGAGCAATCATGTGGTCCATACTCTGTTTTACACAGTCTATCAATGGAACCACCACCCCCTTTCACGTAACAATATATTTATTTTTTAATATAAGCTATGTCGACAAATATTGTCATTGTTTAATTCACGTAATTATGAATAACCATCATTTTTAGCTAATGGGTTTTGGTGATCGGTGGATGTTTGGAACCAAACCAATTTTTCCGATCAGACTCAATTCCTTTAAATTAAGTTTGTAAATCACTAGTTTATTAAGGTTTTTTTGTGTATATAGTCAAGACTCATAGAAGAGCTAGAACACAGAACATGTCAGCCCACAACAGAAGAACATAAGTTTTTTGAACGTAACCTAATGCTCCAGTGTACTTTAACTTAACCAAAGCTGTTAGCAATAGTATAGAAGGTTGATTGATCATGATGTATGTCGATGATGTCACAATATCTATTATCTACTATGTCACTGATGGTTAAGTAATTGATGTCAAAGATCTGCGTTTGTGTATTGATATGCGTGTTAATTGCCAAGCGCTTGGAGAGGGGGGGGGTCCACATGGTATTCCCCCAGTGTTTTCAAGACAAACACAACTAATCCCAAGTCCCTTCCAAAAGTCCCATGCCTGGTGTTGGTTTAATGGTAAGGGTAGTGGGCTTTGGATCCTAGGGTCTTGAGTTCAAATCCCGCTTAGTTGTTGAATTAATACCAGGTGGGGTTAACTCGACCTGTCATCCTTCCGAGGTTGGCAAAATGAGTGCGAGCATGCTGGGGTACTGTGGCAACCCGTCCAGGATTGTGCCCAATAGCCAAGGAGACTGCTTAAGCAGCACCAACGCTCTGCACAGAGTATGGTCCTAATCTCCTCTTCCTCCTCCTTCCAAAAAGCTCATTCTCTCACCCCACCCCCCCCCCCGACTGTATTCTCCTCCCCATGGGGCCGACAATATCCTTGTGAAATTTGGTCAATTAAAGTGGTTATATAGATGACCCGACCCCCATTTCAAATTCCCCCTCAAATCTCAAAATCTATCAAAGCGAATAACTTTATTTCTTCATCATGAAGCTTCTCCCCCACCCCCACCCCCCAGCCACCCTTCCACACCCCAATGAGCCTACACTATATTGACCAAGTTCAGTGCAGGTGGTCACCCAAGCCATTACAGAGATCTTCCCTCCCTCCTATTTCACGTACCCACAAAATGAAATACTGTTTCTATCAAAGATAATAATTTAATACTTTTCCTCATAAATCCCACATGGGGCCTTCATGATGCAAGCCATATTTGGAAGCCTTGCCTGATGTGAGACTGGTTAGCAAACGTGCCGCACGTTGACCAATAAAGTGGCATCCCAAAAACAGATACATAGTTACATCATAAAGAACAAGGTGCATTTAAAAAGGTGCAATCTAATAAGGTGAAGATTACAAGTTGGAAAACGATCACAAAGGTCATAATGGATTGCCAGGTGGACCAAGGTGCCACAAAGTGACAATAAATAAGAATTTTATTCAAAATTCTATTGCAATCAAGTGCAGTCAGTCAATGTTGACTGTATAAACCACAAAGGAAAACTCGATATCTGTGATCACAAAGCGATTGGCAAGGGTAAACCTCCCCCAACGGGGGTGGGGGGGGGCTTACCCTTGGTGATCTCCCGCGACTTACCCTTGGCCCGTGATTGAATGATGGCCATATTGTTTTTTTTCAGACCACCATATAACTTTAACCTTCAAAATTTCAGGATAGAAAGTGGATTAAGGAAATGTGTCCCCATCTCCAATGTATCCATAAAACTCACATCACGAATATCGGCAGAAAATTATTCAAGTTATGATTTAAAAAAAAAGAGTTTTTTGTTAATTTGGTCACAATCCGAGAAAGTAGGTCAAGGACACAAAACAAATATCAGATGCATAACATCAGTGCAGATACACAATTATGATGCAAAAACATCTCGGAAGGCCATGCACTCTTTAAGATTTGCTTTGGCAAAATTGAACGATGACAAAAAAAACGTGTTTTTTTTTCAGACTGCAATCTGACCATGACCTTTAAATGGGAGGGGTAGGATGTAAATTAAGCTTAAATGAGACTTGCTCTAGGCTATCTAGGAAGGGCAATTTAGTTCCGATTGGATAAACCTTAGTTGAGTTGTGGTGAAAAAGGTAAAAATTTCTTTAATTGGGTCATAACCCAAAAATTAGGTCAAGATCAAAAAAGTTATGTCAACTCTGCATACTTTGTGTTCCCATTATTGATGCAAAATTTCATTCGGAAAGTCCCAGCCGGCTCCAAAATACAGCTCAGGCATTGGCAGAAAATGGGGGTTTAGTACTCCTGGGAGGTGGAGACCTTGGCATTTTACCCAGAGGGGTATAAAGTAAATGAAGCATTAATGTGACTTGCTCAAAGCTATCTGGAGAGGGAATTTTTGTTCTGATCGAACATACCTTTGTCGAGTTTTGGTGCAAAAATGTTACAATGCTACAATTGGGTCATGACCTTAAAAATAAGGCAAAGTAAAAAAAACATGTCAACTGCCCATTATTGATCCAAAATTTAATTCCAAAAGTCATTGGACATTGGCAGAAAAAAAAATGTAGAAAATCCTAAATGGTGGTTTTGTACTCCAAGGGGTTTAAGACCTCAACCTTTAACCCAGAGGTTTATGATGCAAATTAAATTTAAATGTGCCTTACCCTAAGCTACATAGAGTGGAAAATTTCGTTCCAATCAGACAAACTTTAGTTGAGTTATGGTGAATAATGTTAAAGTGAGAATTAGGACATGACCTTAAAATTTGGTCAAGGTGAAAAAATTACATCAATCCCATGTACTTTCTATTCTGATTAATGGTGCAATATTTCATTCCGAAAGTCCCAAGATACAGCTCGGAAATTGATACAGTTCATAAATTTGGAGTGTTGAGAGTGTAGGAAGTTAGGTCTCTTTGGGGTCGAAGAAACTCTGTGGTGCCATTAAAAATTACGGCGTCAATTGTAGAAACAAACCCTACAACAGCAATAAGCCTTCCACGATGCAATATGGGGAGGCTTAATTAATACATAAAAACAACACTCAGTCGAGTGCATACCTCCGCCAGGCTGAACAGTTTATATTTTGTATTCCACCGATAGGCATCAGGACCTGAACCAAAATCTAATCAGCTTGTTCTTGTCACCTACCCAAATCATTCACCAATTCTGTCATAATCCATCCACAAATTTATGAAATATCGATATATCATGCTATACAGTATATCGTTTTTGACCGAACTTTCAATGGTGAAGAATCACTTAAAAAATAAATAATTATCGTATCCGGATCTGAATCTGAATATTCACCAAAATCGAAGAAATTCATCCTTGTCACACACCCAACCTGTTCACCAAGTTTTGCTGGAATCCATCCCCGACTTTTTGAGATATCCTGTTCACAGACAAACAGGCAGGGGTGAAAACATAACCTCCATCCACCTTCAGTGGCAGAGGTAATGATATAGGAAAGGTAGGCCTCTGGGAATAGAAGGCCTAAATTCACAGTATCCAAGCTATAATATAGGGTCCTATCAGTTTGCATGGAAATTACAAAGTGTCAGGAGAAATGCAGAAAACATGATCAGTTCCAACTGTTTTGCAGTCAATTATCGTCAGTCACTATTGACTGCAAAAATTAAAATGAAAAATATCCAAATCAGTGTCAATTGAGAAAAATACTAGTGGGAATAGCTCGGCCTCAGGGTGAGAAAATTTAATATTAACATCTTATTATAGCAATGTCAGAAGTGCAAATCGTACACAATTCGATTAAAGTGTGGAATTTCGGCACAAATCTTGCAGATTCGTGTTTAGTGAGAAAAAGCAAACCAAATGAGTAGCATATTAAAGTAATTAGATAAAACAAAAAGAGACAGCTAATTGCCTGAGGTATAAAAGTCCATATCTTAAAAGGTCTGAGGCAAAAATCGCACATTATTCAATTAAACAGAATTTCATTCTTTCAGGTTGTCTCCCCTTCAATGACCATATCATCTTCATAATGGCTTTCTTCATCCATATGCTGTTGCAGAATATTTGGACACATTATACTGATAATATACTGATCATAAAAAAATCTAATACTATAAATAATTTCAAGTGTTTGGGCATTTGTACGTTATCCTTTCATGGCCGAACCGTCGCACCGAGGGGCCCCAGATTTTGTGCGTAGGTACTTCAGAATCTGGGCAAGGTTTATAGCTACTTAAATGTTAGCCTTGAAGAGCATTTTGTAGCCACCAAAGGCTGCTATAAAGTGTATATTTGGATGTGGGGTCAAACAACGCTGCCACCGGCCTGCAGGCAAAAGGTGACCACAATGAGGCCAATAACTCCATTGATTTTCAATGTCTAACATGGCCTGAAAACCCCGATGGGAAAAACTCACCCAGTTGGGCAGTGCCTGGCACGGTCCTTCCCTATTATTCAATATTTCAAAGAAAGTGTTAAAAATACCAAATTAATAAACATCGTTTCACTGAGCATGGTGCACACAACACTTACAACGCAAGGTTAGAGATAGTTTTTGTACTGTAGCACTGTGGCTCATAGAACTGATGTGTTTTTGTAGCAATGTGGCCCAGAAACTTAAAAAAAAAAAACCTAGTTTGAGTGATTTGAAGTTTGTATTTTTCAGTTTCTGGCCTTGTGTGATGCAGTATCTATTTTTATTTGGTCCAGAAAAGGAAGTCTTCGCCCTTACTGTTGTAGTAACTCATGTTAGTGTAGAATACTCATCGTGATCATGGATCTGCTGAGAACCGGGAAGGTTTCAATATAATGGTAATGCATGAGATTGCGAACGTGCAGTTGAGAACATCTCAAACTGTTCACTCATTATTCGTTTAATAAAATTTATTCATCTGCTTGCAGAATGCAAGCACAACCCACTACTAAATATATACAATTAGTATGGAAAAATAAACATTTACGTGTTATGTGTACTTGTAAATTTAAAAAGAAAAAAAAAAACGTTCGATTTTGTTCGATGATTGTCTTTCACGTTCAGAGAACCTTCCGAATGCTCATCTTCATCACTTTGGCAATTTAAGTAAAGGGAAATGTTTAAGGTACATGTACACAAAGGAAGGTGGTGGTTGTGGTTGGAATTCTGTTCTCCTTTCTTTTGGTATTTTCTTCTTGTTCAATGTCACGTATTTGAGACTGCTTTTCTCGTTATATTTATTTCAGGATCTTCCACCCTTTATACTGTTCTTTGTGACATTTAAAGTTGGTAAAAACTGCATACTGGCTTATTTTCCTTCAGCGGATGAAAAAAAACACGATCATAGAGATAATACAACGCATATGAAAGTCAAAAGCAGAAATGGTATTGGATTGATGCACACAGTAGAACATTAGCACGATCAATTAGCTATTGCAGCACAGTAAATGACTATTTGCACATATTTTGAATTGTTTGTAAATTCGAAGTTTATTTTTCTGCCAGTTTCACAGAACTAAGGTACAGTAATGGTAAAACGCCATATTTTCTTCAGGATACGTTAACAGCAATCAACCACTTGTTCCAAAATTGTTTGTTCCCTTTCGTAGGAAAACTAAGAAGAGCCCATGACACTATTTATGGTTTGCAGGGGAACTTCCACTGCAGGAATCAACATTTGAGCTGACTGGGTGAATCCAATTTTCCTCCAATCATTAATCAGATTATTTGGCCGTGATTTCCCCATTTTAAAATTTGATGAAACAATGAAGATCAATCCGGTAAGCTTCTGCATGAAGGGGTTATGTGGTCACGTAACGTCACTAAGTGTGTGCGTAAAATACTTCATCCAGAATGCTGTCACTTTTCAGTCAAAGGGGGGTGGGAAGGGGAGAGAAGGGGAATGACTTTTGATGAAATAAATAAATATCCACCGAAGTAGGAACAAACGTTCTATAGTAGCGCGATGAACAAGCATGCGGTGTTGCGATAAGTGTTCAAATATCCACATCAAAGCTAGATTGATGGAACAGCATTAATAAATGTCAATATTATAATCAACCATCAGAGAGATGAAAGGAAAAAAGAAATTCTTATCCATAAAAGTGCATGAGTTACTTTGGCAATAACACCCAAAAGTATATTTGACCACCACGGACTGTCCTCGCACGAGATAGTTCATTATCGGTATTAGGGTAGAATGTAATTAAAATCACCCGCTAGCGCAACAAACGCCCAGTAGGCATACACTGGATTATTTATGCGATATGATGATCTCAGCGGTTTTTCTTTTTCAGCTGAGTTAGGCCGTCGTCAAATTCAATCGAACTCACAGCTGCGAGTGGAAATAATTTAAATTGCAGCTTTAGCTTTGTGTTTTCTGCACGTTTGCAATTCAAAGGAGTGCGTTCTATGAAAGTCCCGCTGTCAGGTTTCTTTTTGCTGCTCCAGAACGTGCTACCCTCGCCTTGTTTACCGGGGTGTTTCCAGCCCGTTTCGAGATGGCAGATGAAGGGCGCGCAGGTTCAAAGACGCAGCGTGCTCCCGTCAGATTGCCTGTGTCGGGCCCGGCTGAAGCATATTTAGGAGATTTGCATTTATAAAGCGTCAATCAAAGGCATCGGCCACTTTCCAGCATGGCGGTATTCGGTAATGGTAGGCCGGCTCCGTATTGGACTTGACGTGTGTGGACTGTGGACCCAGCGAGGTCTGCGCTCAAAAAGAATTTCAATTGTACGTGGCATTTATAAGACATTTTGTTACAAAATGCTGCTCCGTTAATCCAACCACAGGGACATCCTCCATTATTAAAAGGAGATGCGTCTGTCCGTCCGTCACGCTTTATTCTTTAAGGGTTCTTACAATTGTACAATAATAATGAAAATGGTACCATTGGAAAGCGAATAATCAAAATACATGGAACAACAACTATAAAGAACAACCAGAGATGCAGACCCTCGCCAGAACTTGTTTTGTGTGCTGCTTGTGTAGTTTTTTTGTGTGGTGTATTTTGTGTGTTGTTCGTGGACTGATGTGTTATGTAATTTATGAGACATAATTAGAACTGCTACTTTATAACTGCTGGCAGTGATGATTGGGCACCAAGACGTCCCGCTTTGATGCAACCCTGCTTTGATCGGACACCTGACCCTGACCCATGACGTTTATTATGATTCAATTGAATTGAATTTAATATATTTTAATCCTATTCTGAAATCAAATGGAAGACAAAATAAGTACAAGTCCTACATTGGAGTAATCAGAAGGAACCTGAACAAGCAAAATACAAAGATTGAGTCATCAGGAGGAACCTGGATAAGATTCACATTTCAGCTGCTACTCCTCTACCCTCAAACCCAGCGAGGCGCAGGCAAGTGGGCTTTTTTCAAAAAAATGAAAAAATAAAAAGGAACCCAGATCAAAAACAATAAATAATTCTGGCTGCCAGACCATGTGTCCAATCTAGTTGAAATTTAAAACATGTATTCCCCATCACGACTACATCATAATAGTAAATACCATAATGGATTAATTAAGTGGTTCCAGAGAAAACATTATTTAATATTTTTCTTCAATCCAATATGGCTGCCAAACCATGTGACCTATCAATTATTCCTGAAACAAACTTGTACACACAAGGTTTGGTGAACATTTTTATGAAGTTTCTCTCGATCTGTCCAGCTGTTTGAGAAAAGAAGATTTTTATATGTTTAAGGGTAAATCCAATATGGCTGCCAAACCATGTGACCGATGACAACATATGTGGAAAACTTTTGTTTCTCATGCATAGGCGGTCATACGTGTAAAGTTTCGCCTTGATCTGTTGAGCCACTTCAGAGAAGAAGATTTTTGAAGGTTTTATTTTAAAACAATATGGCTGCCAAATCACATGATGGATGACATCCAATTTTTTTCTGTGGACCACTTGATCCCAAGATGACCCGAAAAAATATTCATACCAATCAGATGTAGTGTTCTACATATGCAATTTTGATGTCACAACGAAGGCACCTATGACATCATAAAAAAAATCACACATTCCCCATGAGGAGTACTGGCATGAGAAGTACTCTTGTCAGGTCAGGCCAGATTGGATCTGTGCCTTGCTACAGGTATCATGTTAACCTGTACTAACCTGTTCCATGGTCAGGTTGTCGGCGACTAAACAGTCTACCCCACCAAGTTTTCTGGTGAGGAGGGTGTTTGGATATGGACACCCAGCAGGATTAAAAACAAAACCTGTCAAAGAGTGGAGGAGCTCCTTGTGAGCAAACGGCCATCCATATCTCGTGCCCAACTGTGTCTGCAGACGTCCTCCAGCAGTTGGGTTACTTTTTATTCGGAGGTTGGTGGCAGGATTTGCACTCCGGCTACCGTAAAACCCTTCATTCCGCAAAACACAAAAACGCAAATAAATCTGAAAATCCACTCCGTGGGAATACCACCTGTGCAGCTTCCATTTGCAGGGCAGCTCACCAGATGACAGGATTGGGGCAAAGCCTTCGGGACCCCCAATGTTTGATGATAGGAGGGAAACCATGGGGTAACATTCCCGGGTCAGATTGCGGGAGAGTGTGTCAGAGTGGTGCTGAGGTGTCGTCAACCAGACGACGGTCTCCTTGGGTTAACCTGAGGCAGTCCATTCGGGTGGGTGCCTGAAATGTCCTATCCCTAAGAGGGGATGATCACCTGTCTCTGTTATCATCTGAGCTCAAGCATTTGGACATCGGGATTGCAGCTCTCTCTGAGGTTCAGAGACTGGATTGCGTGAGATCATGGTGGGTGGTTACACCGACTATTGGTGTGGTCGCTCTGATTGTTACCATGCCCAAGGAGTTGCTGCAGCTGTGTCCATTAAGCTGACTCCAATGATAATTGAGGTAACACCGGTCAACGAGGGTATTATGAGACTAAGGATACGTCACTCCTTAGGTATCATTTCCCTGGTCTCTGACTATGCTCGAATTGAGGTGAGTGATCTCACCGTGAAGGATGCATTCTACGCCACTCTTGAGTCTGTGATTGATCAGTGCCCCAGACGCGATACACTTCTAGTCTTGGGGGATTTAAATGCATAGACTGGAACTGATAGGGATGGTTATGAGACATGTGTTGGTCCCCATCGGCCAGCAACTATGAACCAGAATAGCACTAAGTTCCTTTACTTTGAAAGAAGTCATGGACTTAGGGTGGCTGGTTCATGGTTTCAGCGCCCACAAGCTCATAGCTGGACTTTGTATTCCAACGCTGGTGGTGTGGCAAAGGAGATTGACCATGTCCTCGTTGATGGTTGCAAGAGGATGATCCAGAACTGCAGGGTCTACCGGAGTGCTCAGTTCCTCAATACTGACCACAGGCTTGTTGTAGCAACTCTGAAGGTGCACCTTAAATCCAGGAGAATGGTACCATCCCAGCCAAGGTGAGATGTTGGCAAGCTCAAGGATGAGAGGGTAGCTGAGGAGTTTGCGAACAAGCTGAGTGGATTTGGGGGTCTGGGTGCTTTGGGAGGTCCTGAAGCGTTGTGGAGTGCCTTCAAGACCACCATCCTCGATGGTGCCGGTGGATGTCTTGGAACTCACCGCAGGGCAAAGAAGAATTTTGTCTCTAAAGGGACACTGGATACCATTGACCAGAGTCGCAGGGCCAGGCTGAATAGCAGAGATGAGCTGTTCAGGGAGCTGAGGCATAAAACTGTACGTGCGCTAAGGGTGGACAAGGAGGCCTATGTGTGAGAGGGTAGAGCATCACCTGTGGTCAAGTGATTCACGTCCTGCTTACAGGGGAATTCGAGCATTGTGTTCATCCAAACCCATCCATCAGTGCACTGCAGTGGAACCAGAGGATGGTAGGCTCTTTACAGAGGAGTCCGAAGTGAAGGCCCGCTGGGCCAGTTACATTGAGCGGTTGTACCAGGCTGATCCACCAGCTGTCGAGTTGGACGTCAGGGGTGTTACAATCCCAGTTGCTGACCCTCAAATCAACTGTGGTCCACCTTCCCTTGTGGAAACACAGGCTGCGGTGAACTGGTTGAAATGGGGTAAAGCTCCAGGGATCTGTGGCAACCATGCTAAACTTCTCAAGGCTGGTGGAAATGCTGCACTCATGTCATTGTTTGCAGTTCTGTGCTCTGCCTGGAACACAGGCATCATCCCAACTGAATGGAAGAGGGGCCTTGTTGTCCCTCTCTGGAAAGGGAAGGGTGATCGCCAAGAACGCAACAACTACTGAGGGGTGAAGCTGCTCTCAGTGCCGGGCAAGGTCTTTGCTTGGATAATTCTTGATCGGGTTCGCCGCCATCTGCTTGAGCACCAACGTCCAGAGCAGTCAGGATTTACACCAAAGAGGTCAACGATTGACCGTATCCTTGCTCTTCGGGTCCTCACTGAACGCAGACGAGAGTTTCAGCAGGGGCTGTTTGCAGCCTATGTTGATGTCTGTAAAGCGTTTGATTCAGTGAATCAGGATGCCCTCTGGAGGATTCTTGGTCTTCGTGGGGTGCCACCAAAACTGATCGATCTGATGTCTGAACTCTACTGAGAGTTCTGTGAGATGTGGTGGTACCATCTCTGACTTATTTCCAGTTGTTACTGGAGTTCATCAGGGGTGTGTACTGGCCCCCACTTTTCAGCACTTGCATGGACTTTATTCCAGGGAGGATGTCGGAGAGATGAAGCTGCAATGCATCGTTTGGGAATGTCAAGATCTCTGACCTTGATTTCGCAGATGATCCAGTCATCTTTGCGGAGACTTTAGATAACCCTTTGGAGCCCCTCGAGGTGCTGAATGAGGAGTCAGAGCTGCTGGAATTACGGGTTTCCTAAGTCAAAACTAAGATCCAGTCTTTCAATGACTTCTTGGATGCTGTTTTCCTGTCTGTGCCTGTTTGTGGTGAGGATGTTGAGGTCGTGCAGAGATTCACTTATCTTGGCAGTGATATTCATGTCTCTGCTGGCTGCGAGTCAGAGGTCAATAGACGTCTGGGTCGGGCCTGGGGAGTCATGGATTCACTGAATAATGGGGTGTGGCGCTGCTGATACGTGGGCGGGAGGATGAAAGTCTGAGTCTTCAGGTCCTTGGTACTTCCAGTCTTGCTCTATGGATGCGAGACTTGGACTCTGACCAAGGATCTGAGATGGAGACTTAATTCCTTTAGTACCAGGTCTCTTCGGAGAATCCTTGGCTATCGCTGGTCGGATTTTGTGTCCAACGAGCGGTTGCTGAGAGAGACTCGGATGAGATTTGTTACCTGCAGAGTCTGTGAGTGTCAGTTGCGGCTGTATGGACATCTGGCTCGTTTTCCTGACGCTGATCCTGCTCACCAGATTCTCTCAGCGAGGGAGTCTCATGAGTGGAGGAGGCCAGTGGGCAGACCACGTGCCTCATGGTTGCAGCAGGTTGACCATCATCTCAAGGAGATGGGGATGGGCCTGGCATCTGCCTGGGGGATGGCCAGACGGAGGCCCCTGGAGTACCGGCGGAAAGTGGACGCAGCGACGCGCTCTTCTGGCACATGCTCCCATACCTGACCTGACCTGAGTATATAAATTGATGAAGTTCCAGTTGGCATTGTTCTCAGTAAGAAAAGTCTCAGTCTAAAATGGTGTCAAGGTGCAACCGCCTCGATGGGACAAGTGTGTACATGCAGCAGGGGAATAGCTTGATAAAAGTGAACTACTACACATATCGTAACGGACTCGAGGTTCAAGGTTCACCACAAGGGGAAGCACTTGAGTTCCTCCTGAACGCCTGGTTCTGTAGTCCGGCATGCTGCAGAAAAGTTCATGGCCTGGTGGGTTGCTAAGCAACCACGAACATCAATTTTCCTTGCCAACTCTAACAGGGAAATCCGTCTAGCACCAATTACCTGAGGAGCTAACAAATTTAACTGAGTTTCGTGCCCTCAACGCAAACTCGGATTACTGCCGAGCAATACAGTGAATCTTTGCTGGCGACTGAGGGCAAATCATGTGGGGTCGAACTTCCCAGAGAATAAACTTGTGGACTGTGCTGGATCAATGAAGGAAAGGAGACTATGAGCAGGTTGAACTGAATTAACATTGTTTTAGTCCCAAAGGAGCATGAGGAAAAGAATGTGGCACAGTGAAGACAATGGGTTTATTCACAAGGGAAATACGTGCAGTCAGGAACACACAGTATTCATGTGGTGTGGCATAAGACAAATAGTGACACATTCATACAGCAAAGAGACAAAGAGCAGAATTATACTGATGCTATCTAGCTTAAACACTCTTAATTAAACTAACATAACAAGCTCCATCAGGATCATTCCGTGGAAGGGTATAAAAGTGAAAAGATGAGAGAAAGCCGAGGTGTTGGCACCATCTGGCTTACCCTGCACGTACAGGCGGGCAGGTGCTAGTCCAAAGTGTAGGGAAGGAAGGGTGGGGGATCATGAAAAGCATTGGAGGGTGTCGAAGTGCATGTTGAGGAGGTGCGAGTGAGATGTGATGTTGTGTATGGAGTGAGAAGGACAGGGTGCAAGTTAGTGGTTTCTCTTAAAAGAGCAGTTCTTTGAGCCTTGCCCTTGCTGTTGTGCATCCACAGTAGATGAGGCATAAAAGAGAGAAAGAATGTGTGATAACCAGAACTGCCCATCATTTCTTGTTACCGATTACACCTCCTTCCCCATCAGCAATGTGCCCGTACAGCTTGGCGCTCAGTTCGCTTTTCCAGTGCTCCATTCCTTTCCAACCACCACCAGCTCTTGCTCCAGAGGACTCACTTGAACTTCAACAGAACTCTCAAGGCTCAAACAGAACTGGAACTCAAAATGAACTGCCTTCCCCTGCAACCAACACTGATATTTAAGGGGTTGAGTTTGGGGAAAATCAAGAGTGAATCCCAGCCATTTGTAGGAGTGGTCTCGTGGAGCATAGGTTACGTGCCACCCTATTTCCACCAAGTGCGGTGTGCACACTGGTCCAAATGCGCTCAAAGGCGACGTCATCATCCTCGTGAAGTTTCCACACTGAATCCACCCTCAGTCATCCCCACCCCTTGCGCGACCTTCCCTTCCCCTAATCTCACAGGCCTTCCCTTCCCCCCATGCTGCCTTCACTTCCCTTCATTTCAATCAATTCTGTACTAACCCCCCCCCCCCCCTTTCCACAATTCCCACTACCAAATGCAAGTTGAGAACCCTTCCCCTCACACTTACCTCCTGCGAAGCACCCTCCCCCTTCTTACTTTCCCGCTCCCCTCTCCTCCATCCTCCTTGCTCCAACCCCACCTCCTGGAGTGTATAGCGATGTTTGGTGAGGTGTCACTCTCCTCCCCCCACCTCCTCCTCGCTCTTCCCCCCCACCTCCTCCTCGCTCTTCCCCCCTTCCGAGCTCCTCCCTTCCTCACCCTTCCTATCTCCCCCACCCCTTCTTTCTCCTCTCCCTCTCCTCCCTCTCCTCTCCATCCATCCTTTTTCCCTCCCTTCCCTCCCTGTTTCTCCTCCCCCCCTTGTCAAATTATTGTCAGCCAAGTGACCAGTAGTATTTATTAATACAAATATATTGTAAAACTGATTGGCGACGAGGCAATGGACACAACATACAGAGATCCCAAGGTAGTTATTTCAATAGTGCGTGTATTAGGTCGTCCTTCACATACGTCTCGTGGGTAAAGGGGAAAGATGCGTTGTGTCGGGCTCTTTCAGTTCGGTCTCCTTAATCTTCAAACTTTGCACTTCTTCCACTCATTTCTCTTTCTCTATCCGAAACATGCAAGCAAGCACGCACACAAACCAATAAAAGATGGAAGGAACCAAGCAAAGCGCACCGTGAGTGCCTCATTTGCATTTGCACACCAATTTTCCATTCAAAGCTGCGCCCAAATTCTCAACTGCCGTCTCACCTCAAACCTTCATTCTGCTCACCATACTGTACCACGCTCGCCACAACCACTTCACCTGACAACCAAAAATCCCCGCAACAACACACACTGACATTTTTTTTTTTTTTTTACTACAAACACGACCATTATTGACGACCTCATTATCAGGAATTTCCACCTCTTTTAAATAACCCCACATGACAATCTCTTCACTACAAATGCCACAACATACTCCGACTTCTCTAAAAGTGCCACAACTGCTACATATTCATCAAACCCTCACCGCAACCTCAAGGGATGCCGAGAAGACAACAGTCTGGTTATTTGGGGGCATAACTCGAAGCGCGAACGCACGCTGGAGCTCATTTGAAGACCTACGGGTAGCGCAGGGATTTCCCTAAAATCGCATGTTTGAATGGAGGCCAGCACATGTTTCAGGCCAAAGAGATCCTCCAAAAACCATGCCCCCATGCTAAAGTCAGAGCTCTTATGCGTGGCCCTGTCAGCGAGCAACTGAGTCATATTTCGGTTTCAGGACCTGGCGGGGCGTCGCTACATCCACGAATGGATCAATGGGGAAGCTTGATTAAACCAAGAGCCTCATTTGATCCAACTTTTGGCTCCTACCCTTGACCAGGGCTCATAAAATAGAGTGAAGGTGGCTCATTTGAGGCAGAGTCGCCTATGAACAGAATCGCCATGGACAGAGCTGAACAGAATCACCAGGGAACAGAATAATCTGGGAGCAGAAGACGCCAGAGCTCACCAGACATCAGACGTCAACGGGGAAACAGGTGGGGCAGGAGGACAAGCGTAGATGCCAAGTGAGGGGCACCGCTAGTCAACGTGACCAAGCGTGGGAACACGGGCTTCGGCTATGAGCCAGGACTGCTCTCATTCTACTGACGCTTAGTTAGGCTGCATCCCGCAGCAACACTTAAATGTACAGATTCTCACACTACAATGATAGGGCCTGGTTTCTTATGCATCTTCCTCTACCATCTATCTCTCAACAACTGTGAACTCAAAAGAGCAATCAACAAGGACAAGCCCTGACGAACCATTCTTGACAGAACAATCCCAAGAGTGAACCGAACTGACATGCAACTCACATTCTTCCAATAACACCACAACACAACCCACATTGCATTACAATTACACCTCTCAATTGCACACCCCAGACACCCTCAGGATTTTTCCCTCCTCCCCTTTCCGAAGCGTGTTGGATTGCACAGGTGTGCCGACCACATGAGGTATTGATATATATACAGATACACACATATACATATATATATATATATATATATATATATATATATATATATATATATATATATATATATATATATATATATATATATATATATATATATATATATACACACATATATATATACACACATATATAAATATACATATATATATACATATATATATATATATATATATATATA
>NC_140974.1:30507063-30524563 GCF_056783735.1 Eptatretus burgeri | reverse complement strand
CTGGTGAAGAAAGTGACAGCACAGTGTCAAGTGAAGAGGGGGACGATTCTGCCACTCCGCAAGTGTGACTTATCCACCGCAATCAACTCCGTTCTTCCAGCCTCGGGGTAAGTCTCCACGACTCGAGGAGTGTGTTTTGTTTATTTGTGTTTATGTCCAAAAAATTCCGAGCCAAAAACACATCCCCCCTTAAACACATTGGTTTCTATGGGAAAATATGTTTTGTTTAACACAGTTTCGCTTATCATAAGGTTTTCCAGGAACGCAACCCTTGCGAAAAGCGAGGACTTACACTATATATATATATATATATATATATATATATATATATATATATATATATATATATATATATATATATATATATATATATATATATATATATATATATATATATATATATACATATATATATATATATATATATATATATATATATATATATATATATATATATATATATATATATATATATATATATATATATATATATATATATATATATATATATATATATATATATATATATATATATATATATATATATATATATATATATATATATATATATATATATATATATATATATATATATATATATATATATATATATATATATATATATATATATATATATATATATATATATATATATATATATATATATATATATATATATATATATATATATATATATATATATATATATATATATATATATATATATATATATATATATATATATATATATACATATATACATATATATATATATATATATATATATATATATATATATATATATATATATACATATATACATATATATATATATATATATATATATATATATATATATATATATATACATATATATATATATATATATATATATATATATATATATATATATATACATATATATACATATATATATATATATATATACATATATATATACATATATATATATATATATATATACATATACATATATATATATATATATATATATACATATATATACATATATATATATATATATATATATACATATATATATATATATATATATATATATATATATATATATATATATATATATATATATATATATATATATATATATATATATATATATATATATATATATATATATATATATATATATATATATATATATATATATATATATATATATATATATATATATATATATATATATATATATATATATATATATATATATATATATATATATATATATATATATATATATATATATATATATATATATATATATATATATATATATATATATATATATATATATATATATATATATATATATATATATATATATATATATATATATATATATATATATATATATATATATATATATATATATATATATATATATATATATATATATATATATATATATATATATATATATATATATATATATATATATATATATATATATATATATATATATATATATATATATATATATATATATATATATATATATATATATATATATATATATATATATATATATATATATATATATATATATATATATATATATATATATATATATATATATATATATATATATATATATTGTTGTGGTTGACGAAATTCGCAAACCACCATTCAGGTCCCGTAGGTGAGATATCTCTGTAAGTATATGTGTAGTTAGGCCCAAACCCATTGTTTAGAGGGAATAAATGTCATTCGTTCGGGCTGCGACCCTTTTAGATAGCCGTTTTTCTTTTACTATCTTTATTTTGGACCAGCCGCCATTACTACCACCACCAACCACGTCTCAACAGCCATCACACAACAACCACCAACCGCAACGCCGCTTCACAACAACAGCCACGACCCTTGCCGTCACATCTCGCTCTCGCAACCATCGCATCACCGCCATTCCCGCGCCGCTTGTGGGCACCGATCCTGGACTCGTACAGGGCGCGCACCGAGCAGCGGGTGCAAAAACACCAGCCTTTCCGAGAAATAGGATCAAGAATCATTCACGCCCACTTTTCCTCTGTCCAATGGGGAGCCAGCCAGAGGTGAAGGGTCGAAGGTGAAGGAGCGAAGCCCCGGGGGCTATAAAGGGCCGCGTTCGCTCGCCGAAAAGGCAGTTGTTGAGGGAGTTTCTGAATCGGGAGGAAAAAGAGTTTCTGAATCGCAGTTGGACGGAGTTGAGAAGAGTGAAGAGTGGGAGAGTTGGAGAGTTGTGGTGGCGGCGAAGGCAGTCGAGAGGGCGCTCGTGTCAGAGTCGGGGAGCTGCGGAGAGGGGAGGCCGGTAACGCGACCGAGGTCGCGGTGGAGTCGCTCTTCGCGGGACCCAAGCCAGCGAGATATCCTCATTCCCCCGAGCATCAACAACCCCCTCCTGTTTCCCCCCGCGCTGAGATAGTGTGAGAAGGGGGCCCCGTTCCCACTCCATTCCAGGCAGTGCCAGCGAGGCCCGCGGAGTCGGGGCGCCACCGCCATTTTGCGGCTCATCACCAGACGGGTAGGCTCGACGCGGTCTCGGCCCCAGGCCAGTCTGCCCCCCCCTCATCGTTGAGGGTGGTCCCTTTTTCTTTTGCTTTGAGTATATGTGTTGTCGGCGCCGTCTGTGAAGTAAAACTGTATAAGTGTTGCCGTGTGCTCGGTAGTCGGTAGTAGATCTGCATTGTTACATTTGCTTTTTGTGCAGAATTGTTGTGCTTCTTCTACTTTTACATTTGCTTTTGGTGTATAATTGTATATGTGTGCTTTCCGTTTGCCGCGGAATAAATGTGCTTTATGTTGAACTGTTTTTCCCGTTTCGCTTCGTCTTTTCTTCTATTGAATCTCCATCTTACTTCACGTAAAGGGTTGGTCGTGGGCTAAATACGCCCAATAATTAATCGAACCGTCGAGGTTGACGATAACACCGCTCGGTTATCCCGATAGTACGGAACGGGTCGCTTAAAGTGGCCCGTGTCCGAAGTCGACCTGCGGCGAGGTGCGATCGCCCGGTCTACCCTCCGTGTGGGTACTTAGGTAGGTCGAATTTGGCGAGCAACCCTATCCCACGCGGGGGGCCGATTGGCACGATCGTGGTGAGGCCGAAAGGCCCACCCGTGACTAGTTCCCGGCGTTAGTCCGAGAGGGTCACGACGGGATTGTCCGTCCGGTGGGCGACGTGCCGCGATTCGAGTTACGTGGCCGCTCGCACGCCGGCGGGCGCGAATCCGCAACACTGGTGTCAGGAGTGGGATACAAACCAACCCCCCTCCTCGCGGCACTGGTATCGGAGAGCGGGAAAACGGGCTCTCTTGTCTCCAACTAAATTCACGGGAATCGGTCCAGGGGTGAGAGGAGCGACCCCCGATTCCCTCCAAATTACGGGCGATTTAAATTAACCCTTTACGAGAAATAAGATGGCGTCTCAAGGCGAGCGGGAGCCGGGGGTATTAGAAATGGATTTAGAATGTGTAGAATCCATGGTCCAGGATGAAATCCCCGTGCAGGAAATGTTGGTTGTGCAGGAACACGAACTCACCCAACTGAACCCAGAGCCCGAAATAGGTGCGGCGGCGGCCGCGGTGTATGACACCTCCCCTCCCCCTCTCCGCCAAAACCCCCCGATCCTTGCCGAATCGGCTCACCCAAACGCACCCGACATGGCCCAGCTATGCGCCATGCTGGCGGCAATGAACAAGCAAATGGAAACGAATGCGCAAGGAATGAAGGAAGAAATGAAAGAACTGCGGGGTGAGATGCAGAAAATAGGCCGAAACCTGCAGGCGGGCATGAAGGCGACGACAGTGGAGCTCAAAATGGCGACGCCACGCGTGGGAGCGAACGAGCTGGGAGGGAGTGCAACGGCTGTCAGGCCCGCGGTGGAGGCGGGTAAGGAGAAAATAATTCGGGGGACGTGTTGGGCGAGAAGCCTGACGGTGACAGAGAGGGAAAAACTAATTGGGGTGACGGAGACGTGCACGAGGGAGATAAGAGACGAGGTGAAAGGAATTGCGAGGGAGAGAAAAGAACAATTAAGACGGAAAGCAAGGATGAGGTACGCGGAGATCGTGAAAGAGCAAGGAGTGAAACACAGGGAAGGACGGGAGCGACTTAAGGAGAAAGCAAAGTTGACCTACATAAAGATAAGGGAAAGACGCCAGAAAGAAGCAGAGACTAATAGACACGAGGGGACAACAGAAACAAATAAATGTACAGAGACACGGGAGATGGGAACGATAGAGGAGAGACTGCATGATAATGACGGGGTTAGAGACGCACACACACACACACACACAGGTAGTGGAGGACGATGAGGTTGAGCTCGCGGAGCGGGTGGAGACCCAGTGCGAGCAGCGGGATGGCCTCCTCCAGGAACGAGGGGAGGGCGTATGCCCCCTTGAGGCGAGTCACGACCAGGTGGGTTCGGTCGTGCTTTGCGAGGTCGAGGGGAGGAGTGCTGTGGACAGGTGCACGGAGAGCTTGGGGGGTATAGAGGCCCCGGAGACCCTTGTGGGGACACGAATCCCCAGTGTAGTTGTCCCGGTGTGGTGTCGAGGTGTGTGTTCACGAGTGTGGCGAAATGTGTGCTGCAACGCACGCATAGCGCGGGTGCAAGGGCGTGTGTGAGAGCGACCGGGTGGGTGACAAAGACCTCGTGTGTGGAAGAGACCCCGTGTGTGAGTGGTGTGGTGGTAAGTGTGCAGAAGGGCGTGCTTCCCAGCACGCCGTGTGTGGATGAGGCACCGCGAGCGAGTGCCCCCGCGTGTGTGAGTAGTATGGTTTGTGTGAGGGAAATGGCATGCGTGAGTGAGCGGCCGAGTGTGAGAGAGACAGCGTGTGCAAGGTCGCTGTATGTAAGGGAGATGTCGGTCGGCATGTGTGAACATGCAGCCGCGTCTCCCGGTGTGAGTTTAATGGTGAGGTGTGTTAGCGTCGTAACACGCGGGAGTGCGTGTGTTGAATGGAGACGACGACGGCGACAAAGGAACGAAAGCCGGGTAGCGGCTGCAGCTGTTTCGGGAACCATGCCGGGTTCACCCAGCAGCGAGCGCGAGGTCCGTGCTGTGCAACGCACGAGGCCCCCACGTGCTCGCTTGCGAGAGTGAAGTCCCGGTCCGGAAACGCACGCGGTGGATTTGCCGATCCCGCGGACGGACAAAGTTTAGGCAGGATTATGGATTTGGACCGGACGGGTTCTCCACGCGGGCGTGTGTGTTAAGCTCCAACGGGCAAAGCACATGTGTTCGCGTGGGGAACTCCTCGAGACATGGGGCTTGTGTTTTTTTATGCGCACGGTGACGTCATGGCTGCACGCGGGGTTGGAATCCAGCAGGAGGGGTATCCCTGCCGGATGGTACCGTCCAAGGAGGGACGAGGTACACGTGCAGCTGCATGACGTCACGGGCAGGTGCAAAGTGCGCGAGCTGTGAGTTGCCGCGCTGGTGCTGCGCATGTGAAAAAAAAAAAGCAAGCCTCACTTTCGGGTGCACAGGATTCCCAGGTAAGGGGTGGAAGACCCCCTTACCAGGGCACAGGATGGAAACTAGTTAGGGGGAAGGGTTAGCTTAGTTAGAGCGGCTCCATGGGGCAGGGGTAAGTCCTCATGGGGCCCGTGGAATGGAATAGGTAGAGGGATTTAGATGAGATTTAGGTTGAGGAAATAATTTTTGGGATATTTGGAGACAGAGACAGAGAGTGAATGTGTAGCGGGGACGTAGCTTAGCTACATAGTGTTAAAAGGAACGTGCTGTAGTTTAAGGGACGACGTGGGAGCACGAGTTAGTTAGGGGATGTAGTTAGAAGGATGGCAGAGTTCAGCGGTGAGTGTGTTGAAGAGTTTTTGGTGAGTGAAGTGGAAGCATGTGCTTGGTGAGTGAGTGAGGCCAGCGGGTCTGTGTGAGTGGAGCGAATGGGGAATGCATGGTGTGATGAGTGAGTGGGGGAGGAGTGACTCCCGCCCAAGGGACCCCGGGGTCAGTGTAGACTGAGTTAGTGGGTTAGTCAAATTAACAAATATGGAAGTCGTTTTGCTGTTGGTGGGGAAGTAGGCTCGAAACCCGTTTGAAGGGGTGCAGGAGCCCTGTTGACGGGCTGGGAGCGTGGCTGCGAAAAGTGAGTATCGCTGAGTGGGTACCCCGGGCACCAGGCTAGTCGGCCGTAGTAGGCCAAGGGCCCATGGGGGGCCGGGATAGCGTAGTGGGCACGGGTGCGCCTGCTTGGTGCGGGGGCCCGGGGCGCCATTAGCCGCGTGGGCAGTGTTGTGGGCACGGGTGACCCTCGGAAAGGGGCCTGGGAAGCCAGCCTGCCACGTGTGCGTTTCAGGGGAGGTGCCATGGGGTGCACTCCCCGGTGTTTAGGGAGCTGGTAGGCTCGGAGGCTGTGTAGTGCCCGGGGGTGCCATAGCTGGAGATTCGGCAGAGGGTCGTGCCTGCCAAAGGGAGCCACGCGTCCCAGCCATGAGACCGTGTGAGGGCACGGAGAGAAAATTGGGGGGCGAGGCCCGAAATTGTGAGGACACCAACACAGGCGACGGGAATCTGGGTTGTTAGAACCAATAGTTTAAGCGAGAGGCGCTTGTTGAAAGCCCCGGGGTAGTTTAACAGTTAAATGGATAGGGTAGAATCGGAAGTGTACCCCTCCGCACCATCCATCCCCTCGCTCTCGTTGTGGGCCGCTGGACCCACTTTGTGTTATAGATCGCTGAACTCTGGGGAGGCCATTCTGAGGCTTCGTTGCGCCTCGACACAGGACGCTAGCTCTCTCTTGTTCCCCTCCGGGAAGGGAACGTAGGGGTTGGGAGTAGGCTAGGCGACAGGATAGGTTAGCCGAACAAGGACAGTAAAGGGGGTTAGGGGACGAATTATAGTGGGGAAGTAAAAATAAAAACAACAACAAAAAAATAAGTTGGGGCTCAATTGGGTTTCACAAATTAAGGGGGTGGGTATGGACAGTGACAGGCAAAGGCGATAGGTTGGGAGGGAGACCGTAGGGTAGGTCCGAGCCCGCCTTCCGAGTGGCCAGCACCACCGCACTCCCTCCACCAACCTCCACTGAACGGCAAAGGCTGGCCAACTTCATCGGCTGGCCGTGTTTTGCTTCAAGGCCTGTGCCGCACACTTCATCGGCAGCTGTTGTTTTGCTGCAAGGCCTGTGCCGGCCAACTTCATCGGCTGGCCGTGTTTTGCTTCAAGGCCTGGGCCGGCCACGTCATCTGCTGGCTGTGTTTTTCTTCAAGGCCTGTGCCGGCCAGTTCGTCTGCCGGCTGTGTTTGCCTGCAGCGGCCTTGATCTGCAGGCTGTGTTTGCCTACTCACCTTTGCCATGCCATGCCCACTGCCCCTGTTCACCAGCCCCGTTCAATTTTTGCTTTGCCCCCCCCCCCTGTTCATTGCCATGTGCCCAGGATCAGAAAGCAACAGTTTGCAAGCCGCGAGAACTGCCCTGTTGGCAGCTACAACACGGGCCTGCAGTGGCGGCCCATGCACCGTGTTTGCGTCCATCCATTCATCCATCCATTCGTTGTGTTCATTGCGTGTGCCACTTGAGCTGGCACGGAGACTGCGTTTGTGCAGCCCATGCACCGTTGTGGTTCAGTGGGTTTATTTCAAAAGGGAAGGCCTTGGACTGCGTGTGAGCAGCCGACCACGTTCCCTGTCACCTGCATTGTTTGAGCCAGAGACTGCATGCGAGCAGCCTGGCTCCCTGCTAACTGCTTTCTTTTTGCAGAGTCCATTGATCTTGGGCCATGGTTTAGTGTAAAATTTGTAAGTTAAGGTTAAGATGTACTGTACATATGAGTGCTCCCCCGGCATGTCTGTCTTAGCGCCGGCAATTTTATTTAAGTCGTCCGTGTGAGTGAGTTTTTTGAGGTAGTTACTCAGCCCTCAGGTTATTTATTTTGGGGACACGAATGCCATGAATGTCGCACTCAGGGATCCGTAGGTAAAATGTACTAGGGGAAAACTACACATGATGGCACACGAAAATTTGACAACTCGGGACGAGTCTGTAAAAAGGGGAGGGGGTAGTGTTATGGTTGACGAAATTCGAAAACCACCATTCAGGTCCCGTAGGTGAGATATCTCTGTTAGTATATGTGTAGTTAGGCCCAAACCCGTTGTTTAGAGGGAATAAATGTCATTCATTCGGGCTGCGACCCTTTTAGATAGCCGTTTTTCTTTTAATATCTTTATTTTGGACCAGCCGCCATTACGACCACCACAACCACCACCAACCACGTCTCAACAGCCATCACACAACAACCACCACCCGCAACGCTGCTTCACAACAACAGCCACGACCCTTGCCGTCACATCTCGCTCTCGCAACCATCGCATCACCGCCATTCCCTCGCCGCTTGTGGGCACCGATCCTGGACTCGTACAGGGCGCGCACCGAGCAGCGGGTGCAAAAAGACCAGCCTTTCCGAGAAATCGGATCAAGAATCATTCACGCCCACTTTTCCTCTGTCCAATGGGGAGCCAGCCAGAGGTGAAGGGTCGAAGGTGAAGGAGCGAAGCCCCGGGGGCTATAAAGGGCCGCGTTCGCTCGCCGAAAAGGCAGTTGTTGAGGGAGTTTCTGAATCGGGAGGAAAAAGAGTTTCTAAATCGCAGTTGGACGGAGTTGAGAAGAGTGGAGAGTGGGAGAGTTGGAGAGTTGTGGCGGCGGCGAAGGCAGTCGAGAGGGCGCTCGTGTCAGAGTCGGGGAGCTGCGGAGAGGGGAGGCCGGTAACACGACCGAGGTCGCGGTGGAGTCGCTCGTCGCGGGACCCAAGCCAGCGAGATATCCTCATTCCCCCGAGCATCAACAACCCCCTCCTGTTTCCCCCCGCGCTGAGATAGTGTGAGAAGGGGGCCCCGTTCCCACCCCATTCCAGGCAGTGCCAGCGAGGCCCGCGGAGTCGGGGTGCCACCGCCATTTTGCGGCTCATCAGCAGACGGGTAGGCTCGACGCGGTCTCGGCCCCAGGCCCGTCTGCCCCCCCCTCATCGTTGAGGGTGGTCCCTTTTTCTTTTGCTTTGAGTATGTGTTGTCGGCGCCGTCTGTGAAGTAAAACTGTATAAGTGTTGCCGTGTGCTCGGTAGTCGGTAGTAGATCTGCATTGTTACATTTGCTTTTTGTGCAGAATTGTTGTGCTTCTTCTACTTTTACATTTGCTTTTGGTGTATAATTGTATATGTGTGCTTTCCGTTTGCCGCGGAATAAATGTGCTTTATGTTGAACTGTTTTTCCCGTTTCGCTTCGTCTTTTCTTCTATTGAATCTCCATCTTACTTCACGTAAAGGGTTGGTCGTGGGCTAAATACGCCCAATATAATTAATCGAACCGTCGAGGTTGACGATAACACCGCTCGGTTATCCCGATAGTACGGAACGGGTTGCTTAAAGTGGCCCGTGTCCGAAGTTGACCTGCGGCGAGGTGCGATCGCCCGGTCTACCCTCCGTGTGGGTACTTAGGTAGGTCGAATTTGGCGAGCAACCCTATCCCACGCGGGGGGCCGATTGGCACGATCGTGGTGAGGCCGAAAGGCCCACCCGTGACTAGTTCCCGGCGTTAGTCCGAGAGGGTCACGACGGGATTGTCCGTCCGGTGGGCGACGTGCCGCGATTCGAGTTACGTGGCCGCTCGCACGCCGGCGGGCGCGAATCCGCAACAATATATATATATATATATATATATATATATATATATATATATATATATATATATATATATATATATATATATATATATATATATGTATGGTGAATATACTGGTTCTGGCTCACTTTTCCCCATGTAAATGAATGGGGGATTTTCAGCGATTCATATTTTTTTCCCCTAAAAATAAACCCCATTTGTCTCCCCTTTTAATCTAGGGACACTTTTTTTTTTCAAATAATCCATGCAATAAGATAAAGATTTGTTCAAGTACTAAAGTGGTAATGTGATTTGTTAAAGGTGATTCGAAAGAAATATCTGAAACGTCTAACCCTCGGGACACTCTTTATCAAATAACCGATGCATATTGTTTAGCTCACTCATTGAACCTATAAAGATTTGTTCATTCTCAAATTCCTTCAATAGTTTAAGTTTCTTTGCACAATAATCCCCATCTAAAATATTCAAAAACAAAACATTTGAATCTTTATATTTTTTAAGATACCCCTTTTGTGCCATTACGAAATGATAAACTTCTCTTAATGCTCTTGTTTGACCACCTCCTGAGCCACATATCTTTTTGAGATTATAGTAAATTGTTTTTTCATTGTTCAATTGATAACCATCAAAGTTTTCAGTCCATTCAAGGATATTCATTTTTTTCTTTACATCCTCTAACTTACTACTTTTTAAATTGATTCGCTTATTTGTTTTATTTACCTTTGTTTTAGTTATTTTTTCAAGAAGACTTATTTGATATTTTTCACATTCATTATGGTTTCCATTTATATACCAAGACTGAGATTTTCTCCACTCTTTGGTTTGATTAACACTTGGTTTGACCACTTATATATTGCAAAAAAACGCGGCGGCAGCCCTTAAAAAACCCTAACCCATCTTCCCATCGTAAAAACACAATCTATTCTATTCACTCTATCATACAATATCCATATGGAACACAATCTATACCATTATCTAAAATAAATCTCTTATCATCAAAGGCTCCTAATGCCTTTTTATTTACTTCTTCACTATGTATGTTATGTTTATAACTTCTTATTGTATTCATTTTCCTATATTCTTCTTTCTTATTCATCAAACAATTATGATAATTTCTAAAAGTTATTGATTTCTTTATTACATATTTCTTTATTCCCTTTAACCTCTTATCAATCTGATCACCATACTTATAAGCATATGCCTTTGCTCTCAATCCAATAAACTCACTCATTACTTTTCCACCCAACTCATCCTTAAACTTACCAATAACCTTTTCATTCTTTTTGGAAAATAACTCACTCTTCTTGCTGAAATTACTTGTATCATATACTCCAATATTTTTCTTCATATCTTTATAAACATCATCAGTTTTTATATCTAGGATAAAACTATCAGTGTCCATATACAACAATGAAACATTTTCACCATACTCTTTCTTTAAGTCATTATGCAAATAATCATACATCAATATCTTTGATAAATCAAGAACTGCTGTTCCAATATAAATTGGTTTATCCATTACAAGACTTTCCTTTTTCATATGAATTGCAGAAAAGTTCTCTGAAAAAACCTCTTCTCTCTCAAAACTTGGTTTATTTATCAATCTCGAAGCTTCTTTCCAAGATGTTGCGAATCTAATGTTTTGCCTGTTTCTAACATTTTCCATAGTCTTTCCAAATACAGCATTATTCATTAATTTATAAAAGTCCCCTTCAAATTTTACTTTCGTATTTGCTCTCATATCTGTATTGAATTGAATATACTTTTTTCACCCAAGGACTTTGTTTAAATTTTAAAACTCTATGAATTTTAGCTACTCTCAATCCTTCTCTCAAAAACTGTTTTAAGCTTCTCTGATGCAAAACATATCCTCTTTATCATAGAATGTTGTTAATAACTTTTCTGTTGATTTGCCTTTAATATTAAAACTTTTATGATAATCACTGAACCATTCTTTCTTTGGGGTTTCTTTCTCACATGCAAAAGGAAGGTCTTTATGCTTATTATGAAGATCACTCGGGTACCTCAAATCAACTTCAAAATAATAACCTTCTACTTTGTCATTCAATTCCTCTTGAGAAGAAATAACAATATTCATCAAAGCCTTTTCATAATCCTTTTCTTCCACCCACTCTAATTTACCATAAGGTAGAGATTGAGACATTGCCCATCCATACAAATTATTAGCATCAAAATACATCAAATAATTACTGTCTTTTTCACTATCATAATTTGGAAGATATTTCTTATTTACTTTAGCATATCTTTTTGAACATACTTGTGATATTCCACCTCTCTTGGACTTCTCAATCATCAAAAGCATATCAACATCACTGATTAAATCTATATCTTGTTTTGTCATTTTCAACATTGCACTCCAAGCTAAACCAGGAGCTGTGAAATAGTGGGCAGGATCTAATCCATAACAATTTTTATTATGACAGAGTGATCTAAAAGCTTCAAACACATCAGCTAACAATAAAACATCTGTTTTTAGATATAAATCATGATATTCTCCAAGGTTCTTTATCTGAAATATTTTCCATATTTCTTGTGCGTGTTTATATTCCTTATCACTTATCTCTTCTTCATAAAGGTTATTATAGAAACTTTCTTTTGAAGGAAGTTGTGTTTCTTTAAATCTCATAAATGAATCCATATAATCATAAGGATAAATTCCCTTACTTGTAAGAATTTTCTCTTTACTTTGAATTTCATTCCTTGTTTGAATTTCCTCTCTCGTGAGAATTCCTTCTTTAATCAGAATTTCATCTTTAGTTAGAATTTCATTCATTGTTCGAATTTTCTTTATAATTAGAATTTCATCTTCAGTTAGAATTTCTTCATTAATTTCCTCATTAATTAGAATTTCCTCTTTACTTTGAATTCTCTCTTTAATCTGAATTTCCTCTTTAGTGAGAATTTCCTCTTTTGGAAAGAATGAATTGAGATTTGGAAAAGAGTCCGTGGAGCTTAGATTTGATGCGAGGTAGGCCAGTGGTGTTCCCATAAACTTGTAAGAATCTAGAAACCTAATACGAGTTAAAGGTTTTGTGGATATCATTTTTGTAAATGAAATATACTTTTGACTTGTGTTTGTTATGGCAGAAATATTCCCTGGTGTTTTTGAAAGTTCATTTATAAATAGATGTGTATCATAGTTGGCGCTGTTGTGAAGAAAGACTGGAATAAAAGAAGGTAATTTATAATTAAGATTACAACAGGAATGAGCGGGACCTCTATATTTACCAGTAAGATGACAATGATCCCTAACTTTAGACTCCTTAATTTCCCCCTCACAAATATGAGATATTGTTCTTTCTAAATTCTAATTTTTCTTCTTTGGTTAATTTCATCGGTTCATTTGTTTCTTTCATTAATTTAGTGAGTCTTATACAATCCTTTTCTAATCGTTTTACAAACTCTTGTGAAGCTTTTTTTCCACTATAATGTTCAAGTTTGTTATACTTTTCTCCAACAGATGATTTGATATAATAACAGAAACCACAAGGAATATGTTTTTGATATTTATTTGTATATGATTCTTTTGGATTAGGAGAAGCAGTATTTATCTTTTTAAGGATACACTCAAAATCAGCGTATATCACAAATGGGTGCATGATAGATTTATTATAATCTTCAAAAGAAATCTTTTCACCAGGTTTAGGCATTGTAATTACAGCTGATTTATGATGACTACAATATTTTGAATGTTGTTCCAATCGTTCTTTTGTATGAAATGAATTAAGACATCGCTTACAAGGATATATTTTGTTTGCTGTTCTGAATACCTGAGAAGAGATTAATCTTGATAAGTTATTGATGTATGTGTAATGTGAATTATTTCCAACACTGAAATATAAAAGATCAATGTGTGTTTCTTCATTTTTATAGTTGTTTGAAATTTTTAATATTTGAACTTTGTTTGTATCCGTTAATCCATATACATTAATAGAAAGATTATTCTTTTTCTCAAATTTAGGAATATCTGTTAGTGGCATTGGGAATTTAAAATCTTTAATGTCCAAGGTATTCTCATGTTTCATATATTGTTTTGCTCTTTCTGAATTACATTTTGGTGGATGAAAGTGAGCAAGAACAGACCAGAGAAAACATTTATTATCATTGTTCTTAATATTAACAACTGCCTTCTTTAGTTTTATTTCTTTTGGTAATTCAATATAAGAAGAAGCTTTAAGAGGGTTTGATTTTAGAATGTGTATATCTAAAAAGATGATTTTTTAAAATATTGAATCCACTTCAATTTTTAAACCACGGGGTAACATCCCTGGGTCAGATTGCGGGAGAGTGTGTCGGAGTGGTGCTGAGGTGTTGTCCACCAGACGGCGGTCTCCTTGGGTTAACCTGAGGCGGTCCCTTCGGGTGGGTGCCTGGAATGTCCTATCCCTAAGAGAGGATGATCACCTGTCTCTGTTATCATCTGAGCTCAAGCGTTTGGACATCGGGATTGCAGCTCTCTCTGAGGTTCGGAGACCGGATTGCGGCGAGATAATGGTGGGTGGTTACACCTACTATTGGTCTGGTCGCTCTGATGGTTACCATACCCAAGGAGTTGCTGTGGCTGTGTCCAATAAGCTGACCCCAATGATAATTGAGGTAACACCGGTCAACGAGCGTATTATGAGATTAAGGATTCGTCACTCCTTAGCTGTCATTTCCCTGGTCTCTGTTTATGCTCCGACTGAGGCGAGTGATCTCATCGTGAAGGATGCATTCTACACCACACTCGAGTCTGTGGTTGATCAGTGCCCCAGACGAGATACACTTCTAGTCTTGGGGGATTTCAATGCATCGACTGGAACTGATAGGGACGGTTGTGAGGTGTGTGTTGGTCCCCATGGGTCAGGAACTATGAACCAGAATGGCACTAAGTTCCTTGACTTTGCAAGAAGTCATGGACTTAGGGTGGCTGGTTCATGGTTTCAGCGCCCACAAGCTCATCGCTGGACTTGGTATTCCAACGCTGGCGGTGTGGCAAAGGAGATTGACCATGTCCTCATTGACGGTCGTTGGAGGATGATCCAGAACTGCAGGGTCTACCGGAGTGCTCAGTTCCTCAATACTGACCACAGGCTTGTTGCAGCAACTCTAAAGCTGCACCTTAAATCCTGGAGAATGGTACCATCCCAGCCGAGGCTGGATGTTGCCAAGCTCAGGGATGAGAGAGTAGATGAGGAGTTTGCGAACGGGCTGAGTGGACACTTGGGGGGTCTGGGTGCTTTGGGGGGTCCTGAAGAGTTGTGGAGCGCCTTCAAGACCACCGTCCTTGATGTTGCCGGTGGATGCCTTGGAGCTCACCGCAGGGCAAAGAAGAATTTTGTCTCTCAAGGGACACTGGATACCATTGACCAGAGTCGCAGGGCAAGGCTGAATGGCAGAGCTGAGCTGTTCAGGGAGCTGAGGCGTAAAACTGTACGTGCACTGAGGGTGGACAAGGAGGCCTATGTGCGAGGAATCTGTGAGGGGGTAGAGCATCAGCTGTGGACAGGTGATTCTCGTCCCGCTTACAGGGGAATTCGCGCATTACGTTCATCCAAGCCCATCCCTCGGAACACGACAGTTCGAGCAGAGAGTGGTAGGCTCTTGACAGAGGAGTCTGAAGTGAAGGCCCGCTGGGCCGGTTACTTTGAGCGCTTGTACCAGGCTGATCCCCCAACTGTCGAGTTGGACGTCAAGGGTGTTACAATCCCTGTTGCTGACCCTCGAATCAACTGTGGTCCACCTACGCTTGTGGAAACATGGGCTGCGGTGAACCAGTTGAAACGGGGCAAAGCTCCAGGGATCTGTGGCATCCATGCCGAACTTCTCAAGGCTGGTGGAAATGCTGCACTCGTGTCGTTGCATGCAGTTTTGTGCTCTACCTGGAACACAGGCATCATCCCAACTGACTGGAAGAGGGGCCTTGTTGTCCCTCTCTGGAAAGGTAAGGGTGATCGCCAAGACTGCAACAACTACCGAGGGGTGACGCTGCTCTCAGTGCCGGGCAAGGTCTTTGCTCAGATAATTCTCGATAGGGTTCGCCACCATCTGCTTGAGCACCAGCGTCCAGAGCAGTCAGGCTTTACACCAAAGAGGTTAACGATTGACCGTATCCTTGCACTTCGTGTCCTCACCGAACGCAGACGAGAGTTTCGGCAGGGGCTGCTTGCAGCCTATGTTGATCTCTGTAAAGCGTTCGATTCAGTGAATCGGGATGTCCTCTGGAGGATTCTTGGTCTTCGCGGGGTGCCACCAAAACTGATCGATCTGATGTCTGAACTCTACTCTGGTACTGAGAGTGCTGTGAAGTGTGGTGGTACCATCTCTGACTTATTTCCAGTTGTTACTGGAGTTCGTCAGGGATGTGTACTTGCCCCCACACTTTTCAGCACTTGTATGGACTGGATTTTATGGAGGATGTCGGAGAGATCAAGTTGCGGTGCGTCATTTGGGAATGTCAAGATCTCGGACCTTGACTTTGCAGATGATGCAGTCATCTTTGTGGAGACTTTAGACATCCTCTTGGGGGCCCTCGAGGTGCTGAATGAGGAGTCGGAGCCGTTGGGATTACGGGTTTCTTGGGTCAAAACTAAGATCCAGGCTTTCGGTGACATCTTGGATGCTGCTGTCCTGTCTGTGTCTGTTTGTGGTGAGGATGTTGAGGTCGTGGAGAGATTCACTTACCTTGGCAGTGATATTCATGTCTCTGCTGGCTGCGAGTCAGAGGTCAATAGACGTCTGGGTCGGGCCTGGGGAGTCATGGATTCACTGGATCATGGGGTGTGGCGCTGCCGGTACCTGTGCGGGAGGACGAAAGTCCGAGTCTTCAGGTCCTTGGTACTTCCAGTCTTGCTCTATGGGTGCGAGACTTGGACTCTGACCAAGGATCTGAGACGGAGACTTAATTCCTTTGGTACCAGGTCTCTTTGGTACCTTGGCTATCGCTGGTCGGATTTTGTGTCCAACAAGCGGTTGCTGAGAGAGACTCGGATGAGATTTCTTACCTGCATAGTCCGTGAGTGTCAGTTGCGGCTGTATGGACATGTGGCTCGTTTTCCTGACTCTGATCCTGCTCACCAGATTCTCTCAGCGAGGGAGTCTCATGAGTGGAGGAGGCCAGTGGGTCGACCACGTGCCTCATGGTTGCAACAGGTTGACCATCATCTCAAGGAGATGGGGATGGGCCTGGCATCTGCCTGGGGGATGGTCAGACGGAGGCCCCTGGAGTACCGGCGGAAAGTGGACGCAGTGACGTGCTGTTCTGGCACATGCTCCCATACCTGACCTGACCTGAATCCACTTCCTACCACTGTATTATCAACATCCTCCTCTTGTTTTTTATAGTTCTTCATAAACCCCACTATTTAAAAAAATCTTGAAATGATGTTATAAAATGAAGATCTGTTCTCATATAAGGAGTTTGTTCTTCATCTTGTTTTTTCATATTCATTTTCACTTCCATATAAAACTTTAAAGTTTTCATTTCTTTTAATGTCTTTTTAATAACTTTTTCAACATCAGGTTTCACTATTTCAATTGATTAAGCTATTGATGATGGACCGGGTTCTCCAAATTGAAAAATCCTTATTTTTATATGCCCTTTAAATGCCCCATCAGTGTTTTCAATATAATAGTCTCCCTTTACTTTAAACTCATTTTTCTTGTGTTTTTGTGATTGAAGATGTTTATTATAACTTCTATTCAAAACATCCTTTGAACAGATATCACAATGTTTTCTTTCCAACTCAAGAGGAGATATTTTATGAAATAGATTAAATGTGTGTTTGTTGGTTCGGAGGTGTTTTCTATAATGTTTATATTTGTGATTACAAACATCACAGTATGTTG
>NC_140974.1:30497063-30502063 GCF_056783735.1 Eptatretus burgeri | reverse complement strand
GTGTGCGTGCGTGCGTGCGTGCGTGCGTGCGTGCGTGCGTGCGTGCGTGCGTGCGTGCGTGCGTGCGTATGTGTGTGTGTGCTTGGCGCCTTAGAGGGATTGAGAACTGTATATTCATTGGAATTGTCTGTGTTTTTCCCCACGCCCGATCCCACACCATCCCGTCGAATCGCCCCGGATCCCTCTTCTTGCCGAGTCTTGTTATTTCTGGTAATTATAAAAAACAAATAAACATCATCAACTCAGTGAAGAGTGACTCGTGCCACCTTCCTCGTCCCGTTTGCGGTCGAGCGATTAGAACCGCCATGTTTGGGTTATAAACAAATAAATCGCCTCCATCGTTTCGGCTCATTCTATGTTGGCGGGACTGTTCAAGTCCCGTGGACGTCACATTGGTGTCAGGAGTGGGATGTTCGAACCCCTCTAAATTATATACCAGGATTAAAATCTCGCCACGAATTGGAATATAAAATCACTACAGAAAAGCGCGCGAGCGCGGGAAAATTTTGGCGGGATTTTTCAAATTTAAATTAATTGGCGGCAAACGGGACTTCTGCACCATGGCGGATGTGCAGATGTTTGAGGAGGAAGGCCACGTGTCTGGCAGCGAGTCGGGGGAAGAGGGGAGAGACGGGGGTGGGGTTGGAACCTCCCCCATTCCGAGCGTGGACCGTGATTCATTGCCCGTAACGGGGCCGGCAGTGCCGGAAACCGGTGCGATGACGATCCAGACACTGTTGGAACGTTTAATAGGGGACATGACGGTACAAATGGCAAATCAATTCGTGACACAGAGGGCAGAAATGACGGCACAGAGGGCAGAAATGACGGCACAAATGGAAAATCAATTCGTGACACAGAGGGCAGACATGACGGCACAGGGGGCAGAAATGACGGCACAAATGGAAAATCAATTCGTGACACAGAGGGCAGACATGACGGCACAGGGGGCACAAATGGCAGAAATGACGGCACAAATGGAAAATCAATTCGTGACACAGAGGGCAGAAATGACAGATCAATTGGGGGTAATGGGGGTACAGTTGGGTGCACGGATTGATTTAATGAGGGATGAATTTGGGGAAAAGATGGAGAAAATGAAAACTGAGATGCAGGAGTGTGTGGATGTTAAATTGGGAGAAATACAAAGTAAATTCGAGGATAGATTGGTGGAAACAAAGGTAGAAATTACATTGGAGGGGGAAAATATACGGAAAAAATTTGTAGATAAAATTGATGCAACGAACATTCGGGTTGATAAAGTGGATGAAAGCCGGGAACGTCATCGTGCCTGTGTGGATGCTCGTATGCAGCTGCAAGTTGAAGAGTGGGGAGAGCTGAGGAAGCAAGGGATGAATTTGGCGGAGGAGGTAAAAGGATTGGAGGCTCGTTTGGACGAACAAGATAAAATTATGAGCCAAGATGAAGTCTTGGATAAAGGCCTGGTAGAGCCGTCTTTTGTAAGTAGAGTGTCCGGGTTGGTTGAGGAGCAGCTACAAACTCGCGACGTAGCCTTGAGGAGGTTGTGCGGGCCCGGAGGATCCTGCGGGAAGAGGTGAATCGGTCCATTCAACGTTTGGAACAGGAGGAAAAATTGACCCATGAGACCCTCACCACAAAACATCTTTGGCCACAGTGGGCTCCGAAATTGGCTACGCAGCCACAAGGGTGTTTGATCCCTGGGCTGGATTCGGACAAGGGAGAAACTGAGAAGCGGGCCACCGTAAAAGTGATCCCCCTGGTAAATTTCGACGGGTCAGGGAGCGTTGAAGCTTTTCTGACGCAATTTGAGTGCATTTCCCGACTAAACGGGTGGAATGAGCGGGAACGTACAGGGAATTTGGTGGCAACGTTGCGGGGACCAGCCGCAGATGTGTTAAACGTGATCGCGGAGGGGATGTTGACCAGCTCCCACATTTGCGAGGCGTTGAGCCGTCGGTTTGGGTTCGCGGCAAACTGTGATCTGGTGCGGGCTCAGCTCCAGCACCGCAGATTAAAGCCGGGTGAGACAGTGCAGGAGCTGGCAAAGGACATTTACCAATCAGTCAGGATCGCGTATCGGGACCTTACAGTGGAGGCGTGGGACAGACTGGCACAAGAGAAATTTTTAGCTGCTCTCCCTGACCCTGAGGTCCGAGTGCTAGTGGAGTTACAGGATCCACCCACCGTTCACCGAGCGGCCGAGTGCGCGGCCAGGCTGGCCTCGTGGAGTCGGCCGGGTCGGGTTCCAGAGAGGCCATCTGTGACGATCCGACAGGCGGAGATCCAGGATCAGGGAGGGGGGCTGGGAGAAATTGGCATTACCCAAATGTTCCAGGAAATTTGCCAGAAACTGTCAAGTTTGATAAAGGGTAATCCGGTAGTTAGTGCGCCAAAGCGGCGGGGTCCAGCCCAGCCAATAGAGCAATTCGATTATGGCCGAGGGGGTCCGGAACCGGAAGAGACATTTCATCGATACTTACGGGGGCCTTTTATGGGGAGTTGTTTCCGGTGCGGGCGAAGAGGACACATGCAACGATATTGCCGGTACCCGGCGATGGAGGGACCCTCCAATAGACTTTTAGACTCAGAGAGGGTGAATCCTCCTCCTGAACCGCCAGGTCTATCCGAGATGCCCTTTCATAGGTCGGGTCCGGAGATCACTGTCGGGGGTCCGGGAGACTAGATCGGGCTGAGCATATAGGGCCATGCACGGCTGGTGAGATAGGGGCGAAGTGCCTCCTTCAGTGGAAAGAAAAAAAAAAATGAATTGTGGGAAAATTGGCATGGGTTTGTGAGTTCTGCTGGGTTTTAGAGTGACAATCGGGACAGTGGGTAATTGGTAACAAAGCGGGCACAAGTGGCTGTCCAATGGCTGGTGCGTGGATCGGGTGAGAAGTGCTGTGTGAGTTGTTTTAAGTGAAGAAGTGAAATGTATGGTGCACACATTGTTTTTTTATTGGGCATGGTGTGGTAACAGGGAAGGTCATGGTCGGTGAAGTGTTAGAAATGCAGGTGTCACATGTAAGGCCGATGGGGTGGGGGAGTCATGTGGGTTTTGTGGGTGGGGATGATGTTCTTGTCCACAGGGATTGCTGAAACTCACGGTGAGCGTGAATTGCGACCCCCTTCAAGGAGATTCACCACCTGGTGGCTCATGGTGACAGTGCTGGAGGCAACTGGGAGAGGGTCTGGTTGGGCGACCAAGGCGGGTAGGACCTTGGCGACCCAGGAAGGCCAGAAGAGCCAGTGAGACCCCTTCCAGAGTGTTGTACGGGATTAGAGCTGATGGCTACCAGGGGGGAGGGAATCAAAGGGAGCGGGGTGGAGAAACGTCCGTGTTGGACTAAAGCTTACCTGTGGGCATGGTTGCACCTGAGATGCCCCCATCATCTTGTGGTAACCCACCCCACGGCCATGACGGGATTCAGCCTGCATGATTAAAATGAGGACCATGACCTAGAAATGTGATGATGACCATGGTGTGAGTGTTGTGAAGATGTATGAGTCCCACTCGATCCCGCACAACTTGACATGTGCAGCAAGGGCATGATGTCCGCATAATTTTGGGGCAAGCAAATTTGAAAATTGGCTCCCCAGGTAACGCTGGGTCTATTAGCATCCACTGGGGGAGGCGGTCAAGTGGAAATATCCTGTGAATAGTGTCGTTAAGGCTTAGAGTAGGAATGTAAAGTATAAGTGTTGTGTTTTTGTGGAACCTTTTGTTTCCCCTCCCCAGATCACTGGAAGAGTGCTGGGCAAGAGCGATGATCCGGAGGATGGAGTGCAACTTCGCTCAGTGCTCTCATGTGATAAAAAAAACAAACAAAAAAAAAACGAATGATTGTTTAGGCGAGGATAAGGCCATAAGGGGGTAGTACATTAAGCAGGATAGGTAAGTTAGCTGCGACTCGCTGCCCATTGCCCCTCCTACTTTTTTTCGTTAGGTTAATTCGGTGTGAGTCAGTAAGTGTTAAGGCTGGTACGGTAGCGCCTGTGATATACCTTGCAGGAGCTGCGGTACCAGAGGAGGGGGCAGTGTTACGTTTGAGGGGGGGTATGCATTCAAAGGGTAATTAGGATGTTTAACTAGGTATGCCATGCTGTTCGAGTTTACCAGAATCTCGATGTAATAAGTAGTAATTCAGTGGTGATAACTTGTCTAGTAAATATTCATTTCTTCAAGGGGGGAGATGATAATTGTCACGTAATTAGATAGGGACACGGGATCGGGTGAGTGTGTGTGCGTAAACCCCTTTTTGGTATTCTCTGGAGACTGGCCGTGACGTCACAGGACAGTGCAGCGGATGGCTCCGCCCCGTGATCATGATTGGCGGAAGGCGTTGGCGGTGGGCCAATAAACGGCTCGATTGAAGTGACGAGGACAGAAGGATAAAAAGGTTCTGTTCGGGGTCGAAAAGGAAGAAGAAGAAGATTACAACCAGAACGATCGTGTTTTTTTGGTGTGGAAGCTGTGGCGGCAGAGAGCGTCCTGGTTGCTGTGCTGAGTCGATCGTGCTCTTGATCGTGTCTGGGAGCCTTGCCGAGCCTCGTGCCTCGCCTCGGTTGGCTCTGGGGTTCTGCTGACTCGGAGTACGGGGTCGGGCAGCAGGCGGACCTGCCTCCCTCTCCTGCTCGCGGCTTGGCGCGGGAGCTGGTTCCCTGGCGGCTGTGGGCGGACTTGGGCCAGGACCAGGAGGTCGACAGCACCGCGGTTTCTGCTGCCCCCCCTGGCGAGAGCAAGGCCGGCTCATCCGGCGCCGATCCAGGGACAGTTGCGTCCACACCACGGTCCAGCCTGACCACCAGAGATAGCTACGTTGTGTGTGTGTGTGTGTGTGTGTGTGTGTGTGTGTGTGTGTGTGTGTGTGTGTGTGTGTGTGTGTGTGTGTGTGTGTGTGTGTGTGTGTGTGTGTGTGTGTGTGTGTGTGTGTGTGTGTGTGTGTGTGTGTGTTTGGCGCCTTAGAGGGATTGAGAACTGTATATTCATTGGAATTGTCTGTGTTTTTCCCCATGCCCGA
>NC_140974.1:30427063-30494563 GCF_056783735.1 Eptatretus burgeri | reverse complement strand
CTTATCAGTCTGATCACCATACTTATAAGCATATGCCTTTGCTCTCAATCCAATAAACTCACTCATTACTTTTCCACCCAACTCATCCTTAAACTTACCAATAACCTTTTCATTATTTTTGGAAAATAACTCACTCTTCTTGCTGAAATTACTTGTATCATATACTCCAATATTTTTCTTCATATCTTCATTAACATCATCTGTTTTTATATCTAAGATAAAACTATCAGTGTCCATATACAACAATGAAACATTTTCACCATACTCTTTCTTTAAGTCATTATACAAATAATCATACATCAATATCTTTGATAAATCAAGAACTGCTGTTCCAATATAAATTGGTTTATCCATTACAATACTTTCCTTTTTCATATGAATTGCAGAAAAGTTCTCTGAGAAAACCTCTTCTCTCTCAAAACTTGGTTTATTTATCAATCTCGAAGCTTCTTTCCAAGATGTTGCGAATCTAATGTTTTGCCTGTTTCTAACATTTTCCATAGTCTTTCCAAATACAGCATTATTCATTAATTTATAAAAGTCCCCTTCAAATTTTACTTTTGTATTTGCTCTCATATCTGTATTGAATTGAATATACTTTTTCACCCAAGGACTTTGTTTAAATTTTAAAACTATGAATTTTAGCTACTCTCAATCCTTCTCTCAAAAACCGTTTTAAGCTTCTCTGATGCAAAACATATCCCTCTTTATCATAGAATGTTGTTAATAACTTTTCTGTTGATTTACCTTTAATATTAAAACTTTTATGATAATCACTTAACCATTCTTTCTTTGGGGTTTCTTTCTCACATGCAAAAGGAAGATCTTTATGCTTATTATGAAGATCACTAAGGTACCTCAAATCAACTTCAAAATAATAACCTTAGTAGGGTAAGAATACTGATTCTGGCTCACTTTTCCCCATGTAAATGAATGGGGGATTTTCAGCGATTCATATTTTTTTCCCTAAAAATAAACCCCCTTTTTATCCCAAGGTATATTTATTTGTCTCCCCTTTTAACTTGGAGGTTGAACCTCATTGAATTGAACACCTGGGGGTTGAACAGCTCACTCATTGAACCTATAAAGATTTGTTCATTCTCAAATTCCTTCAATAGTTTAATTTTCTTTGCACAATAATCCCCATCTAAAATATTGACAAACAAAACATTTGAATCTTTATATTTTTTAAGATACCCCATTTGTGCCATTACGAAATGATAAACTTCTCTTAATGCTCTCATCTGACCACCTCCTGAGCCACAGGTTATTTTTTGTTAAGCCCCGCCCACTTTTCTTTAAGCCCCGCCCACTTTTGTTAAGCCCCGCCCACTTTCCACAAGGTATTCAATAAGCCCCGCCCACTTTTCTTTAAGCCCCGCCCACTTTTGCTAAGCCCCGCCCACTTTTGCTAAGCTCCACCCACTTTTCATAAGGTATTTTTTTCTAAGCCACGTCCACTTTTCCTAAGCCCCGCCCACTTTCGCTAAGCTCCGCCCACTTTTCATAAGGTATTTTTTCTAAGCCACGCCCACTTTTCCTAAGCTCCGCCTACTTTTGCTAAGCCCCGCCCACTCTTACATCATTTCCAGTTCATCTCTGACTCACAAAGAAATCACTAGAAAATTACAGGATGTTATGGTTTTGAAAAATTTCCCAATGAAGGCTTGCCTAGGCTTGCCCAGGGAATTTCCAAAGGAAACCACACCCACCAGTCTTTCTCTATAAAAGCTTCAAACCCAGGCTCCATTTTAAACATTTGTTCTTGCTGGCAATGGTGTGCTGTGTGCTTGCCTCGAACTCTCTGTCTTGTATGGAACTAAACCTTCAAGTTGATGAACTGGATTCAAACCTCTTATCTATTGAGGTAAGATTTTTATTTTCCTATTTTCAAACTTTGATTGAAGCATACTCATTTAATAATTAAATAACTTAATTAATACATTATTATTTTCTCTCACAGGAAATTGTATCTGAAATACAAAATGAAAATACTGCTTTTGCTACAACTTGGGGGGAAATTGTTGGCTTGGTTGAAGACCTTATGAGCGACCAAGACCCACAGAACGAGTTCGTCCTTGATGACCCAACCAAAGAGTTATACCTTGGAGACCAGCAAAATCCTGAAAAAGAGTTTTACAGCAATAGTACTCATTGTGAGTTATCAAGACAATACCCACTGAACAAGTTATACGTTGATGAGCCAGAATACAAGTTTTACCTTGGAGACTCACAAATTTTGAAAAAATCAGTAAATGAGTTCTGCCTTGATGGTTTAAATAACTACCTTGGAGACTCAGGAAAAGGGTTCTGCCAAGATGGTTCTAAATATGGGAACTACCTTGGAGACTCACAAATTTTGAAAAAATCAGTAAATGAGTTCTGCCTTGATGGTTTAAATAACTACCTTGGAGACTTGGAAAGTTGGGGTTATTTTGAAGACTTGAAATGCTACCACTCTTTGGGATTTAAACCTATCAAGAAAGTTCTTACTCCCTCTTTCTATGTCATCAAACCTGAAAGCCTTAAAAGACAGAATTGGAAGAAGAGAAAAAAAAAAAAACGTAAAATATATATATATATATATAAATATATACATATATATATATATATATATATATATATATATATATATATATATATATATATATATATATATATATATATATATATATAGGTGGAAATCTCATTTTGAAAAAGACTGTGTTGGGTGAGGATTGAGTTGGGGTTGAGATTTTGATTGTGAGGGTTGGGGTTGAGATTTTGAATGTGAGGGTTGGGACACACACACACACATACACAACAAACAAAAGTTAAGCCTTGACTATTCAGTTGAGGATTCTGTGTTTGGGGTTCACAGATGTAAGAACGTCCACCCCTTGACACACATTATATACTGTTATACACCTCGGACTTGGCCCTCGAGTGTCCACAAAGGTGTATTATCTGCTTAGTTTTGTCTTTTGTAATTCCTGTGAATAAAATGAACCTAAAATCTCTTCCCCTTCCAAATCATATATTTTATAAGTCCAAGGAACTGTATCTATTACATCAACAATTTTAAAAAGTTCTTTCGTCCATCGTTCAGTAAAACCCTTTTCAAAATGAGATTTCCACCTATATATTCTTACGATATCACCAACTTTGAACTTAGGTTTTCTGACATTAATCTCTTTTTCATATTTTAATTTTGTAAATGTTTCTGATGGCTTCATATTCGTTGACGTGTGAATCGTGTCATTATACTTATCCACAATATCCTGAATAAAAGATGACCATTGTTGTGAACCGAGTTGTGTGAATTTTTTATATAGTCTCTCTTTTAAGGTACGATTAAAACGTTCAACAACAACTGCCTTCCCTTCATTAAAGGTACTGTATAATGTAATACTGTTATTTTTTAGAAAATTCATAAATGTCTTGTTATAAAACTCTCTACCCTCATCAGTCCACAATTTTTTAGGTTTTCTCTTACTTTTATTAAATATCTGTTGAAAAGCTAACATAAGAGTATTACCTGTTTTGTTTTTTAAAGGGACAACCCACGCATATCTACTCCTCAAATCAATAACGGTTAAAGCATACTTGTACCCCTTATCATTATTGAGTTCAATCAAATCAGCAGACCAGATATAATCAACTTCCTTGGAATAAACTTTCCTTCTCTGAAACTTTGTGAATATTGGTTTATGTAATTCATCAGCTAATTGCTCTTCAGTCTTAATGGCATCATTAGAGCCTATAAGTTTTTTGAATTTCCAAGTCCAAGTTTCAATTTAGCACTAATCATCTTCTTCACGATGAACCTATCAACTTTTTCTCTCAAGGTTGGATTTTGTATCAGAGACAAATTATACAACATTTCTCTATCGGCTTCATGTTTTTCTTCCAACGTTGTGGTATTCCCATAATCAATATCGTGTCTCATGCACACTTCATCAACTCTATTGATTGGTTTACTCCAGGATTTAGGATTGTCTGCCTCATCTAATCTTTTATCCAAGTTTGTGCCTGGACCACAGAAAGAATAACCTGGAAGATGTAATTCCCCTGGTATTCCAGTAGTTGTAAATTTACTTCCTGATAAAAACTTTTGTATATCTCCTCCGAGTTTGTGTTTGGAGATAAATTGATTTTTTTTTGAACCACACACCGAACATATACCTTTTTGTATAACCCTGTTATTTTTACTTTTAATATATAAAATATTTTTAGTATTAGTTTTCTTTTTACATTTGAGACAATAACTCATTTATTTATGAGAAAAATTCCTGCAGAGTGCAAAAACCTTTTTAGTTTCCAACATGCACATTTGAATCTTAATTTTTAAAACATAAAGAATCCTTAGAAATGCCTTCACTCTCTCCTCCATTTATTTAAGAAACAAAATAAAAATGAAAAACTTGAATTAAAATGAATAGCTTGTCGATGTCAATAGTCTTGTCGAAAGTATTGCAAATAGACTTGTCAATTCTTTGTTTTCCTCCTCGGTGGGTTGAGTTATTTTCTGTAATACCACCAATCTTTTTTGAATCTCACTGGTTTCCATATTTTGATATTTATTTTGTCTCGCTCTTTCCTCCCTCTCCTCCCTCTCTCTCTCTCTTTCCTCCCTCTCTCTCTTCTCTCTCTTCTCCTTTTCCTCCTTCTCTTTCTTCTTCCTCTCCTCCTTCTCTTTCTTCTCCCTCTCCTCCTTCTCTTTCTTCTCCCTCTCCTCTTTCTCTTTCTTCTCCCTCTCCTCCTTCTCTCTCTTCTCCTTTTCCTCCTCTTCCTTCTCTTCTTCAACTCCTTCCTCATCCCTTATTATCCTTGAATCGCTTACACCCCATAGAATATTATACATATATTCATCAGGATTTCTTGTTATTCCTGTATCCAAAATAATTTTTTTTTACAACAGGAAACCAATAACATTTATTTTGAATTTCTAAAAGAGCCTTACCTTTTCTTAACTTTATAATTTTTTCATTATTTAACATTCTAATTAAATCTAAAGTTGTCGGTTTATCAACATCAGCATAATGCCAATCTTTTATTGAAAATACCTCATTCTTATGTTGTAGAACATATTTATTAAAATACCGAATACCCTTTTCTTGAAGGTATGCTTGGACACAGAAATGATAATTTTCTTGAAGCCTTCTTGCTGTCATTTATGTATTAGAAATATATGTCAGAATAATATTATGGCACGAAACACCTCCCCATCTTCCCATAGTTAAATCATTTTGTATTTCCTTACTTATTATATATAATCCTGTTTTTTCTGTTTTCATGAGATAAACAAGGGCAAAACCATTATTATATTTACCCTTATTAAATTCTTTTATTTGTTGTTTACTAATCGTGGCTCCACAAAACTCATTCTCGATACCAAGTGGATAATATTCTTCCTTACGAGACTGATTTAATTGTTCCAGGTCTTCGAGGTTAATTTTAAATGACCAATTATACCCTAAATCATTCATATCATACCCCCATTGTTCTATTCTCATACAAACGATACGCCCTTCTTTATAAAAATTTATTTTAATTCGAACTGTGAATTCTGTATGACCTGGAGATAATATCAACACTTCTGTATCTTTAGAATACACAGCCGTTTTATTTAAGTATATATATATTGTGATAAATCGCTTAATCTCACCAAGTCATTCGCGTCAGTCGGGCTTGGATAATTTTTTAATTTATAAGCATTTTTCATGTTAATATTTTTGTTTATATTATATTTATGTCGTTCAGCCTGTGCCTTTGTGTAATAATTTGATAAATCAATATCCAGTTCTTGAGATACACCAAAGATAGAACCATCTTTACCAACATAAGTCATTTATATTAGATTAAAAATAATATCATAAAATTTTTTATTTTTGTTGAGTTGAAATAACACATATAGACATAATTGACCACAACACTTGGAATTTAATTCTTGGACTTGAAATGTTTGATAAACACCATTCTGTAAGAATTTTATGACTTCAACAGGTGGTGGAAGACCAAAACTATCAAAATAATATTTGTCTTGACTATTAAAAATACAAACCCAATGAGAACCGTTCCCATCATTATCTTCTAAGTTCATAATAATATTCTTTGTATGTTTCGACACATTTGTTAATTCATCTCTCATACAAATAACCACATTATGAATTTTTAATTTCTTACAATATTTGGCAAGTTGTAAATTTGATGTTGTATTCTTTCCAAATTCTTTCAACCACTCATCAATGCTCATTTATTTATTAGAAAGATATAATCCATTACCTCTTTTTGTTAATTTTACACCTGCTTGTGCTATAGAAGAAAGCATATCTCCAACTAACAATCTCGCTTTATCAGGCAGACCTTCAAGTTTTTCAGCAAAATCTACAATTACACCACTTCCACTAATTTGTTTCTCCAACTCTTTGTTATGTCTTTCCAATTATTTTTGAGCCTGGAGTTGAGCCTTCCTTTCGTTGGCAGTTTTGACCGCTGTTGAAATACCACCCGTCAATGCTCCAACCGCACTTAAACCAGCAAATAAAGGAATTAGAAATGGGAGAAATCCTCCACTCGTCTCTCTTATTGAATATTTTTTCAACATTGGTTTTGTCATTTTAATTTTAAGTGAGCCAGTGTCATTCAAGATTTTAACCTGTTCTCTTGTGAGCAAAACATCAATTCTTACTGCTCCTTTTCTCTGAATTGTATTTACGTTAATCGTACAAGGCTTTTGATTTTGAACACAAGATGATAGTTTATGAAGATTGATTTGATTAACATATACCCCAGTTGGTACTTTGCCACTCATTTATTTAACAAAAAATTATGTGAGACTAATCATCACACCATTATCTGTATTAATCTGCAATTCTGTTTCTTCCAAAAGCAAACAATATGTATCAACTTCTTCACTCTCTCTTCTTTCAATGTATAGGGAAGTATCCACTCGATTAGACTTTATAGTTTCCTTTTGAGCGCTCAGGTCAAACGCATAGATTGTATACAAACTTTTAAATGCTGTCATATCCAAAATAGGTTCTTTATTTCCATTACTTTCACACACCTTTTGGTAAGACTTGTATGCTTCATCAAAATCATTTTTTTCCCAATTAATTTCCAATCTATCTCGTGGATAAAATGTTCCATCTAGAGAAACGCGAAGTTGTTTCACCTTAGCATTATCACTCAATGCATTATTCTTATCAGTCGCAGTATCACCATCTGGCTTTTTAAAAATCATCCACAGATATCGTGGCTTTCCTTCCAGAACACCCAAATTCCACGTGTAAGTAGTTTGATTGAGTTTAACGTGTTGACATCTTCTTTTGAGGTATGATACACTGAGTGGTTTCTTTGAGTTAAGTCTTCGATTCAACATCTCTTCTGTTTTAAGATTAGGAGTATATTCACTGATATACCAACTCATCTCCTCAATTACAAATTTATTCTGTTCACCAAAAGCACTACCAACACCAAAAAGCAATCTATTTTCATTATCATTCCTTTGTAGTTGAAATCTAATTTTAAGACCATACAGAACTTTATCATAATCACAAAATCCAAATATACCTTTAAGAGGAACTGCCACAGTAAAACTATTTTCTGCTTTTGTATCATCATTATACATTCCTTTCCTTTGAATATATCCAGGGTCTGTGTTTGTTCCCGTTGACATATCAGGAATAAAACCTTCGACAGACCCCTTTCCCATTCTATCACTGAATGTATAGAGTGTAAATTTCATCATTTCAGATACAGCAGAGACATAATCAACCGCTTCAACTTCTTGTGTTCCAATATACAATCGCACACTATCAAACATTTTCCAGAAGAAATCATTTACAAGTGTAGCGTTTGTGTTATTCCCAGCCTTAGTGAATTTAAATTTACACAACAAGAAACTTTCGGAGAGATTCAAATAGGTTTGTTGATTATTTATTTCAAAACTTTTTGTACCATTTGTATTCCAGTCTGTTCCAGTTATTGCATTTACCTTGAAGTAATCTTCTTTTTTAGTGGAGTTTGAGATAATAATAGTATCATCCAAATCATAGATACTATCAATTGCTTCCATACTTGTATTTATTTAGGAAAAAAGATGTTAAAACTTTTGAAACCCTGTTCCAAGTATTTGAATTATTTTCTGTCGTTATTGGGGGGACAACTGAGTTTTACCTTTCTTAATTTCTTTTATTGCTTGTAATTTATGAGATTCCTTCTGAGCATCTTTAATACTCTTTACAGCACCTGCTACATTTCCCACAGCAGAAGCAGTTGAACCAATTAGGTCTTTATGTTTAAGAATAGTTGAACCAATACCCATGAGAGTATCAATTATCCCATCTCCTCTAAATTGATGTCCGACACCCCTTTGTCTCTTAGGTTTATAGTATCCTCTACCAAGATGCATACCTTCACCCTTGTAGTACGGGGAAAGGAACATCCCATCCCCTGTAATTATTTTATATTTTCCCAACTCGTGTTTCCTCACAATAACCATCGTATTTAATTATTCAAAAACTTCACGTAGGTGAATTCTGATGGATATAACTTCTCCATTAAAAGAAATCACACGATTATCTTGGTCGGTTATCCTAAAATTTACTCTGTGTATGGTTTTTCCTGACACAGGTAAATAAACCAAATTTTTAGGTTCCATATTGAATTTATAACCAATTGGGGTTGAGTATGCGCTGAATGAAAATATTGTATTTGTTTTTTTTCCATCATTATAAGCACCATCAATCAAATCACAGTGAATTAACACCGAATTTATTCCTGAGGATATTTGAATGACATTATCACTGTAAAACGTCCCATTAGTTTCAATCTTTTTTGAGGAGAAACCTAATAACTCTCTAAATGAATTATCAATTGTGAAATCAACCTTGTAGTTATTTTTAACTTTAATCGTTGATTTTGAAGTATGTTTTTGAATGTTTATAACAATATTTTTTGGTTCATCACCCTGTTCTTTCATAAGACGAGCAATTTCGGAAGATATTTGAGAAATCTCGTATGCTCCGGGTGAGACTGTTATTGTTTTGTATCCACTTCCCGGATTATAACTAAACTTGTCATTTTTCTCGGTTATATTAAATAAGGTATTATAAGTTTCCATGGACAATAAAGATGCCTCATATTCTTTTGTTGTGTCAAGTTGTAGTGGGTATGGGAATGAAGATGTGTGGTCGCTTGTTGTGAAATTAAAACTCAGGATTGTGCTTCTCATCTTATTTAATATGAGATAAAATGTCTTTATATTGAGATTTATTAATTATTTTCATGTTCATCAACTGGTCTAAAATGGCTGATGCTTCATTAAAACAATTGTTATTTCCAGCCTTCTTACTGCCTAACAACAATAACAGTCTATTAACTAATTGCGATGGGTCATTTGGAAGAAAACTAATACCTGAACCAAGGATACTTAAAGCCTGAATAATGTGTTTCTCCTTCTCATTCTTCCTACTTTTACCAGAAAGAATAACCTTATAATTTAGAGTGTTCAGCAAATCAATATATACTCTATCATCATTATTTTCCATATCCAATGGTTTATCAATATACTTTGATTCATCCCTCACAGTTGAACCTTGTCTTCCATCTTTTGTGAGAAGAAACATTAATCTCGGAGTTAGTTTAACAGGGGGTTGAGCAGAACTTAAGAACCTTAATTCATCATTAAATATCAATACCTTTTCTTGAACAAGATGAAATATTGCTGGTTGTTCTGTTGGAATGAGTCCTGCTTTGGTTTTTGAATCCGCTGAATATTCATTGTTTTGAATAGCATTCACAATATAATCAGGGGGTTGATTAATCTCTTCCAGTTGTTGAAATAAACCTTCATCATATTCTAATTCTCCAATATGCTCTAATTCTTCCTCCGTCATTTGACTGAAATCTTTTAACATTTGAAGCTTTCTGGGAGTATATTCTACTGTGGGAACTGTGGAAACATCTTTCATTTTTTCTTGGGAAGTTTTTAAAAGTGGTTTAAAAAATTTCTCTTGTTTTCTTTCAAATGCTTCTTCGCCCGTTAGTTTCTGTCTGCATTTCTTCTTTATGTCTTCCTGTTGTTTTACAACTTTTGAAACCAACTCTTGATGTTCCTTAAATCTTCTTGCTCTTTCTTTTGTATCCATTTATTTATTGTAAAATATCATTTAATGAATTGTAAAGATTAACAGGGAAATTTTCCTTTTCTTCATCATTCAAGTAGATGTGTTCAAATAAATCCTTTTCTTTAAATATTTCATCAAATTCTTTATTAACATTAATGCGAGTTGTAATTTCTTCTTCACTAATACTTGCATCTCTGCTTTTCATACGTTTGCGTTGAGTTTCTTCATCAACATCAAAACCGAATGATAAAATCTTCACTCCGCTCAGATATTTAATAATTTGTCTCGTTCCTTCTGGATTAGTTTCTAATATCCCAACACCACCAGATTTTAGTTTCCTTAACTCACTCTTACAATGTGAATATTTTGTTGTACCAAGAGAAACCTCCTCAAATATTTGTCCTTCATTCCTCAATCGCATATGTTCCTCCACTGAAATATAGTGATAATCTTCACCTTTTATTTCTCCAGGTCTTATTGCTCTAGTTGTTGTTGATACAATGCGTATCACGGGGTGTTTTTTAAGTAAATTTACAATATTCTCATTTGTACTACACAAGAACCTTGATTTATGAAAGTTTTTTCCAGAAGCAGATTTACCCACAAGATTTATAATAATAGTTGTCATTTATATATGTAATTGTTTATAAAACAAAAAATATATCCCTTAATATCTCATCTTGTTTCACAACAATATATTTATATTTTTCAGTCGTGTGCTTCATATAATCCTCAAATTTCTTTTTACTACATAATGTAGAACAATTATCTCTCCAAAAATTATTGATATCTATTGAATTTAACTTGAATAAAATAAAAGTATTAGCATTGTTTCTGATGGAACGACGAGGAAGCTGAAAGTACGATTGACTAAGATAAATACAATTACAAGAAGAATGTCTCCCTCTTGTGTAGTAGCTGTCCATTACCGTTTGGTTTCTCTCATTAACACAATCATCAAAGATAACGAGGTTCTTTTTTGATTTATCCAAATCTTGGGGAGACGGTATATCATCCGTATTATCACTAAGAATACAAGTTATAAGATTTGATTTCTTTTTACATCTCTGTGTATCACAAAATAGTTGAATTATATCTTCAATGTTATAATCATTTAGGTTTTTTGACGTTTAAATAAACCTATTATATCTTCTTTTTGAAGACCAGCATTAAAACCTTGTGAGAGTAGTTGATACTCTGGTTGAAAACTCGACTTTGTGAAAATTATTAAATTATCATAATCTAAAAAGTTGGGAGTGAGGAGCATTTTTAAAAGTAAGCAGGTTTTTCCACATCCACTTGAACCAACTATGAGACATCTTAATGAATTTGGGAGATTTTTATGGTTGTTAAATTTTATCTTATTTTCCCAAATAGGTAAAAAATCATTCATTTATATATTTGAAAAACAGGTTATTTAATTTATTATTGGCTTTTTTAGAAACTCTATATTTTATCCTAAGTTCAGGTTTAATTTCAAGATAATCCATTATTTTATTTATACAATATCTTGTGTTGATATTTCCCTGAAAATTACATCCATGAATAATATACAACAACAATCCTTTGAACATTTCTCTTATACGTTCAGTTTCTTCCCTTGTAAGGAAAGGTGTGTTATCATCCTCATACTTTACATTCATTTCTCTAATCAATCTTGTAAAGTAATTCATTTTTGGTGTAAATCTAAAAGAATTATTTTCCTTTTTATATTTTTTATTATCATTAATTAGAAGATAATCACAGAATATACATTGTTTATAAGCTTTTGACTCTGTGTTTAATCCCGTCTTTCACACGCAGGACAATTCTCAAATTTGTCATATGGAGAATCAGGAAAGTCTAGCATATTTATAAAGTAAAACTTTACTTAAACTGAAATTCATCTATACTTTCAGTTGTATATTACCATCGATATCGATATACTTTTTTCATTATCAGATTCAACGACAACATTTTTTATATTAAAGGTAATTTTAAAATTATCGTTAACTACTATTGAACGAAATGTCATTTCACCTGATATATTAACATCCTTTATTTCATCAGGATTTACATCTTTAGGGTTGTTGAAAAAAATACAAATTTCTCCTTGCATATTACAGATGGTCTTATCTTTTCTTTCTAAAGCTTCATCCATAAGGTTTTTGTTCTTTGATACTTTTTCTTGTTTCATTGCTTTTTCTAGTTTTGAATATATTACTAGAAGGAGAGGAGAAACTTTTGTTAGAGATACTTTAATTGATGTTCTACCAGGTATACTAAAAGCCCTTCCACTGAAGGAAATTGAAGAACTCATATTATTTACCATAATAGTTTTTATCCAATAGTTGTTATATTTATCTTTGTTCAATTTTACATCCTTGACATATTTCTCAGTATCTTTAACAGATGAAGAGATTGATTGAAACTTGTCTTTTGTGTCTTGAAACATTGTATTTATTAAGTGAAAAAGTTGGAGGATAAAATGTTTTTAAGCACAGATTCACCTATAAATTAAACGAAATTTTCATCAAGAAAATTTTAGTTTAAGCAAAGTTTTATTCTATAAATATGGTGAATACAACGTACTGCGATGTTTGTAATCACGAATATAAACATTATAGAAAACACCTCCGAACCAACAAACACACATTTAATCTATTTCATCAAATATCTCCTCTTGAGTTGGAAAGAAAACATTGTGATATCTGTTCAAAGGATGTTTTGAAGAGTAGTTATAATAAACATCTTCAATCACAAAAACACAAGAAAAATGAGTTTAAAGTAAAGGGAGACTATTATATTAAAAACACTGATGGCGCATTTAAAGGGCATATAAAAATAAGGATTTTTCAATTTGGAGAACCCGGTCCATCATCAATAGCTGAATCAATTGAAATAGTGAAACCCGATGTTGAAAACTTTATTAAAAAGACATTAAAAGAAATGAAAACTTTAAAGTTTTATATGGGAGTGAAAATGAATATGAAAAGACAAGATGAAGAACATACTCCTTATATGAGAACAGGTCTTCATTTTATAACATCATTTCAAGATTTTTTGAATAGTGGGGTTTATGAAGAACTATCAAGACAAGAGGAGGATGTTGATAATACAGTGGTAGGAAGTGGATTCAATATTAAAAAAATCATCTTTTTAGATATACACATTCTAAAATCAAACCCTCTTAAAGCTTCTTCTTATATTGAATTACCAAAAGAAATAAAACTAAAGAAGGCAGTTGTTAATATTAAGAACAATGATAATAAATGTTTTCTCTGGTCTGTTCTTGCTCACTTTCATCCACCAAAATGTAATTCAGAAAGAGTAAAACAATATATGAAATATGAGAATACCTTGGACATTAAAGATTTTAAATTCCCAATGCCACTAACAGATATTCCTAAATTTGAGAAAAAGAATAATCTTTCTATTAATGTATATGGATTAACGGATACAAACAAAGTTCAAATATTAAAAATTTCAAACAACCATAAAAATGAAGAAACACACATTGACCTTTTATATTTTAGTGTTGGAAAGAATTCACATTACACATACATCAATAATTTATCAAGATTAATCTCTTCTCAGGTATTCAGAACAGCAAACAAAATATATCCTTGTAAGCGATGTCTTAATTCATTTCATACAAAAGAACGATTAGAACAACATTCAAAATATTGTAGTAATCATAAATCAGCTGTAATTACAATGCCTAAACCTGGTGAAAAGATTTATTTTGAAGATTATAATAAATCTATCATGCACCCATTTGTGATATACGCTGATTTTGAATGTATCCTTAAAAAGATAAATACTGCTTCTCCTAATCCAAAAGAACCATATACAAATAAATATCAAAAACATATTCCTTGTGGTTTCTGTTATTATATCAAATCATCTGTTGGAGAAAAGTATAACAAACTTGAACATTATCGTGGAAAAAATGCTTCACAAGAGTTTGTAAAACGATTAGAAAAGGATTGTATAAGACTCACTAAATTAATGAAAGAAACAAATGAACCGATGAAATTAACCAAAGAAGAAAAAATTAGAATTTAGAATGAACAATATCTGTCATATTTGTGAGGGGGAAATTAAGGAGTCTAAAGTTAGAGACCATTGTCATCTTACTGGTAAATATAGAGGTCCCGCTCATTCCTGTTGTAATCTTAATTATAAATTACCTTCTTTTATTCCAGTCTTTCTTCACAACAGCGCCAACTATGATACACATCTATTTATAAATGAACTTTCAAAAACACCAGGGAATATTTCTGCCATAACAAACACAAGTCAAAAGTATATTTCATTTTCAAAAATGATATTCACAAAACCTTTAACTCGTATTAGGTTTCTAGATTCTTACAAGTTTATGGGAACACCACTAGCCTACCTCGCATCAAATCTAAGCTCCACGGACTCTTTTCCAAATCTTAATTCATTCTTTCCAAAAGAGGAAATTCTCACTAAAGAGGAAATTCAGATTAAAGAGAGAATTCAAAGTAAAGAGGAAACTCTAATTAATGAAGAAATTCTAACTGAAGATAAAATTCTAATTATAAAGAAAATTCAAACTAAAGAGGAAATTCAGATTAAAGATGAAATTCTGATTAAAGAAGGAATTCTTACGAGAGAGGAAATTCAAACAAGGAATGAAATTCAAAGTAAAGAGAAAATTCTTACAAGTAAGGGAATTTATCCTTATGATTATATGGATTCATTTATGAGATTTAAAGAAACACAACTTCCTTCAAAAGAAAGTTTCTATAATAACCTTTATGAAGAAGAGATAAGTGATAAGGAATATAAACACGCACAAGAAATATGGAAAATATTTAAGATAAAGAACCTTGGAGAATATCATGATTTATATCTAAAAACAGATGTTTTATTGTTAGCTGATGTGTTTGAGGCTTTTAGAACACTCTGTCATAATAAAAATTGTTATGGATTAGACCCTGCCCACTATTTCACAGCTCCTGGTTTAGCTTGGAGTGCAATGTTGAAAATGACAAAACAAGATATAGATTTAATCAGTGATGTTGATATGCTTTTGATGATTGAGAAGTCCAAGAGAGGTGGAATATCACAAGTATGTTCAAAAAGATATGCGAAAGCAAATAATAAATATCTCCCAAATTATGATAGTGAAAAAGATAGTAATTATTTGATGTATTTTGATGCTAATAATTTGTATGGATGGGCAATGTCTCAATCTCTGCCTTATGGTAAATTAGAGTGGGTGGAAGAAAAGGATTATGAAAAGGCTTTGATGAATATTGTTATTTCTTCTCAAGAGGAATTGAATGACGAAGAAGAAGGTTATTATTTTGAAGTTGATTTGAGGTACCCGAGTGTTCTTCATAATAAGCATAAAGACCTTCCTTTTGCATGTGAGAAAGAAACCCCAAAGAAAGAATGGTTCAGTGATTATCATAAAAGTTTTAATATTAAAGGCAAATCAACAGAAAAGTTATTAACAACATTCTATGATAAAGAGGGATATGTTTTACATCAGAGAAGCTTAAAACAGTTTTTGAGAGAAGGATTGAGAGTAGCTAAAATTCATAGAGTTTTAAAATTTAAACAAAGTCCTTGGGTGAAAAAGTATATTCAATTCAATACAGATATGAGAGCAAATACAAAAGTAAAATTTGAAGGGGACTTTTATAAATTAATGAATAATGCTGTATTTGGAAAGACTATGGAAAATGTTAGAAACAGGCAAAACATTAGATTCGCAACATCTTGGAAAGAAGCTTCGAGATTGATAAATAAACCAAGTTTTGAGAGAGAAGAGGTTTTTTCAGAGAACTTTTCTGCAATTCATATGAAAAAGGAAAGTATTGTAATGGATAAACCAATTTATATTGGAACAGCAGTTCTTGATTTATCAAAGATATTGATGTATGATTATTTGTATAATGACTTAAAGAAAGAGTATGGTGAAAATGTTTCATTGTTGTATATGGATACTGATAGTTTTATCCTAGATATAAAAACTGATGATGTTTATGAAGATATGAAGAAAAATATTGGAGTATATGATACAAGTAATTTCAGCAAGAAGAGTGAGTTATTTTCCAAAAAGAATGAAAAGGTTATTGGTAAGTTTAAGGATGAGTTGGGTGGAAAAGTAATGAGTGAGTTTATTGGATTGAGAGCAAAGGCATATGCTTATAAGTATGGTGAACAGATTGATAAGAGGTTAAAGGGAATAAAGAAATATGTAATAAAGAAATCAATAACTTTTAGAAATTATTATAATTGTTTGATGAATAAGAAAGAAGAATATAGGAAAATGAATACAATAAGAAGTTATAAACATAACATATATAGTGAAGAAGTAAATAAAAAGGCATTAGGAGCCTTTGATGATAGATTTATTTTAGATAATGGAATAGATTGTGTTCCATATGGATATTGTATGATAGAGTGTATAAAATAGATTATGTTTTAACGATGGGAAGATGGGTTAGGGTTTTTAAGGGCTACCGCCGCGTTTTTTCACAATATATAAATGGTTAAACCAAGTATTAATCAAACTAAAGAGTGGAGAAAATCTCAGTCTTGGTATATAAATGGAAAACATAATGAATGTGAAAAATATCAAATAAGTCTTATTGAAAAAATAACTAAAACAAAGGTAAATAAAACAAATAAGCGAATTAATTTAAAAACTAGTAAGTTAGAGGATGTAAAGATAAAAATGAATATCCTTGAATGGACTGAAAACTTTGATGGTTATCAATTGAACAATGAAAAAACAATTTACTATAATCTCAAAATGATATGTGGCTCAGGAGGTGGTCAGATGAGAGCATTAAGAGAAGTTTATCATTTCGTAATGGCACAAATGGGGTATCTTCAAAAATATAAAGATTCAAATGTTTTGTTTGTCAATATTTTAGATGGGGATTATTGTGCAAAGAAAATTAAACTATTGAAGGAATTTGAGAATGAACAAATCTTTATAGGTTCAATGAGTGAGCTGTTCAACCCCCAGGTGTTCAATTCAATGAGGTTCAACCTCCAGGTTAAAAGGGGAGACAAATAAATATACCTTGGGATAAAAAGGGGGTTTATTTTTAGGGAAAAAAATATGAATCGCTGAAAATCCCCCATTCATTTACATGGGGAAAAGTGAGCCAGAATCAGTATTCTTACCCTACTAACCTTCTTCTTCGTCATTCAATTCCTCTTGAGAAGAAATAACAATATTCATCAAAGCCTTTTCATAATCCTTTTCTTCCACCCACTCTAATTTACCATAAGGCAGAGATTGAGACATTGCCCATCCATACAAATTATTAGCATCAAAATACATCAAATAATTACTATCTTTTTCACTATCATAATTTGGAAGATATTTATTATTTGCTTTAGCATATCTTTTTGAACATACTTGTGATATTCCACCTCTCTTGGACTTCTCAATCATCAAAAGCATATCAACACCACTGATTAAATCTGTATCTTGTTTTGTCATTTTCAACATTGCACTCCAAGCTAAACCAGGAGCTGTAAAATAGTGGGCAGGATCTAATCCATAACAATTTTTATTATGACAGAGTGATCTAAAAGCTTCAAACACATCAGCTAACAATAAAACATCTGTTTTTAGATATAAATCATGATATTCTCCAAGGTTCTTTATCTTAAATATTTTCCATATTTCTTGTGCGTGTTTATATTCCTTATCACTTATCTCTTCTTCATAAAGGTTATTATAGAAACTTTCTTTTGATGGAAGTTGTGTTTCTTTAAATCTCATAAATGAATCCATATAATCATGAGGATAAATTCCCTGACTTGTAAGAATTTTCTCTTTACTTTGAATTTCATTCCTTGTTTGAATTTCCTCTCTCGTAAGAATTCCTTCTTTAATCAGAATTTCATCTTTAATCAGAATTTCCTCTTTAGTTAGAATTTCATTCATTGTTCGAATTTTCTTTATAATTAGAATTTCATCTTCAGTTAAAATTTCTTCATTAATTTCCTCATTAATTAGAATTTCCTCTTTACTTTGAATTCTCTCTTTAATCTGAATTTCCTCTTTAGTGAGAATTTCCTATTTTGGAAAGAATGAATTAAGATTTGCAAAAGAGTCCGTGGAGCTTCGATTTGATGTGAGGTGGGCTAGTGGTGTTCCCATAAACTTGTAAGAATCTAGAAACCTAATTCGAGTTAAAGGTTTTGTGAATATCATTTTTGTAAATGAAATATACTTTTGACTTGTGTTTGTTATGGCAGAAATATTCCCTGGTGTTTTTGAAAGTTCATTTATAAATAGATGTGTATCATAGTTGGCGCTGTTGTGAAGAAAGACTGGAATAAAAGAAGGTAATTTATAATTAAGATTACAACAGGAATGAGTGGGACCTCTATATTTACCAGTAAGATGACAATGATCCCTAACTTTAGACTCCTTAATTTCCCCCTCACAAATATGACAGATATTGTTCTTTCTAAATTCTAATTTTTCTTCTTTCGTTAATTTCATCGGTTCATTTGTTTCTTTCATTAATTTAGTGAGTCTTATACAATCCTTTTCTAATCGTTTTACAAACTCTTGTGAAGCTTTTTTTCCACGATAATGTTCAAGTTTGTTATACTTTTCTCCAACAGATGATTTGATATAATAACAGAAACCACAAGGAATATGTTTTTGATATTTATTTGTATATGATTCTTTTGGATTAGGAGAAGCAGTATTTATCTTTTTAAGGATACACTCAAAATCAGCATATATCACAAATGGGTGCATGATAGATTTATTATAATCTTCAAAATAAATCTTTTCACCAGGTTTAGGCATTGTAATTACAGCTGATTTATGATTACTACAATATTTTGAATGTTGTTCTAATCGTTCTTTTGTATGAAATGAATTAAGACATCGCTTACAAGGATATATTTTGTTTGCTGTTCTGAATACCTGAGAAGAGATTAATCTTGATAAATTATTGATGTATGTGTAATGTGAATTCTTTCCAACACTAAAATATAAAAGATCAATGTGTGTTTCTTCATTTTTATAGTTGTTTTAAATTTTTAATATTTGAACTTTGTTTGTATCCGTCAATCCATATACATTAATAGAAAGATTATTCTTTTTCTCAAATTTAGGAATATCTGTTAGTGGCATTGGGAATTTAAAATCTTTAATGTCCAAGGTATTCTCATATTTCATATATTGTTTTACTCTTTCTGAATTACATTTTGGTGGATGAAAGTGAGCAAGAACAGACCAGAGAAAACATTTATTTTCATTGTTCTTAATATTAACAACTGCCTTCTTTAGTTTTATTTCTTTTGGTAATTTAATATAAGAAGAAGCTTTAAGAGGGTTTGATTTTAGAATGTGTATATCTAAAAAGATGATTTTTTTAATATTGAATCCACTTCCTACCACTGTATTATCAAAATCCTCCTCTTGTCTTGATAGTTCTTCATAAACCCCACTATTCAAAAAATCTTGAAATGATGTTATAAAATGAAGATCTGTTCTCATATAAGGAGTATGTTCTTCATCTTGTCTTTTCATATTCATTTTCACTCCCATATAAAACTTTAAAGTTTTCATTTCTTTTAATGTCTTTTTAATAAATTTTTCAACATCGGGTTTCACTATTTCAATTGATTCAGCTATTGATGATGGACCGGGTTCTCCAAATTGAAAAATCCTTATTTTTATATGCCCTTTAAATGCCCCATCAGTGTTTTCAATATAATAGTCTCCCTTTACTTTAAACTCATTTTTCTTGTGTTTTTGTGATTGAAGATGTTTATTATAACTACTCTTCAAAACATCCTTTGAACAGATATCACAATGTTTTCTTTCCAACTCAAGAGGAGATATTTGATGAAATAGATTAAATGTGTGTTTGTTGGTTCAGAGGTGTTTTCTATAATGTTTATATTTGTGATTACAAACATCGCAGTACGTTGTATTCACCATATTTATATAATAAAACTTTGCTTAAACTAAAATTTTCTTGAAGAAAATTTCGTTTAATTTATAGGTGAATCTGTGCTTAAAACCATTTTATCCTCCAACTTTTTCACTTAATAAATACAATGTTTCAAGACACAAAAGACAAGTTTCAATCAATCTCTTCATTTGTTAAAGATACTGAGAAATATGTCAAGGATGTAAAATTGAACAAAGATAAATATAACAACTATTGGATAAAAACAATTATGGTGAATAATATGAGTTCTTCAATTTCCTTCAGTGGAAGGGCTTTTAGTATACCTGGCAGAACATCAATTAAATTATCTCTAACAAAAGTTTCTCCTCTCCTTCTGGTAATATATTCAAAACTAGAAAAAGCAATGAAACAAGAAAAAGTATCAAAAAACAAAAACCTTATGGATGAAGCTTTAGAAAGAAAAGATAAGACCATCTGTAATATGCAAGGAGAAATTTGTATTTTTTTCAACAACCCTAAAGATGTAAATCCTGATGAAATAAAGGATGTTAATATATCAGGTGAAATGACATTTCGTTCAATAGTAGTTAACGATCATTTTAAAATTACCTTTAATATAAAAAATGTTGTCGTTGAATCTGGCAATGAAAAAAAGTATATCGATATCGATGGTAATATGAGTCAATATACAACTGAAAGTATAGATGAATTTCAGTTTAAGTAAAGTTTTACTTTATAAATATGCTAGACTTTCCTGATTCTCCATATGACAAATTTGAGAATTGTCCTGCGTGTGAAAGACGGGGATTAAACACAGAGTCAAAAGCTTATAAACAATGTATATTCTGTGATTATCTTCTAATTAATGATAATAAAAAATATAAAAAGGAAAATAATTCTTTTAGATTTACACGAAAAATGAATTACTTTACAAGATTGATTAGAGAAATGAATGTAAAGTATGAGGGTGATAACACACCTTTCCTTACAAGGGAAGAAACTGAACATATAAGAGAAATGTTCAAAGGATTGTTGTTGTATATTATTCATGGATGTAATTTTCAGGGAAATATCAACACAAGATATTGTATAAATAAAATAATGGATTATCTTGAAATTAAACCTGAACTTAGGATAAAATATAGAGTTTCTAAAAAGCCAATAATAAATTAAATAACCTGTTTTCCAAATATATAAATGAATGATTTTTTACCCATTTGGGAAAATAAGATTAAATTAAACAACCATAAAAATCTCCCAAATTCATTAAGATGTCTCATAGTTGGTTCAAGTGGATGTGGAAAAACCTGCTTACTTTTAAAAATGCTCCTCACTCCCATCTTTTTAGATTATGATAATTTAATAATTTTCACAAAGTCGAGTTTTCAACCAGAGTATCAACTACTCTCACAAGATTTTAATGCTGGTCTTCAAAAAGAAGATATAATCGGTTTATTTAAACGTCAAAAAAACCTAAATGATTATTACATTGAAGATATAATTCAACTATTTTGTGATACACAGAGATGTAAAAAGAAATCAAATCCTATAACTTGTATTCTTAGTGATAATACGGATGATGTACCGTCTCCCCAAGATTTGGATAAATCAAAAAAGAACCTCGTTATCTTTGATGATTGTGTTAATGAGAGAAACCAAACGGTAATGGACAGCTACTACACAAGAGGGAGACATTCTTCTTGTAATTGTATTTATCTTAGTCAATCGTACTTTCAACTTCCTCGTCGTTCCATCAGAAACAATGCTAATACTTTTATTTTATTCAAGTTAAATTCAATAGATATCAATAATTTTTGGAGAGATAATTGTTCTACATTATGTAGTAAAAAGAAATTTGAGGATTACATGAAGCACACGACTGAAAAATATAAATATATTGTTGTGAAACAAGATGAGATATTAAGGGATATATTTTTTGTTTGATAAACAATTACATATATAAATGACAACTATTATTGTAAATCTTATGGGTAAATCTGCTTCTGGAAAAAAACTTTCATAAATCAAGGTTCTTGTGTAGTACAAATGAGAATATTGTAAATTTACTTGAAAAACACCCCGTGATACGCATTGTATCAACAACAACTAGAGCAATAAGACCTGGAGAAGTAAAAGGTGAAGATTATCACTATATTTCAGTGGAGGAACATATGCGATTGAGGAATGAAGGTCAAATGTTTGAGGAGGTTTCTCTTGGTACAACAAAATATTCACATTGTAAGAGTGAGTTGAGGAAACTAAAATCTGGTGGTGTTGGGATATTAGAAACTAATCCAGAAGGAACGAGACAAATTATTAAACATCTGAGTGGAGTGAAGATTTTATCATTCGGTTTTGATGTTGATGAAGAAACTCAACGCAAACGTATGAAAAGCAGAGATGAAAGTATTAGTGAAGAAGAAATTACAACTCGCATTAATGTTAATAAAGAATTTGATGAAATATTTTAAGAAAAGGATTTATTTGAACACATCTACTTGAATGATGAAGAAAAGGAAAATTTCCCTGTTGATCTTTACAATTCATTAAATTATATTTTACAATAATTATATTTAGTTCTTTCATCCCCTCTTCCTGTGCAGGCTGGAGTTCCTCAAGGTAGCGTTCTGGGCCCTGTTCTTTTTCTGGTTTTCATCAATGATCTCTCGGACTCTCTGGAAAATCCTCTATTTCTCTTTGCCGATGACTCCACCCTCTGCCGTTCCATCTGTCATCCCTCAGACCGGCAAGCAGCAGCTTCTTCGCTCACTGCAGATCTGGATAAAATCACAAACTGGTCCAACACGTGGAACATGTCTTTCAATCCAGACAAATCTCACACTCTCACTATGTCTCTTCGAAAGGACCGTTTACAAAACCCCCCCATCCACTTTCTCAACAATCCTCTGGAAGAAGTCTTTTCTTTCAAGCTTCTGGGTCTCACTATCTGCCATGACCTTTCCTGGGAAAGTCACATTTCCAACCTTGCCTCAAAAGCCAGTCGCCGACTGGGAATCCTCCGTCGTGCAAAGTCCTTCCTCGGCCCTCTTGAGCTCCTGACCACTTACAAAGCTTTTGTCCGTAGCCTGATGGAGTACTGCTCTCCCCTCTGGGCTGGTGCTCCTGCCTCCCACCTTTCTCGACTTCACGCTGTCGAAACCAGGGCTTTTAAGATCATTGGCATCTCCCGCAATGAAGCTGAGTCTTTGGGCCTCTCACTCAATCACCGCAGGTTGGTCGGTGGTCTTTCTGTCTTCTACCGACTCCTCTCCAGCCTTGCCCCCCTGCTCTCTCTGTGATTTGTCCCAACCACATTTCCACAGGGCGCTCAAGGTCCGCCAACAACCCCCTTCTGGTAAAACTACCAAAATCACGAATCACTGCTCATCTTCACTCTTTCATTCCTCTTTTTTCCCGCCTTTGGAATAAACTTCCTCACTCTATTCTTTCCCATTCTTCCCTCCAGGCTTTCAAAACAGCTGTTCACCACCACCTCTTATCTTCCCCCATCCAAATCCTCGATCTTTTCTACCCCCGATAATCCACCCAAGCCCACTTCCTTCAATTCTCCTGCTTTCCTTCCTGAAAGTCCCTTTAATGTCCATCTTCCTCTCGCCATGTTCCCCGTCCCATCCCCATCCCTCTCCCTTCCACAGTTCACCTGTGTCTGTTCCCCAATGTTTTGTCCCTTCCACTCCCGCCCCTCTTGTCTCATGCCTCCTTGCTGTGAGTTGTGTGTTAGCTCTCATACGAGCCTCGACCAAGGTATACAAAAAAAAAAAAAAAAAAAAAAAAAATAAAATAAAATATGGATGCAAAAGAAAGAGCAAGAAGATTTAAGGAACATCAAGAGTTGGTTTCAAAAGTTGTAAAACAACAGGAAGACATAAAGAAGAAACGCAGACAGAAACTAACGGGCGAAGAAGCATTTGAAAGAAAACAAGAGAAATTTTTTAAACCACTTTTAAAAACTTCCCAAGAAAAAATGAAAGATGTTTCCACAGTTCCCACAGCAGAATATACTCCTAAAAAACTAAAAATGTTAAAAGATTTTGATCAAATGACGGAGGAAGAATTCGGGCATTTAGGAGAATTAAAGGTATATGATGATGAAGGTTTATTTCAACAACTGGAAGAGATTAATCAACCCCCTGATTATATTGTGAATGCTGTTCAAAACAATGAATATTCAGCGGATTCAAAAACCAAAGCAGGACTCATTCCAACAGAACAACCAGCAATATTTCATCTTCTTCAAGAAAAGTTATTGATATTTAATGATGAATTAAGGTTCTTGGGTTCTGCTCAACCCCCTGTTAAACTAACTCCGAGATTAATGTTTCTTGTCACAAAAGATGGAAGACAAGGTTCAACTGTGAGGGATGATTCAAAGTATATTGATAAACCATTGGATATGGAAAATAATGATGATAGAGTATATATTGATCTGCTGAACACTCTAAATTATAAGGTTATTCTTTCTGGTAAAAGTAGGAAGAATGAGAAGGAGAAACACATTATTCAGGCTTTAAGTATCCTTGGTTCAGGTATTAGTTTTCTTCCAAATGACCCATCGCAATTAGTTAATAGACTGTTATTGTTGTTAGGCAGTAAGAAGGCTGGAAATAACAATTGTTTTAATGAAGCATCAGCCATTTTAGACCAGTTGATGAACATGAAAATAATTAATAAATATCAATATAAAGACATTTTATCTCATATTAAATAAGATGAGAAGCACAATCCTTAGTTTCAATTTCACAACAAGCGACCACACATCTTCATTCCCATACCCACTACTACTTGACACAACAAAAGAATATGAGGCATCTTTATTGTCCATGGAAACTTATTATACCTTATTTAATATAAGCGAGAAAAATGACAAGTTTAGTTATAATCCGGGAAGTGGATACAAAACGATAACAGTCTCACCCGGAGCATATGAGATTTCTCAAATATCTTCCGAAATTGCTCGTCTTATGAAAGAACAGGGTGATGAACCAAAAAATATTGTTATAGACATTCAAAAACATACTTCAAAATCAACGATTAAAGTTAAAAATAACTACAAGGTTGATTTCACAATTGATAATTCATTTAGAGAGTTATTGGGTTTCTCCTCAAAAAAGATTGAAACTAATGGGACGTTTTACAGTGATAATGTCATTCAAATATCCTCAGGAATAAATTCGGTGTTAATTCACTGTGATTTGATTGATGGTGCTTATAATGATGGAAAAAAACAAATACAATATTTTCATTCAGCGCATACTCAACCCCAATTGGTTATAAATTCAATATGGAACCTAAAAATTTGGTTTATCTCCCTGTGTCAGGAAAAACCATACACAGAGTAAATTTTAGGATAACCGACCAAGATAATCGTGTGATTTCTTTTAATGGAGAAGTTATATCCATCAGAATTCACCTACGTGATGTTTTCCAATAAATAAATACGATGGTTATTGTGAGGAAACACGAGTTGGGAAAATATAAAATAATTACAGGGGATGGGATGTTCCTTTCCTCATACTACAAGGGTGAAGGTATGTATCTTGGTAGAGGATACTATAAACCTAAGAGACAAAGGGGTGTTGGACATCAATTTAGAGGAGATGGGATAATTGATACTCTAATGGGTATTGGTTCAACTATTCTTAAACATAAAGATCTAATTGGTTCAACTGCTTCTGCTGTGGGAAATGTAGCAGGTGCTGTAAAGAGCATAAAAGATGCCCAGAAGGAATCTCATAAATTACAAGCAATAAAAGAAATTAAGAAAGGCAAAACTCAGTTGTCCCCCCAAGAACGACAGAAAATAATTCAAATACTTGGATCAGGGTTTCAAAAGTTTTAACATCTTTTTTCCTGAATAAATACAAGTATGGAAGCAATTGATAGTATCTATGATTTGGATGATACTATTATTATCTCAAACTCCACTAAAAAAGTAGATTACTTCAAGGTAAATGCAATAACTGGAACAGACTGGAATACGAATGGTACAAAAAGTTTTGAAATAAATAATCAACAAACCCATTTGAATCTCTCCGAAAGTTTCTTGTTGTGTAAATTTAAATTCAATAAAGCTGGGAATAACACAAACGCTACACTTGTAAATGATTTCTTCTGGAAAATGTTTGATAGTGTGCGTTTGTATATTGGAACACAAGAAGTTGAAGCGGTTGATTATGTCTCTGCTGTATCTGAAATGATGAAATTTACACTCTATACATTCAGTGATAGAATGGGAAAGGGGTCTGTCAAAGGTTTTATTCCTGATATGTCAACGGGAACAAACACAGACCCTGGATATACTCAAAGGAAAGGAATGGATAATGATGATACAAAAGCAGTTGATAGTTTTACTGTGGCAGTTCCTCTTAAAGGTATATTTGGATTTTGTGATCATGATAAAGTTCTGTATGGTCTTAAAATTAGATTTCAACTACAAAGGAATGATAATGAAAATAGATTGCTTTTTGATGTTGGTAGTGCTTTTGGTGAACAGAATAAATTTGTAATTGAGGAGATGAGTTGGTATATCAGTGAATATACTCCTAATCTTAAAACAGAAGAGATGTTGAATCGAAGACTTAACTCAAAGAAACCACTCAGTGTATCATACCTCAAAAGAAGATGTCAACACGTTAAACTCAACCAAACTACTTACACGTGGAATTTGGGTGTTCTGGAAGGAAAGCCACGATATCTGTGGATCATTTTTAAAAAGCCAGATGGTGATACTGCGACTGATAATAATAATGCATTGAGTGATAATGCTAAGGTGAAACAACTTCGCGTTTCTCTAGATGGAACATTTTATCCACGAGATAGATTGGAAATTAATTGGGAAAAAAATGATTTTGCTGAAGCATACAAGTCTTACCAAAAGGTGTGTGAAAGTAATGGAAATAAAGAACCTATTTTGGATATGACAGCATTTAAAAGTTTGTATACAATCTATGCGTTTGACCTGAGCGCTCAAAAGGAAACTATAAAGTCTAATCGAGTGGATACTTCCCTATACATTGAAAGAGGAGAGAGTGAAGAAGTTGATACATATTGTTTGCTTTTGGAAGAAACAGAATTGCAGATCAATACAGATAATGGTGTGATGATTAGTCTCACATAATTTTTTGTTAAATAAATGAGTGGCAAAGTACCAACTGGGTTATGTGTTAATCAAATCAATCTTCATAAACTATCATCTTGTGTTCAAAATCAAAAGCCTTGTACGATTAACGTTAATACAATTCAGAGAAAAGGAGCAGTAAGAATTGATGTTTTGCTCACATGAGAACAGGTTAAAATCTTGAATGACACTGGCTCACTTAAAATTAAAATGACAAAACCAATGTTGAAAAAATATTTAATATGAGAGACGAGTGGAGGATTTCTCCCATTTCGAATTCCTTTATTTGCTGGTTTAAGTGTGGTTGGAACATTGACGGGTGGTATTTCAACAGCGGTGAAAACTGCCAACGAAAGGATGGCTCAACTCCAGGCTCAAAAAGAATTGGAAAGACATAACAAAGAGTTGGAGAAACAAATTAGTGGAAGTGATGTAATTGTAGATTTTGCTGAAAAACTTGAAGGTCTGCCTGATAAAGCGAGATTGTTAGTTGGAGATGTGCTTTCTTCTATAGCACAAGCAGGTGTAAAATTAACGGAAAGAGGTAATGGATTATATCTTTCCAATAAATAAATGAGCATTGATGAGTGGTTGAAAGAATTTGGAAAGAATACAACATCAAATTTACAACTTGTCAAATATTGTAAGAAATTAAAAATTCATAATGTGGTTATTTGTATGAGAGATGAATTAACAAATGTGCTGAAACATACAAAGAATATTATTATGAACTTAGAAGATAATAATGGGAACGGTTCTCATTGGGTTTGTATTTTTAATCGTCAAGACAAATATTATTTTGATAGTTTTGGTCTTCCACCACCTGTTGAAGTCATAAAATTCTTACAGAATGGTGTTTATCAAACATTTCCAGTCCAATAATTAAATTCCAAGTGTTGTGGTCAATTATGTCTCTATGTATTATTTCAACTCAATAAAAATAAAAATTTTTATGATATTATTTTTAATCTAATATAAATGACTTATGTTGGTAAAGATGGTTCTATCTTTGGTGTATCTCAAGAACTGGATATTGATTTATCAAATTATTACACAAAGGCACAGGCTGAACGACATAAATATAATATAACTAAAAATATTAACATGAAAAATGCTTATAAATTAAAAAATTATCCAAGCTCGACTGACGCGAATGACTTGGTGAGATTAAGCGATTTATCACAATATATATCCTTAAATAAAACAGCCTTGTATTCCAAAGATACAGAAGTGTTGATATTATCTCCAGGTCATACAGAATTCACAGTTCGAATTAAAATAATTTTTTATAAAGAAGGGCGTATCGTTTGTGTGAGAGTAGAACAATGGGGGGGTATGATATGAATGATTTAGGGTATAATTGGTCATTTAAAATTAACCTCGAAGACCTGGAACAATTAAATCAGTCTCGTAAGGAAGAATATTATCCACTTGGTATCGAGAATGAGTTTTGTGGGGCCACGATTAGTAAACAACAAATAAAAGAATTTAATAAGGGTAAATATAATAATGGTTTTGCCCTTGTTTATCTCATGAAAACAGAAAAAACAGGATTATATATAATAAGTAAGGAAATACAAAATTATTTAACTATGGGAAGATGGGGAGGTGTTTCGTGCCATAATATTATTCTAACATATATTTCTAATACATAAATGACAGCAAGAAGGCTTCAAGAAAATTATCATTTCTGTGTCCAAGCATACCTTCAAGAAAAGGGTATTCGGTATTTTAATAAATATGTTCTACAACATAAGAATGAGGTATTTTCAATAAAAGATTGGCATTATGCTGATGTTGATAAACCGACAACTTTATATTTAATTAGAATGTTAAATAATGAAAAAATTATAAAGTTAAGAAAAGGTAAGGCTCTTTTAGAAATTCAAAATAAATGTTATTGGTTTCCTGTTGTAAAAAAAAATTATTTTGGATACAGGAATAACAAGAAATCCTGATGAATATATGTATAATATTCTATGGGGTGTAAGCGATTCAAGGATAATAAGGGATGAGGAAGGAGTTGAAGAGAGGGAAGAGGAGGAAAAGGAGAAGAGAGAGAAGGAGGAGAGGGAGAAGAAAGAGAAAGAGGAGAGGGAGAAGAAAGAGAAGGAGGAGAGGGAGAAGAAAGAGAAGGAGGAGAGGAAGAAGAAAGAGAAGGAGGAAAAGGAGAAGAGAGAGAAGAGAGAGAGGGAGGAAAGAGAGAAGAGAGAGGGAGGAGAGGGAGGAAAGAGCGAGACAAAATAAATATCAAAATATGGAAACCAGTGAGATTAAAAAAAGATTGGTGGTATTACAGAAAATAACTCAACCCACCGAGGAGGAAAACAAAGAATTGACAAGTCTATTTGCAATACTTTCGACAAGACTATTGACATCGACAAGCTATTCATTTTAATTCAAGTTTTTCATTTTTATTTTGTTTCTTAAATAAATGGAGGAGAGAGTGAAGGCATTTCTAAGGATTCTTTATGTTTTAAAAATTAAGATTCAAATGTGCATGTTGGAAACTAAAAAGGTTTTTGCACTCTGCAGGGATTTTTCACATAAATAAATGAGTTATTGTCTCAAATGTAAAAAGAAAACTAATACTAAAAATATTTCATATATTAAAAGTAAAAATAACAGGGTTATACAAAAAGGTATATGTTCGGTGTGTGGTTCAAAAAAAAATCAATTTATCTCCAAACACAAACGAGGAGGAGATATATAACAGTTTTTATCAGGAAGTAAATTTACAACTACTGGAATACCAGGGGAATTACATCTTCCAGGGTATTCTTTCTGTGGTCCAGGCACAAACTTGGATAAAAGATTAGATGAGGTAGACAATCCTAAATTCTGGAGTAAGCCCATCAATAGAGTTGATGAAGTGTGCATGAGACACGATATTGATTATGGGAATACCACAACGTCGGAAGAAAAGCATGAAGCCGATAGAGAAATGTTGTATAATTTGTCTCTGATACAAAATCCAATCTTGAGAGAAAAAGTTGATCGGTTCATTGTGAAAAAGATGATCAGTGCTAAATTGAAACTTGGTCTTGGAAATTCAAAAAACTTATAGGCTCTAATGATGTTATTAAGACTGAAGAGCAATTAGCTGATGAATTACATAAACCAATATTCACAAAGTTTCAGAGAAGGATAGTTTATTCCAAGGAAGTTGATTATATCTGGTCTGCTGATTTGATTGAACTCAATAATGATAAGGGGTACAAGTATGCTTTAACCGTTATTGATTTGAGGAGTAGATATGCGTGGGTTGTCCCTTTAAAAAACAAAACAGGTAATACTCTTATGTTAGCTTTTCAACAGATATTTAATAAAAGTAAGAGAAAACCTAAAAAATTGTGGACTGATGAGGGTAGAGAGTTTTATAACAAGACATTTATGAATTTTCTAAAAAATAACAGTATTACATTATACAGTACCTTTAATGAAGGGAAGGCAGTTGTTGTTGAACGTTTTAATCGTACCTTAAAAGAGAGACTATTTAAAAAATTCACACAACTCGGTTCACACCAATGGTCATCTTTTATTCAGGATATTGTGGATAAGTATAATGACACGATTCACACGTCAACAAATATGAAACCATCAGAAACATTTACAAAATTAAAATATGAAAAAGAGATTAATGTCAGAAAACCTAAGTTCAAAGTTGGTGATATCGTAAGAATATATAGGTGGAAATCTCATTTTGAAAAGGGTTATGTTAAAAGATGGACAAACGAGCTTTTTAAAATTGTTGATGTAATAGATACGGTTCCTTGGACTTATAAAATATATGATTTGGAAGGGGAAGAGATTTTAGGTTCATTTTATTCACAGGAATTACAAAAGACAAAGATAAATTGAAATTTTTTGACTCCGCCCCTTTTTGACTCCACCCACACAAACCCCACACAAGCCCCGCCCACACAAACCCCACACAAACCCCACCACACACAAACCCCTCACAAGCTCCAATAAATTGAATTTTTTTTGACTCCGCCCCTTTTGACTCCGCCCACACATGCCCCTCCCACCGAAGCCCCGCCCACACAAGCCCCACCCACACAAGCCCCACCCACACAAGCCCCACCCACACAAGCCCCACCCCTCATCCCCCCTGTGCGCCCCCACCTTTGACCCACCACCTCCCTCATCCCACCCCCACCCTTCCCCACACACACACATGGGGAGGGGAGGGATGGGATGAGGGGGTGATGGGTCATTGGGGGAGCGCAACCACCCCCCTTTATCCTCTTCTTAAAATTTAAAATCAAGTAATTGTAAACAAAACAAATATAATTTATTAAAATGGAAATATTAAATATTCATTTGCGAGAATGTATAATCTTTCCCAGCAATCTTCTTCCGATGTCTTGTGATTTCGAAACTCAGACACCATATTCTGTTTTGAAACAAAAAGTGGATAATAATTAGGTTTTATAAAGATAATTACATGGTAATATGAGTAAGCCTCGTTGACCACTGAATTAACACACCAGCCTCGTTGACCACTGAATTAACACACCAGGAGCCTGTCATCCTTTCAAGGCCAATAAAATGAATTCCAGTGTACTGGCAAAACCGCGTCCAAACTAATGATGCAACCAACATAAGACGACATTCTAAAGAGAGAGTGATATTAATAATAATTCAGAAACATTTACCTCCAGAAAATCATGTGTTGTACAAGATTGCTTCAACAACTGATGTTGTGTGATCGTGCTGAAAAAAAAAAATAATAAGTCAAGGGTATAGATGGAGACAGACAGAGAGGTAGGTAGAAAGACAGATAGAGAGAGATACAAACAGACAGGGAAAGCGACACACACACACACACACACAGACACACACACACACACACACACACACACACACACACACACACACACACACACACACACACACACACACACACACACACACACACACACACACACACACACACACACACACACACACATACACACAGACACACACACATACATATATTCACACACACACACATATACACACACAGACATATATATATATATTGTTGTGGTTACCAAATTCGCAAACCACCATTCAGGTCCCTTAGGTGAGGTATCTCGGTAAGTGCATGTGTAGTTAGGCCCAAACCCGTTGTCTAGTGGGAATACATGTCATTTATACGTGCTGCGACTCTTCAGGATAGCCGTTTTTCTTTTACTATCTTTATTTTGGACCAACCGCCATGATTACCACCACAACCACAACATCAACCACCAACCACAACGCCGCTTCACCACAACCGCCACGACCTTCCCGTCACACCTCGCAACCGTAGCATCGCCACCGTTCTTGCCCCGCTGTGGGTACCGGTGTTGGACTCGTGCAGGGCGCACGTCGAACAGCGTGTACAAAATCACGGATTTTGTGCTTCAAAAACGGATCAAAAACGACACACGCCCACTTTTTGCCGTCCAATCGGTGAGCGAGGGGCGAATTTGGCCCCGCCTCCAGGACGATCGATATATGCAAATTTGTGGATCAAAAAGCCTTCACGCCCACTTTTTCTCGGGCCAATGGGGAGCGAGGTGAAAGGTCAAAGGGAGGGGGTCAAAGGCGAAGCTACGGGGGGATAAAAGGACCGTGTTCGTCAGTCAGAGCGTGTGGAAGTCTGGAGCCCGAAGCCTGCGGTGGCTGGAGGGGCTGAAGAGAGTCGAACGAGGAGAGCCCAGGGAGGAGTCCGGGGTGGAGGGTCCAGAGGCGGAGAGGCAGCGGCGGCGGGGGCAGACGAGGGGGTGCTCGCGACGGTGCCGGGAGCTGCGCGCCCGGGGAAGGCCGGCGGCGCGACCTGGCCGAGGTGGAGACGCACACCAGGGATAATAAAGATCCTCTATACCCCGAGCATCAGCAACCCCCTCCTGTTTCCCGCCGCGCTGAGATAGTGCGACCAAGGGGGGCCCCTTTCCCACCCCCTGCCAGGCACTGTCCGCGAGGCCCGCGGAGTGAGGCGCCATCGCCGCTCCGCGTCTCATCACCAGACGGGTAGGCGCGACCCGGTCTCGGCCTCAGGCCCGCCTCATTCTTGAGGGTATTCTTTCCTTGGTTTTGGGTATGTGTTGTCGGCGCCGTCTGTGAAGTAGAATTGTATAAGTGTTGCCGTGTGCTCGGTAGTCGGTATTAGCTCTGCACTGTGTTTTCACTTTTATATTTGCTTTTTGTGTAAATGGAATTGTGTTTTCTTTTTTTGTGTGTGCATTTGGTGGAATTGTATTTGTGTGCTTCCCGTGTGCCGCGAATAAATGTGCTTTATTGTTGAACTGTTCTCCCGCTTCGCTTCGTCTTTTCCTCCATTGAATCCTCATCTTGCTTCACGTAAAGGGTTGGTAGTGGGCTGAATACGCCCGATAATTAATCGAACCGTCGAGGTCGACGATAACACCGCTCGGTTATTCTGATAGTACGGAACGGGTCGCTTAAGTGGCCCGTGTCCGAAGTCGACCTGCGGCGAGGTGCGATCGCCCGGTCTACCCTCCGCGTGGGTACTTAGGTAGGTCGAATTTGGCGAGCAACCCTATCCCACGCGGGGGCTGATTGGCTCGATCGCGGTGAGACCGAAAGGTCCACCCGTGACTGGTTCCCGGCGTTAGTCCGAGAGGGTCACGACTGGATTGTCCGTCCGGTGGGCGACGTGCCGCGATTCGAGTTACGTGGCCGTCAGCACGCCGGCGGGCGCGGAATCCGCAACAATATATATATATATATATATATATATATATATATATATATATATATATATATATATATATATATATATATATATATATATATATATATATATATATATATATATATATATATATATATATATATATATATACACACACACACACACACACACACACACACACACACACACACGTGTCTCACCATTGGTTTAATTCATTCGAGATCAGAGGCCGTGATAAGACTTCGTGCCATTCATTATAAATGTTTTTCAATTCTCTTCTAAAATCATTGACCTCTTCAATAAGAGCATTCATTTGATGCACATCGTCGTGATATGTAAACTCCAGTTCCTCCAACGACCTGTCAGGAAAAAAAAAATATTTTCGCATTATCATGATTTAATTTATAATCAATTGCTTCATCGTTCAAAGAGAAAACCATACACAAACTTACCAACTTTGTAGTGAGCTGTTGTCTTCATCGGAAGAGAGTGAGTCCATGTCTCAGTTGTAAAAATGAAAATCCCGTCTGGCAGAAACTTTGTCTGGCGAATCACTTATAAGGCAACGACGAGGAAATTACCTAAGCATTGGGTGCGGCCACAGGAAATGACAGCTTGGAAAATAACTGGGAGATATATTTTCAAAACATACTGAAAATGCCCTAAAATGGTTTTGATTCAAATGTTTTCAGTTCGTGTTCTGAGATAAAATATAAACACAAGACCTTGTCTCACAGAATAGTTCCTATTTTTTCACAGCATGACTGTCCAAAACCACTTCCTCATTCACACAGCACGACCGTGTCAAAAAAAAACACTTCCTCATTTTCACGGCATGAACTGAAAACATTTGAAACAAAACTTTTTTTTATGGCGTGGTTTATACATAAAAATGATTTGCAACTTGGGCGGTGGCCAGATGAGATCATGAAGAGAAGTTTATCATTTTGTAATGGCACAAAAGGGGTATCTTAAAAAATATAAAGACTCAAATGTTTTGTTTTTCAATATTTTAGATGGGGATTATTGTGCAAAGAAAATTAAACTATTGAAGGAATTTGAGAATGAACAAATCTTTATAGGTTCAATGAGTGAGCTGTTCAACCCCCAGGTGTTCAATTCAATGAGGGTCAACCTCCAGGTTAAAAGGGGAGACAAATAAATATACCTTGGGATAGCCTGGTTATATATATATAATATAATAACTTGTGTATGTATATATATATATATATATATATATATATATATATATAATATATATATATATATATATATATATATATATATATAAAATATATATATATATATATATATATATATATATATATATATATATATATATATATATATATATATATATATATATATATATATATAATATATATATATATATATATATATATATATATATATATATATATACCTACAAAGCCTGGTGTTGGCTTAGTGGTTAGGGTGGCGGCTTGGGATCCCAGTGTCCTGAGTTCAAGCCCCGTTGGCTGCTGAATTAACACCAGGGGGTTGACTCAGCCTGTCATCCTTCCGAGGTCGGCGAAATGAGTGCCCGTGTACTAGTCCCGGTGTATGCCCCGGTTAGAATAGGTGTACCATATCCCTGTGTGTCGTAAGAGGCGACCAGGGTTGGCGTCAGGAAGGGCATCCGGCCATAAAACATTGCCTCACATAAAATATATATATATATATATATATATATATATTTATATATATATATATATATATATATATATATATATATATATATATATATATATATATATTTATATATATATATATATATACATGTACACTGAACAAAAATATAAACGCACCAATCGCAAAAATATAAACGCACCAAGCGATTGTTACTATTTTACCTCGAACTCATTAATACTAAATCTTCACAACAATTTGGTTATAGAATCCATGACAATTGAGCATTAAATTTCAAAGAGTTCCTTGAGAATTCTGGCGACAGTCTTTGCGCTACAACAGCCGACACAACCGAGGTGTCACTGTCAGAGTTCACACAGTCAGTAGCGGGTGTGTCCACCGTTGGCGTCGCGCAGAGCGGTGCATCTCCGGCGCATGGACATCACCAGATTATCGATGGTGGCCTGAGGGATGTTTTCCCATTCCTCCTGGAGAGCCACACGGAGCTGGCGGACGTTCTCTGGGACTGCGTAACGTTGTCGTACGCGTCGATCAAGAACGTCCCAAAGGTGCTCGATGGGCGACATGTCGGGAGAATATGGAGGCCAAATCGAGGACATCAATGTCCTCCTCACCGAGGAAGTCCATGCAGATCCTGGCAACATGGGGGCGAGCATTGTCGTGCTGAAACGTCACATGGTGAAGGCGCACAAACGGCACGACGATGCGTCTGAGTATCTCGTCCCTGTACCGCTGCCCGTTCAAGTTGCCTTCAATGAAATGAAGCCGAGTGCGCTCTCCATGGCATATGCCTGCCCACACCATAACACTGGCACCACCGTGTGACACCCGACGAAGGACATTGGCGTCAGTGTAACGCTCCCCAGCCAGACGCGGAGTCTGCCATCAGCCCGATACAGCTGGAACCGCGACTCATCGGTGAACAGCACTCTCCTCCATCGTGCGAGGGTCCAGCGCAAGTGAACATTGGCCCAGTTCAGTCGGGTCTGATGCCGGACTGCAGTGAGGTCGAGTCCCCGGTGTGGTCGACGGGCTCGGAGGTTGGCCTCCCTCAAGCGGTTACGCATCGTCTGTCGGGCTGCATAACAGGTGCATTTCAGCCCAGTCTCATCAGCAGTCCTCGTGGCTGGTCGGAGTCGATCCCGGAGATGTTGCAGCCTCATGTGACGATCCTGACCGGCGGTGGTCACACGTGGTCGCCGGGCATGTGGGCGGTTCACGGTGCTTCCAGTCTCTCTGAGGCGCGTTCTCAGGCGGCTAATGGTGGAGTGGTGGACATTGAAATGTGCTGCAACGGCCCGTACTGACGTCCCAGCATTCAGCATACCAATGGCGCGCTCCCTCAAGATTTGTGACATCTTTGGCATGTTGACATTTGGCACCAGTCCACATTTTGGGGAGGCCTTTTATAGGGCAAGCTATAAGGAGTGTTTGTGTCCTGGTCACGGTCACTGACCATCACTCTGTCAAGCCCCATGGTGCTCATTGGAAGGATTACTCAACGTGTGAGTCCACACACTCAGAGTGGTCAATTTCAATGGGAACATCTGTCTTGAGCAAAACAAAGGTACCATTGCTCAAACATATCATCGGTTTGACCATTTTCCCATAATGGCAATCTTGACTTAGATATTTAGGTTGGTGCGTTTATATTTTTGTTCAGTATATATATATATATATATATATATATATATATATATATATATATATATATATATATATATATATATATATATATATATATATACATATACATGTGTGTATATATATTTATATATATATATATATATATATATATATATATATATATATATATATATGCATATATATATATATATATACATATACATAGACATATATATATATATATATACATATACATGTATATATATACATATACATAGACATATATATATATATATATATATATATACATATACATGTATATATATACATATACATGTATATATATATACATATACATGTATATATATATACATATACATATATACATATACATGTATATATATATACATATACTTCTTCTTCTTCTTCTTCCTCTTTCGGCTTGCTCCCGCTAGGGGTCGCCACAGCGGACCAACTGTCTCCATTTTGCTCTATCCTCCACATCTTCCATTGACACTCCAACCACCCGCATGTCCGCCCTCACCGCATCCATGAACCTCTTCTTTGGCCTTCCTCTTCTCCTCCTGCCTGGCGGCTCCATCTTCAACATCCTTCTCCCGATATACTCCGTTTCCCTCCTGTGCACATGTCCAAACCATCACAATCTCGCCTCTCTCACTTTGTCTCCAAACCGTCCTACCTGCGCTGTCCCTCTTATACACTCATTTCTTATCCTATCCATCCTCGTCACTCCCAACGAGAATCGCAGCATCTTTAACTCTGCCACCTCCAGCTCTGCTTCCTGTCTTTTTGTTAGCGCCACCGCCTCCAAACCATACAACATAGCTGGTCTCACTACCGTCTTGTATACTTTCCCCTTCACTCTTGCAGCTACCCTTCTGTCACAAATCACTCCTGCAACTCTTCTCCACCCACTCCATCCTGCCTGCACTCTCTTTTTCACTTCTCTCCCACACTCTCCGTTACTTTGGACAGTTGATCCCAAGTATTTAAACCAATCCACCTTCCCCACCTCAACTCCTTGCAACCGCACCATACCACCACCCTCCCTCTCATTTACGCACATGTACTCCGTCTTTCTCCTACTGACTAACATTCCCCTTCTCTCCAGTGCGTACCTCCACCTCTCAAGGCTCGATTCAGCCTGCTCCCTACTCTCCCTACAGATCATGATGTCATCCGCGAACATCATGGTCCATGGAGACTCCAGTCTGATCTCGTCCGTCAACCTGTCCATCACCATTGCAAACAGGAAAGGGCTCAGAGTCGATCCTTGGTGCAATCCCACTTTAACCTTAAACCGGTCCGTCATTCCTACCGCACACCTCACCGCTGTCACACTGTCCTCATACATATCCTGCACGATCCTCACATACTTCTCCACCACTCCCGACTTCCTCATACAATGCCACAACTCCTCTCTTGGCACCCTATCATAAGCTTTCTCTAAATCCACAAACACACAATGCAACTCTTTCTGGCCTTCCCTATACTTCTCCCTCAACATTCTCAAAGCAAACATCGCATCAGTGGTGCTCTTTCCTGGCATAAACCCATATTGCTGCTCACAGATCGTCACCTCTCCTCTCAACCGAGCTTCCACTACTCTTTCCCACAACTTCATGGTGTGGCTTAACAACTTTATCCCTCTGTAATTTCCACAGCTCTGCACATCACCCTTATTCTTGAAAATCGGAATCAGTACACTTAATCTCCACTCCTCCGGCATCCTCTCACTTTCCAAGACTTTATTAAACAATCTGGTTAACAACCCCACTGCCATCTCTCCTAAGCACTTCCATGCCTCCACTGGTATTCCATCTGGGCCAACCGCCTTTCCACTTTTCATCTTCTTCATAGCAGTCCTCACTTCATCCTTACTGATCCACCCCACTTCCAGATTCACTATCTCCACCTCTTCCAACCTTCTCTCTCTCTCATTTTCTTCATTCATCAGCTCCTCAAAGTACTCCATCCACCTTCTCAACACACTCTCCTCGCTCGTCAGCACATTCCCATTTGCGTCCTTTATCACCCGAACCTGCAGCACATCCTTCCCAGCTCGGTCCCTCTGTCTTGCCAATCGGTATAAATCCTTTTCCCCTTCTTTTGTATCCAACTTCTCATACAGCTCGTCATATGCCTTTTCCTTGGCCTTTGCCACCTCTCTTTTTGCTTTTCCACGCCACTCCTTGTACTCCTGCCGACTTTCTTCATCTCTCTGACTATCCCACTTCTTTTTAGCCAACCCCTTCTTCCTTATACTTTCCTGTACTTCCTCATTCCACCACCAAGTCTCCTTATCTTCCTTCCTCTGTCCAGATGTCACACCAAGTACCTTCCTAGCTATCTCCCTCACAACTTCTGCTGTCGTTGCCCAATCATCCCACCCATCTTTACCACCATCCAACGCCTGTCTCACCTCCTCCCTAAATTTCACGCAACAGTCTTCCTCCTTCAGCTTCCACCATCTGGTCCTTGGTTCAGCCCTCACTCTCTTCCTCAACCTCACCTCTAAAGTCATCCTACAGACCACCAATCGATGCTGTCGAGCTACACTCTCCCCTGCCACCACCTTACAGTCACTAATCTCTTTCAGGTTGCATCTCCTACTTAAGATGTAATCCACCTGTGTGCACTTTCCTCCACTCTTGTATGTCACCCTGTGTTCCTCCTTCTTCTTGAAATACGTGTTTACCACTGCCATTTCCATTCTTTTTGCAAACTCTACCACCATTTGCCCTTCCACATTTCTCTTGTTGAGACCGTACCTCCCCATCACCTCCTCATCCTCTTTATTCCCTTCCCCAACATGTCCATTGAAATCTGCTCCAATCACCACTCTTTCATCCTTGGATACACTCTCCACCACTTCATCTAACTCACTCCAGAAATCTTCTTTATATTCCATCTCACACCCCATATGTGGGGCATATGCACTGATGACATTCATCATCACCCCTTCAATTTCCAACTTCACACTCATCACTCGGTCAGACACCCTCCTCACCTCCAATACCCTCTTGACATGATCTTCCTTCAGGATTATCCCGACACCATTTCTCCTCCCATCCACACCATGGTAGAACAGTTTGAAACCACCTCCAATGCTCCTCGCCTTACTCCCCATCCACTTGGTCTCTTGTACACACAGTATGTCCACCTTTCTTCTCTCCATCATATCAGCCAACTCTCGCCCTTTGCCAGTCATCGTCCCAACATTCAGAGTTCCAACTCTCACCTCCACACTTCTACCCTTCCCCCTCTCCCACTGCCTCCGGACTCGCCTTCCCCGTCTCCTTCTCCTCCTTCGCCCAGCAGTAGCACAATTTCCACTGGTACCCTGCTGACCACCGGTACCGGTGGCGGTCGTTGGTAACATATACATGTATACATATATACATATACATGTATACATATATATATATATATATATATATATATATATATATATATATATATATACATATACATGTATACATATACATGTATACATATACATGTATACATATACATGTATACATATACATGTATACATATATATATATATATATATATATATATATATATATATATACATATACATATACATACATATATATACACATATGTATAATGTATATATACCCCGTTATCAGTGATATCATGTACATATGCAGATATACATTTATACGTATGTACATATGTAAATGTACCTTGCATATATATATATATATATATATATATATATATATATATATATATATATATATATATATATATATATATATATATATATATATATATATATATATATATATATATATATACATACATACATTTGCAAGGTTCATTTGCACCTGACATTTGCACCTGATTTGCCTGACAAGGTTTATTTGCACCTGGAATAGTGTCAGGCAATGACTATTTCTAACAAGAGAGATCCCAGACAGATGCTCTTGGCTTTCAATGCAATCACATTCAGGGTTTGCATATCAATGCTGAACTGATTGTCGGCACTCTGACAACTGGCTCATCTCCTGACTCCTGAAGACCTTTCCATGTTATATAAGGCTTGACTCAAGAGTGTAACATTGATAACCACTACATGCCGACATGGAAGCATTTAAAACAATGTTTAAGGAGAGATTTATTTAACCCTTCGTAGGTTACCTGGGATTTTGAGGACCCAAAGGTAAGATGGGTTTTTTTCCCCTACAACAAAAAGTCAAATATTTTGTCTTTTTTCTCAAGACATGTTTCTTCTAAAGTATATTCATCGAGTAGTATATCAATAGTATACTCATCGAGTTTTCATCTTAAAACATTGCAAAGGGTTTGAATTTGATATGTACTGAATATTATTGCAATATAATGATGAGAACATTATTTTCTAAAATTATTTTCCATAGGTGTGGTCCGAAAGACCCCAGGCTGCCCAAATATTACTACTGGATGAAGGTTACCGATTTAGGGTTAAGATAGAGTTGCTCAGTCAGCACACCAGCATCTTCAATCAAGATCCAACCTGTCTTTCTATGGTCTTTGAGATAATGTAAGCCGAATATCACATTACTTGAGCGCAGAACAAAGTCGAAGATAGCGCGACACGAAACCACAAACTCGGAAATAATATATAAGATGCCCTTCCAAATATCATCACATGCAAATCATCATTACAGAGATAAGGCCCACCACTACCTCAGGGAAAACTAGGGATGGGCATTAAATTAATACTGCCCAATTAAGGAACACCACTCATATCAAACGAAGGAAGAGCGAAAATAATTATGTAGTTATACTTGTAAAGTGTTGGCTAAATTGATGTTGGTGCAGTCATGGTCTGAGCATACCAAGAAACTTGCTGGTATTGAGCAGTACATGTATACTCATTACCACTATCGTTCAGTACACGTGCAATTCCTCCACGATCAAATGGAATCTAAGAGTGTATGTGTGCCTGTTGGGGATGAGAGCGAGTGTGCATGCACAGACCAGCAATAAAATCCAAAAGTAAGACTGCCTGTGCACAAGTCAACATCATGACTGCTCCAGCCTGTAATTGGCAAGACCCAGACTGCATATGAGGCCTTCGTGGCACTTTATAAATTTCTCATTGGTTCCTCGGCTCTCTGGGTCTTGTGCTTTCTGTGGAGAAAACAGAACTATTTCCACAGTAAGCTTCATGGTGTTCTATTTTGTGAGGATGTGTATCCGTGTATTGACCGTGCTTCCACATCCAACACGGTGAAATGTTAAGGTGTCGTTTTATCTTTTGCTGTAAATTGATAAGGCAGAATGTTGTCGTCTCATTGTGAAATGGCAATATATTAATGTTCGCATCGTGCTGGATGATAAAAGGCAATAGATCAATTACGTATAGTACACTTAAAAAAAGTACAGTTATGTCTAACCTTGAAAGTGCCAACTAGAATGTCACTCAATCGAGAGCATACCTATGCCATGTCGAACAGTTTACGATTTGAATCGTGCTGAAAGGCCAAATCTGAACAAAAAACTACCCAATCGGCTTTTTACATACCCAACTCCTCCACCAAGTTTTGCTGTAGGGGATTGGTTCTGGGCTCCTCGATTGTTATTGTAATACAAGGATTTATTCAATAATTATAATTTTTGATAATCTGTCTCCATTAATTTGATCCATCCATAAACATGTCTGGTGCCTGAGTCTTGTATTTAATACATCCTGATTTAGTAAGTTGTGCATGCCTGCTCTGTTCCATCCAACTCCAGTGCATCACTTGTTTTGAAATAATTGGCTAATTCCTGGGGGATCACAATTCGGTTAAAATCCTGATAACTGGCACGTAATTAACTCAGACTTGGAAGAAGCTGAAGCTCAGGTGAGATTGCCTCCAAATTGGCATTAAGCTGGCCATCCATGAAGCGACTGCTTCAGTGTTTTATAGTTCTTCACCCAACACATTATTAACAGACAGGGGCGATAAATGTGACATTTGGTGTCAGAAATGGGATCCTGTTCCCAACTCTTCCAAGAAAAACTTCAAAATATTCATGCAAAATTCACAATTTGACATGAACGTGGTTGCAGGCAAGAGAGAGGAGAGGTTTAATAAAAAAAAAAATGAGCTTCGAGTAGGCACCTCCCGCTCTCCAAGAATAGTGCGGAGTCCCTCCCCCTCTGGGTCTGTAGGCTTGGCACATGGACACAGGCAAGGATGCTCCAGGCCATGATGGATTTATTGAACAATATGGAAATCTATAGTAAACAGAATGGGGCTGAATTGACAAGGTGGGGAAATGCACTTGATGAGTGGGGTGATAACGTAGACCAAGTTGGGGGCAGTAAATTAAAAGAAAATATTACCCTGGATTATTGTTGTAGTATTGTGAACATTACCCGGCAGACAGCAAACAGTAGCAGTTAAAGGGATTAGCAGGAGTGTGGAGTCACCTTGGTTCCAAGACTGTTAAGCCAGGGTGGTAGTGAGAATAAGCTCTTCTGACCTATAAAATGCCCCAAATGACATGTAAAATGATAAGCCCCTGATGGTCGAGTCCAGCTCCTAGCCTTTGCATGGTGGAACTGTTTCCACCGATAGGAGAAGGGGCAAAAGATGGGTATTTGGCACTTAAAAACCAGACGTTTCAGGCAGGTGGGGCTAGGTAACCTTGGATGGTTGCCCATCAAGGAGAAGTAACACTAATTTCAAACCTCAGCTGTCATATAGCTATACCCTGCCATGAAAAAACCAAGAGAGTAAACCCTGACAAAACATCAGGAGTTGGAATCCCTAAGGCAGTCTGATGTTGATTTCAACATCCTTCTGGCAGCTCCTGCAACACGACTGGTGCCAAACTGCATCAGCTTTGGCCCTTCATTTGGACTTGTACAAAAAAACTATGTCGAGTCAGTCAGTCAATTCAGCAATGGAGTCTCACTTTCCATCTCAAAATGAACATTTTTGAAATCTCCTGTGATGATGCCGAATCAAGTCTGCTGCTCTTACATCACAGGCAGGTAAGTGGTCTCTCTGTTTTATGGGGGGTTTTTTGTCTACATTGTCAAGGCTCATGTGAGAGCTAACACACAATGCACAGCAAGGTGGCATGAGACAAGAGGGGTGGGAGAGGGAAGGATAAAACAGTAGGGAACAGAGACATTGGGAGATCTGGGGAAGGGAGAGGGATGGGGTGGGGAACACGGGGTATACAAGATGGACATTACAGGGACTTTCAGGAAAGAAAGCAGGAAATTTGAAGGAGGTGGGTTTGGGGTGGATTAACAGGGGTAGAAAATATTGAGGTTTTGGATGGAGGGGTTTTTTGAAACCCTCACCTGCTCACCCTACTTCAGTCCAGACTGGTTACCCATTCAATTTCATTCATCCCCTTATTCTCTCGATTGTGAAAGAGCCTCCCCATGTCTGTCATCTCATCTTCCTCACTTCAGTCTTTCAAATGTGCTACCAACATGACCTCATTTGCTTATCCATGCACATCCATGATCTCTTTGACACACTATTATTTCCCATTCTCTTCTTCTCTGGAAGTTTCATGTTCTCCATTGTCACTTGTTTTTGTGTTATTCCTCCTTTACTCCTGCTAGAGGTCTACTCCACCTCCATACCTCATTGGTATTTTGTAAACCTCTCCTCCATGAACCTCGCTGGACTTCCATTATCCAAGCTTGGCATTTTGAAGATGAAATAGGCAAAGCTGAGAAACAAATGACACCCACATTGGGATTACCCTTTGTAATATATTAGAGTTACCTTTAGAACCTTTTAGAAGCCATCAGAATTACCCTTTAGAACACATTAGAATTACCCTTTAGATAAGATGAGGTGGTGAAACGCTGTTTTGAAGGCCTGGAAGGTAGAATGGGATTGAAGAGAGTGTGGGAGTATATTCCAAAGGCAGGAAAAAAAGAGGAATAAAAGAGTAAAGCTGAGCAGTGATTCATGATTTTAGTAGTTTTACCAGAAGGGGGTTGCTGGCGGACCTTGAGCGCCCTGTAGAAATATGGGGGGGGGGTACATATTGCAGACAGAGCGGGGGGGGGGCGAGACCAAAAAGGAGACGGTAAAAGATAGAAAGACCACCGACCCACCTGCGATGAGAGAGTGAGAGGCCCAAAGAATCAGCCTCACCGCGGGAGATACCAATGATTCTAAATGCCTTGGTTTCCACTGTGTGAAGCCGAGTAAGGTTAGAAGAAGGAGCACCAGCCGAGAGGGGAGAGCAGTACTCCATCAGGCTGTGGACAAAAGCTTCATATGTGGTCAGGAGCTCAGGTGGGCTGAGGACTTCGCACAATGGAGGATTCCCAGTTGGCGACTTGCTTTGGAGGCCAGGTTGGAAATGTAGATTTCCCAGGAAAGATCATGGCAGATCGTGAGACCCAGAAGCATGAATGAAAGGACTTCTTCTAGCAGATTGTTGAGAAAATTTGTTGTTGTTTTTGTATTTTTTTAAACACCTATCCTCCAATTTTGTGACCTCGACCCTCTCAGCCCTCTGATCCTCCCCAGCAACTCCAAGATGTACGTTTTCTTCCCTATCACCTTCCTCCTACCTCCTCTCCTTCCTCCGCCCACCCAGGGTACACCAGGTTGCATGCATCCTTAATAAAACCTCTCCTGCTCACCCTACCTAAGTCCAGACTGGTTACCCAACCAATTTAATTCATCCCTTTTTTCTCTCGATTGTGGAAGAGCCTCCTCATGTCCGTCGTCTCGTCTTCCTCACGTCAGTCTTTCAAATGTGCTACCCAACATGACCTCATGTGCTCATCCATGCACATCCATGATCTCTTCTACACACGATTATTTCCCATTGTGTTCTTTTCTGGAAGTTTCATGTTCTCCATTGTCACTTGTTTTTGTGTTATTCTTCCTTTACCCCTGGTATAGGTCTACTCCACCTACATACCCATTGGTACTTTGTAAACCTCTTCTCCATGACCCTCGCTGGACCTCCATTAACCTAGCTTGGCACTTTTAATATGAAATAGGCAAAGCCCAGAAACAAATGAAACCCACATTGGGATTACCCTTTATAACATATTGGAGTTACCTTTAGAACCCTTTAGAAGCCATCAGAATTACCCTTTAGAACACATTAGAATTACCCTATAGAACCCACCAGAACTGCCCTTTATAATTTGCCTTTCAACCCCTGAAGAATTAACTTAGAATTGCCCTATAGAATTACCCTTCAGACCCCTTTCAAATTAACATTCAGAATTTTCCTTTAAAACACTCGAGTATTACCCTTTAGAACCCATTACAAATACCTTTAGACCCTTTGGAACCACCCTCTCGAATTAACCTTTGGAATTGCTTTTTAGAATTGCCCTTAAGAACCCACGAGAATTATGCCTTCAAATTACCCTTTGGAATTAGACTTTAGAACTCAATAGAATTACCCTTTGGACTCCTTTAGAATTACCATTAACAATTACCATTTAGACCCCTTTATAATTACCCTTTACAACCATTTAGAATTACCATTTACAACCCATTACAAATACGTTTAGACCCCTTTAGAATTTCTCTTTAGAATTACCCTTTAAAAGTACCCTTTAGAAGTACCCTTTAGAATTACCCTCTAAACCGTTTAGAATTACCCTTTAAAAGTACCCTTTAGAATTACCCTCTCAACCGTTTAGAATTACCCTTTAAAACACTTTAGAATTACCCTTTAAAACACTTTAGAATTACCCTTTATAACATTTTAGAATGACCCATTAAAACACTTTAGAATTACCCTCTAAACCGTTTAGAATGACCCTTTAAAACACTTTAGCATAACCGTTTAAAATACTTTAGAATTACCCTTTAGAACAGTTTCAAATTACCCTTTAGAATGATTTAGAATTACCCTTTAGAACCCTAACAAATTACTTTTGACCATAAGACCAAATTTTCATTGGTCCTCAAGTCCTTGTAGCATACCTTCCTGCTGTACTGCTTGAGCATTACCTTGCCTTTCACCAAGCCCAGATGCGCTTGGGCCAGGACAGAGATTATACGTTCGTTATTAGTCTTGCCAAATTATACAGCTGTTATTATTGTTGTGAATATTATTAATTCATATATGGTTTGTTACAATGTTATCACTATTTTTGTTATATATAATGCCATATCGTGGAAAGACCTATTAAGTTGTCCAATACACCTTAACATGGCGTGCATTTGAAACACGGGAATTATTCCGGATTATTTATAGTTCATTCGCCTAATTAACTCATGAGATCATGACAATAAATTTGGTGAATCACATTCCACATCAGATCGCCCCAGTTGAACTCCACAAAAACATGCCATGACAGACAGACACACAGACACACAGACACACAATTTTTCATAGAAACACAGTTAGAAAGGTTCTTCTCCTTTATTTGGAACAGACGGATAGATGGAAGTAGTCAAATATTGAAGCGGTTTCACCACTTAAAAAATAACCCCTTTGTCGATAAAATTCCAAAATCCAGGCTGACTTGACACCTGAACTCTTGATCCTTGCTTCTCCTGTTTATGGAATTGGCTTTAACACTTCTTCCCCAATCATATTTCTTGCAGGTCTCCTCCTCCTCCCCCCCCCCAACTCTCTCTCCCTCTCCCTCTCCTTTGTAGCTCACCTCGGACATAGTTCAAGGGAGCTTATTGGATGGCGCATCGTCAGTCCATCCATCCGTCAACACTTGCAACTTCTTCAAAACTGCTCATGGGATTGTGACCAGACTTGGCTAAAATGATATTTGGTATGTTGCAACTCACGTTTGTTCATGGCATTTAAAAAAAAAATCTGGGTCAAAGGGGATTTCTGGGGTGGGGGGGGGTGAAAGTGGGTCCAGATTTAATCCCCCAAAATAAGTATTTGCTTTCTTCTCTGAAACTACAAACACAATTCCGAATGAAACTTTACCACAACCTTCATCAGCTGTGATGTACCAAAGTTTGTTCATGACATAAAAAAAAAATCAGGGTCGAAGGGGGATTGCGAGGGGTTTGGGCCCCCCAAAATAGTTATTTGCTCTCTTCTTCCAAACAACCCACACAATTTCAATGAAACTTGAACAGAACCTTCATCACCCCGTGATGTACCAAAGTTTGTTCACGACATTAAAAACAAATAAATGAAAAAAATTGCAGTCTAAGGGGATCCACGGGGGGCAGGGAGGGGGATGGCCCCCAAAAATATGTATTTGCTTTCTTCTTCGAAACCATACGCACAATTTCGATGAAACTTGATGACAACCTTCATTACTCAGGATGTAACAAAGTTTATTCATGCTATCCAAAACAAAAATCAGGGTCGAAGGGGGTTATGGGGGGGGGGAGGGGGGTTGCCCCACAAAATAGGTAGATTCATTGAAATCCGTTAATCCTTTTTTAAGTTATAACATGACAAACAAACAAACAGACAAACAAATATACAGATATGGCTCCTTTTATCATGTAGATTTCATTGTACAGATGTCTAATGCATTAGTTTGTTTTCACCATAATCCTGCAGAAGGACACTCAACACTCAAGAGAAGATAAAAGTAAAGTCAAAGGCAAAAATTCCTGAATTGCTAAACATCAAACATCGATTCATTAACACATATGTATGGGGAAATTTCATTTTGGGGATGACATATAACACTGGATTGTCACGTCACATGTCACATGACCCTCTCACGCTTTGTCCAATTTGCATAAATTTGGTATTAGCAGGTGTGCAACTTCAAAGCAAAAAGGTCATGAAATTGAATTTGGTAATTTGTGGGAATTACGGAGAAATCATGAAATTTCTCCAACGGGGGGGGTCATTTTGATTCCAGCCTGAATAGTGTTAAACTTCTACTTATTGCTTTTCTGAGCGCAATATATATTTCCTACGAGCCAACATTTTGTCTGAGAGAGCAAATGGCAAATTTTATTGGTTGAGATGGCGTAAAATGTCGTAATATTTTGTTTAAAGTACTTTTGAACGTGCCATAAAGGCAATTTGTGTTCTACAGTATTCAGGTATATAATTCAATTGAAATAAAATAAAGATTTTAAAGGGTGGAGAAAAAAAAAATTTGGAAGTTTACTGCCATTGATGCAGCGTATTATACGCTTCCTTATTTAACACGTGACATTAATTATTTGTGCCTGTTGTTTGTGTCCTTTATGATGTGCCTAAATACAATAAGTTTCCTGTTTGGAATGATTTTAACTTGTGTTTGATTGCCAGACATACAGAGTAAAAAAAAAAAAACTACCTTACTCCTCTCTGTGCATACACAATTGGGATGAGATTCCATACAGTTTGCAATGAGAGGGGTGGGAGAGAGAGAGAGAGAGGGAAAGGGGTGGCAGAGAGAGAGGGGGAGAGGGGTGGGAGAGACAGAGGGAAAGGGGTGGCAGAGAGAGACAGGGGGAAAGGGGTGGGAGAGACAGGGGAAAGGGGTGGGAGAGACAGGGGGAAAGGGGTGGGAGAGACAGGGGGAAAGGGGTGGGAGAGACAGGGGGAAAGGGGTGGGAGAGACAGGGGGAAAGGGGTGGGAGAGACAGGGGGAAAGGGGTGGGAGAGACAGGGGGAAAGGGGTGGGAGAGACAGGGGGAAAGGGGTGGGAGAGACAGAGGGAAAGGGGTGGGAGAGACAGAGGGAAAGGGGTGGGAGAGACAGAGGGAAAGGGGTGGGAGAGACAGAGGGAAAGGGGTGGGAGAGACAGAGGGAAAGGGGTGGGAGAGACAGAGGGAAAGGGGTGGGAGAGACAGGGGGAAAGGGGTGGGAGAGACAGGGGGAAAGGGGTGGGAGAGACAGGGGGAAAGGGGTGGGAGAGACAGAGGGAAAGGGGTGGGAGAGACAGAGGGAAAGGGGTGGGAGAGACAGAGGGAAAGGGGTGGGAGAGACAGAGGGAAAGGGGTGGGAGAGACAGAGGGAAAGGGGTGGGAGAGACAGAGGGAAAGGGGTGGGAGAGACAGAGGGAAAGGGTGGGAGAGACAGGGGGAAAGGGGTGGGAGAGACAGGGGGAAAGGGGTGGGAGAGACAGAGGGAAAGGGGTGGGAGAGACAGAGGGAAAGGGGTGGGAGAGACAGAGGGAAAGGGGTGGGAGAGACAGAGGGAAAGGGGTGGGAGAGACAGAGGGAAAGGGGTGGGAGAGACAGAGGGAAAGGGGTGGGAGAGACAGAGGGAAAGGGGTGGGAGAGACAGAGGGAAAGGGGTGGGAGAGACAGAGGGAAAGGGGTGGGAGAGACAGAGGGAAAGGGGTGGGAGAGACAGAGGGAAAGGGGTGGGAGAGACAGAGGGAAAGGGGTGGGAGAGACAGAGGGAAAGGGGTGGGAGAGACAGAGGGAAAGGGGTGGGAGAGACAGAGGGAAAGGGGTGGGAGAGACAGAGGGAAAGGGGTGGGAGAGACAGAGGGAAAGGGGTGGGAGAGACAGAGGGAAAGGGGTGGGAGAGAGAGGTGGGGGAGGCAGAGAGGTGGGATCGGGGTGAGAGGGCAGAAGGGTGAGAGAAGGAATCGGGAGTGAGGGGAGGGGGGAGTGAAGGGAGGAAGAGGAGGAGGGGGGTTCCAGCAGATGTGATGCCCAGCTGAACATCCATCTGAGAGACAGCACACACATTGATGAATCACTCTGCCTGTGAAACACCAGGATGACAGTTTATAGCTGAGTCAGGGTACGAACCCAGGTGAGACAGCTTCGAGTGAGCATGTGTACTTCTCGGCTATCCTGCCATGATCTGGCGATTCGTTGCTTTGTCAAAACTGAATTGATCCGAGCAGCAGTTCCGACTTCAAGAAAAATTATAAAAAACAAAAATAAAAAAATAAAAAACGAGAAGGGCACTTGGTAGAGCGCATACCTCTGCCACGCAATGCCTGATCCACAAGAACATATCGGGCCCAATACATTTTTGAACAAGAAAAAAAGCAATCAAACATTGCAGACCCTCGACAGGAATTGTTTTATGAGGTGTTCGTGTTGTTTTGTGTGGTGTGTTTTGTGTGGTGTTTGTGTACTGGTGTGTTATGTAATTACTAAGACATAATTAGAACAGCCACTTTATAACTGCTGGCAGAGATGACTGGGTTCCAGGACGTACCACTTTGATGCAACCCCACTTTGTTTGGACACCTGATCCTGACTCGTGACGTTTTTTATTGTTATTCAATTTAATTTAGAATGGCATTTAAATAAATTAAATTCAAATCAAATTGAAGACCAAGTATGTATGGTCCTGCATCGAAGTAATCAGAAGGAACCCAAACAAGAAAAAGCAAAGATGAAGTCATCAGGAGGAATCTGGGTAGGATTCGAATTTCAGCTGGTACTCCTCTTCCCTCAAACCTGCCCATTCACAGGCAAGTCCAGGCACAGCCACGTAATCATTCAAAAAAAAAAGAAAAAGAACCCAGATAAAAATTAAATAATTATGGATGCCAGACCATGTGTCCAATCAAGTTGATATTTAAAACATTTATTCTCCATCACTACTAAAACAAAATTTTGAAGTCTCACGTCGATTGATTAAGCTTCCAGAGATATCGTTATTTAATATTTTTCTTCAATCCAATATGGCTGCCAAACCATGTGACCTATCAATCATTCCTCAACAAACTTGTACACCCAAGGATTGGGGAACATTTGTGTGAAGTTTTCCCTTGATCTGTCCAGCCATTCTGGAGAATTTTTTTTATAGGTTCGAGGGTAAATCTAATATGGCTGCCAAACTTTGTGACCTATGACATCATATGAGTGAACCTTTTGTTCCACATGGATAGACGGTGATACGTGTAAAGTGGTCATACATACGTTCCTTCCTGAAAGTCCCTGTAGTATCCATCTTGTTCACTGTGTACACTGCCCCATCCCTCTCCCTTCCACAAATCTCATAATGCCTCTGTTCCACGCTGTTTTGTCCTTCCCTCTCCTAACCCTCTTGTAAGTTCAGTGTGTTAGCTCTCATACAAACCTTGACATTATATACAAAAAAAGAAGTTTCACCTCTATCTGTTCAGCCACTTCAGAGAACAACATTTTTTAAGGCTTTAAAAAAACAAAAAAAACAAAACAATATGGCTTGCTGAATCAGGTGACTGATGACATCAATATTTTTCTGTGGACCATTTTATCCCAAGATGACCATCAAAAATTTTCATACTGATCAGATGTAGCATCCTACAGATACAATTATGATGTCAAAAGGAAGGCAACTACAACATCATAAAAATCATACTTGTTCCCCATGAGGAGTACTTGCCGTGTGCCAAGTTTCAATTTTACAGATTCAAAGATACAGAGGTGCAAAGTTTTTTCCGTTTTTTGAATATGACTGCCACCCCGCATGACCTATGATGTCATAATTGTCAAAAAAACATTCCACATGAGTAGTTGCTCCGATGGTGAAAATTTTGTCTCAATCCAACGGGTGGTTGTCGAGAAAAACACTAAAGTTCTGCATGGACAAACAAACAGACAGACAAACCAACAAATTAAAAATCACTCATGAAGTGACAACTTGGCAAAACAGCACAAAATAGAGTGGCACTCGGTAAAGTGCATACCTCTGCCAGGTGGAACAGTGTACGTTTTGTGTCCCACTTATGGGCTGGATCCAAACTAAAATCCAATCTGCTTGTTATTGTCACCTACTCAACTCATCCACCTTGTTTTGTCATAACTTGTCCACAACTTTTTGAGATAAAGTGATATATTTAGGTTTTGGCCCTGTCTATCAATTTTAGAAATTAGGCCTGTGTTGACCTTAAAAATAATTCGAAGTTGAATTCAGTGACCTGATCTGCAAATGCTCTTCAAATTTCAAGTTAATTAGATTAAAATTGAGGATTTCGAAAATTTCGCCCAAACTGGCCTTTTGGCCTGTTTACCTCAAAATTAATTGGTGGTTGAATTTTGTGACCTGATATGCAAATGCTCTTCAAATTTCAAGTCAATCGGATGAAAATTGAGGATTTTAGAAAATTTGGCCAAATTTGGCATTTTGGCTGATGTTGATCTCAAAATTAATCGGTAGTTGAACTCAGCGACCTGAAATACAAATGGTCTTCAAATTTCAAGTCAATTGGATGAAATTTGAGGATTTTAGAAAATTCGGCTCAAATTGGCCTATTGGCCGTTATAGACATTTTTGGTCGACTGAGTTTTACAAAACTTCAATGCGGGACCGTCGGCAGGCAGGAAAATTTCAGAATGATCACTTGAGCGGTTTGGGCTGGAGGCAAGCGGACAGACAAACAAATGAAAAATCGTGCTTAGCACGACACTTGGCGAATTAGTTGACCTTTCCGTGTGGTGGTCCAAGCTGTAATGTCATGGAATGTGTGGTGTTTATTTGTTCGTACATTAATAAAATGACGAGATGTCACAAATAATTATCAGGCGCGCGTTGTCATGGTAACGACAGCAGATTGAAAATTTTCACAACTCATTTAAAGCCACCATGTGACATTCAACAACTTATCATCGGTGCTTGTTGTCTTCATTCTGATCGTAGAAAATATTTGAAAATACCAAGGAACATTGCTTTTCAACCAGCTTTACGATCCTGTTATCAGGTTTGAAATATGTTGTGTTTTTCATTTTTTGGGTGACCCTGACCTTGACCTTGGGTCAATTTCGATCAAACTTTGAACACATGTTAAGATTACATGCATAAATAGACAGTACAAGTTTCAATATAATAAGTGCAAAACTGTTTGAGAAATTCACAAAATTACACATTGGTTTATAATGGGCGAAAATATAAAGTGATGCAGAATCCAGATCCTGATCTTGAACATCACCAAAAGTCACATATCTTTTTGCATTGTGGATTTCTATCAGCTGTTAAAATTTCATCCAAATCGGTTAAGAATTGTGACCTGTAGAACGAATATAATTTTTTTTAAATCACGCCAATAGCTAAAAACTTTGACGTTCATACGCTTGCGAAAACTGTGTATAATTTGTCGTAACATGCATTTTAAAACATTTAGATATTCCATTGAAGTTTGTTTTGGCGTCAACAGGAAGTCGCTACGACTTCCGGTCACTAAGTCATGTCCAAAAATGTGTTTTCACATTGTGTGACGTCATGTCACGATGTTTAGTCCGATTAAGACGGGGTTTGGACGCGGACCGTCTCAGATGGATTGCCTATCAGGTGTAAAAATTTAAGAACGACTGGTCCAGCCTTTTGGGCTGTAGACGACCGGACAAACAAACAAACCAACAAACGGAACAGACCAACATACGTGACAAAATCAAAGATTTCGCCAGGTAACAAACACACAAACGCGGCGATGAACATACTTGTCAAACAAAAATTTTTTTTTGCCAAGTAACAAATGGACCCAAATGCAATACCCTCTCCTTTGGCGAGGGTAAATCTCATGCTATATCTCGTTTTTAGCTCGCCTGTTCGAAGAACAGAGAGCTATAGCGATACCCCCGGCGTGAGCGCGAGCATCAGCGTGAGCATCAGCGTTAGCGTGAAAATGTTAACGTTTTTGGTGCAAGTTATTTTTTCCTTTCTAATGTTTTTATCTACCACACTTTTTTATACGCCCGGTATATTGTTTCGGCTGTGGAAATTCGCAGAGCACCATATAGGTCCTAAGATCAGTTATGCCGATAAGTCTGTGTTGAGTTACATTTCCCCACCGTTATTTAATGGGGTCTATCCGTGTGGACAGGGCTGTGATCTTTGAGTTAGCCGTTTTTCTTTACTATCGTTATTTTGGACCAACCACAACACCACCCACCAAGCACCACGCCAACCACCAACCACCAACCACCCTCTCCACACCGCCATCTCCCCACCATCTCCTAAACCGCATCTCCCCCAATAGACCAACCTGAATAACATTGCCTCACCTTCATCCCTGAAGCGACGCCATCTTTGCACCAGCTGTGGCGAGTCCGCATCAAACGGCATCGCTGCAGGCACATGCGGGGGGTTGCTCTCCGAGCAAGTTTGGTGATCTCGCGCATGTCCGCTCACCGAGCAAGTCTGGTGATCTCGCGCACGTCCGCTCTCCGCGCAAGTCTGGTGATCTCGCGCACGTCCGCTCTCCGCGCAAGTCTGGTGATCTCACGCACGTCCGCTCTCCACGCAAGTCTGGTGATCTCGCGCACGTCCGCTCTCCGCGCAAGTCTGGTGATCTCGTGCACGTCCGCTCTCCACGCAAGTCTGGTGATCTTGCGCACAAGTCTGGTGATCTCGTGCACGTCCGCTCTCCGCGAAAGTCTGGTGATCTCGCGCACGTCCGCTCTCCGCGCAAGTCTGGTGATCTCGCGCACATCCGCTCTGTGGAAGCTTCGCCTCGTAATTCGGATCAAAAGGGGGAGGGGGCGGGGCCTGTGGGGGTCGAAGGTCGAATAGCAGAGGTCAGATCTCGTCTCTCGAGCCCTATAAAAGGCCAAGCGGAGCGCCAATTCACAGTCAGTCGTGAGTCGGTGGAGCCAGTCGGTGAAGTCTGGAGTCTGGAGAACACAGTCGGGGGAGAAGTCTCGGAGAGCGGAGGACACGTGAGCTGAGAGCGTGGCCAAACCTGCTGTGCCGCGCAGACCTGCACGTTCGTGTGGAGAGAGCACGCCAGCCAGCGCCAAACGGTCTGAGGTGATCGGGCTTCGGGACAGTCCGAGCATCGCTGAGGAACGGATGGGTTCTTACAAAGAGCATCAACTTTGGGAGAGCATCAAGACCCGTTCGTTCCTCTCAACGCGTCACCGGCTGAGGCCCGAATCACCCGGCCGTTTGGCAAGGCCTGGGCTCAACCGCAGCTACGCTAGCTGCTGTGGGGACGGGACATCGCGGGTCGCCCCATCGAGGCACCACGAGGGTGGAGGTAGCCTGCAACGGTCTCGTGGAACTCCTACGGTCCGCCAAGCTCCACGTAATAAAGGCCTACGGGTCCAGTCTGACCCCCTTGTCTTTGAGGGGGTCTTTCCTTGTTTATTTGTGTGAATGTTGTGGCGCCATGTCCGCAAGTAGAACTGTTGTTAAGTGCTTGTGAATAATAAATAATAGACGGTTGTAGTGCTTCGTCTTGCTCGCGTCTTGTCCCTTCCTGCCAATTCCATTGCTTTTCTGTATACGTGCATGTTGGTGTTTTGCATACGTGTGTGAATAAATGTGCGTGTTTAAATATTAACCCGTTCGTTGTGTCCTCTTTCCCCATTGAACCGCTGTTTTGCCTTCTGAATAACAGCGGGCTTTTTGATAGCCGATAAAAGAATCAGGTCCAGCGAGGTCTCGCGATAATACCCCGCTCGGTTATCCCAGAACGGAACGATCGACTCAAGCAGTTCGTGTCCAAGCAGACCTCGCTGAGGTACGGTCTCTCGGTAGGCTCCCCGGCGAATAATTAGGTATATCGACAATTCGGCGATTGACCTTGTCGCGCCTGGGTAGAATATTGACTAGGCCGTGGTGTGCGCTTGGAGCACACCCGTGACTGGTTTTCGGCGTTGTTTCCCTGAAAGTCGCGACTGAATTGTCCGTTCGGTGGGTGAGACGGCCGCCATTGGCTAAAGAGGTTGTCAGTATGCCGGCGGGCGGAGATTCGTAACAATATATATCGGGGCGTATAATGCGATACCTGTCGTCCGTCTGTCCGTCCATCCGTTGCTGTCCGCACTCTAACTCCCAAAGTTTTCAATTTCACGTTTCATATTTTGTACATTGGTACAGACTGTGGACACGGTGTGTCGTGACATATGTTCGTCATCTAAAGTCGTTGCCATGGCAACCAGGATGCTGTTTTCCATCTGTTACTGTCCGCACTCTAACTCCCAAAGTTTTCAACTTTCACGTTTCATCTTTGGTACATTGGTACAGACTGTTGAGACGGTGTGTCGTGACATACGTTCGTCATCTAAAGTGGTTGCCATGGCAAACAGGATGCTGTTTTCCATCCGTTCCTGTCCGCACTCCAACTCCCAAAGTTTTCAACTTTCACGTTTCATATTTGGTACATAGGTACAGACTGTGGAGACGGTGTGTTGCGACATACGTTCATCATCTAAAGTGGTTGCCATGGCAACCCGGATGCCGTTTTCCATGTAGTAGCACATACTCTGTATATAGCTTCTTGTTCGGGCGTATATTGTGCTCACTTGCATTCTTGTTACTGATTACAACATGCAAATACATATATTGCTTTAAAATGATTTGGATCAGACTTCACTGCAATGCTTTATAAAAAAAATATTAATTATTACACTAGTCTTTTAAAAACTATAAATGTATAAACAGGCGAGCATTGGGTGGCTTTGACACCAACTCTGGTTAGCCTTATCTAACAATGGTGAAGAATCACTTTAAAAATTATCATATCCGGATCTGGATTCGGATCTTCACCAAAATTGAATCAGGAAAAGGGAAGGCGGCGTGAGGAGAGGGAACGGGAGTGAATGGGAGGCGGTGTGAGGAGAGGGAATGGGAGGGAATGGGAAGGTGGCACGAGGGGAGGGGAGGGAATGGGAAAGCATCACGAGGGGATGGGATGGAAAGGCGGAGTGAGCGGAGTGGACGGAATGGGAAGGCAACACGAGGGGAGGGGACGGAATGGGCAGGCGACGTGAGAGGAGGATAGGGAATGGCAAAGTGAGCGGAGAGGAGGGAATAGGAAGGTAGTGTACCAGGGCGTTACTGGGGTAACACAACACGTCCAAACAGCAGCGTTTTCCTTATAACCACCGTGTTCTATGTAAAACCAGGTGGTAACATTTAAAAATCAAAACTAATGCCATTTGGTAAAAGCGGTCACCCACCCCCCCCCACCACATTCCTCCCCACAGCCCCCCCCCCACATTCCTTCCCACAGTCCCCCCACCACCACATTCCTCCAACCTCCTCAGCATATATATACTAGACAAGAATGTGCACTCGCAATTTACTCAATCTTTCACTCACACACATACACGGATTTTCCCACACCTGCACAAAACGATGGCGCATCCTGCGTGGCTTTGAGGCTTCCGTGCTTCAGATGTACATGGTTCACGAGACAGTCGCATAAACTCCTCCACAGCGCTACACAACACGCGCCCAAGTTCGAGTTTAGATCACGTGCCTGCAAAACCCACGCACCCCACACACATAACCAAGAACAGAAACGCACACACCCCACAGAGTGTCATTTGCTCCCATTTCTACCATACCATGTGTGCTGCGTACATCCCACTTCGCTTGCAGAAACTACCGACTATTAATATTTTGCAGTAACTATTAGTATGTTTATATTGATATTTTGTAATGATAGCAAATCGCTCGAAACGGAAAGAGCAAACTGCGTATGTAATTGCTGAAAAAAACAGGACCCTGAAGGCTGTGCCGTCATGGATTGCAAAAGCAGATTATGAAGCGCGTTTCACTCAATGAAGTCACACTTTCTGCACATTCCATAACTTTTTCTTCACTCAATATAATCATCTGAACAGTAGAAAAAGTTAAGTTTAATGTTTTCCTTAAATAAATACATGAAGTTACAAAGATCGCTAAATTGTTAAAATTTTCGGATTTCACTCCAGATTGACACTTATTTTGTTCACCAGATCCGATTCTCAAATCCGACATAAGATTTTGATTATATACTTAAATTAGTCTGCGAGAGTAGATCGTGTTTCCAAATAGAGGCATGTTTGAACAGGCTGAGCCAAATGGTGAATTAGGATTCCCATCGAGGGTTTGCAAGGAGTCCGAGGGTGTCCAAGGATATAATTGATATATAAATGATATATAAATTGATATACAGTATAAACAAGCCTGATAAAGGATATAATTAAATAATGCCGTGAATTATCTTCAAAAGGTGTGTTTTAATTAACCCAAACACCCAATTTTCACTCCTGTTCTTCCTTGGAGTTTTCTTAGTATGCCTGCAAAGTATCATGCTGCTATGTTTTATAGTTTTGGAGTTATGGAGAAGAAATACCAACACACACACACTTTTATTAGTGTATATATATATATATATATATATATATATATATATATATATATATATATATATATATAGATATATATATATATAGATATATATATATATATATATATATATATATATATATATATATATATATATATATATATATATATATATATATATATATATATATAGATATATATATATATATATATATTTATATATATATATATATAGATATATATAGATATATATATATATATATATATATATATATATATATATAGATATATAGATATATATATATATATATATATATATATATATATATAGATATATATATATATATATATATATATATATATATATAGATATATATATATATATATATATATATATAGATATATATATATATATATATATATATATATATATATATATATATATATATATATATATATATATATATATATATATATATATATATATATATATATATATATATATATATATATATATATATATATACACACACATACACATGGTATGCCTACACATTGTAAGCAATCACGAACTATGCTTCCTCATTGTCTTGGGTTGCTCACCTGCATTTTTTTTTTCATTTATTTATTTTCTTCTTTTTTATTTCATTCATTTACGGACACATTCTGAGGGTTCTTTGATTTTTCTCGTATCAGCTTCTATGCCTGTCGACACGCAAAATTTCAGCTTTCTACGTCATCCAGAAGGTAGCGAATGTTAATATCAGTGAGTGAGTGAGTGGGTCAGTCAGGGAATGCTTAGAATGAGATTTATATATTAGATATCAAAATGCATGAAGCGTAATGAAGTGCTGCCACCCAATCTCCAAAGGACGCAAGTTCCACATATGTACGGATAATGGCATGAACGGTTAGTGTGTGTCACTATACGAGTGTTATATGTACCTCAAAAGATGATGAATATGAAAAGTTGGTCTCGACAAGGTCCTTGTACCAATGAGAAGGGTGGTTGTAGATGTGCTTACGAAAATGAATGAACCTTTTTCGCAGGATGTACGGTTATATACGTGGCAGAGTAGGACATGGCACAGCATGGGCATAGGCCGTGCAGCCGTGGCTCCCATCACAATGAGCCCTGTGAGTGAGGCCCGCTTGCATCTCGCCTGACATGGACTCCTTCGGCAGTCGTCCTTTCATCTGGGCGCGCCGCACACATGCGGGGGGCAAGGAAAATAAACGACTCCTGAAAGGAGCGTTTCACCTTCGGAAAAAACACGGCCCCTGGCCTTAGCGTCCACAGTGCTGGACAGCAACCAAAAGCCACAAGGGCCGGCAAACGGAATACATTAGCTCTTTCAGCAGACTGTAAGGCAGGATGAAATATGAGCGCCTGCGTCCAAAGAAAAAAGGGAGGTTTCAAAGGTCATAACCGACTCTTTTGTCGAGTCCCGACGTTTGAGCGCACATTGTACCTCACGTTATTTTTAGAGACCGTTTTCACAATGGGTGATGCGCGACCGCGAACTCCTTGCAAAAGCAAAGGCGCTGCTGGGAAAAGAACAATAATTTTAGCGGTTTGGAGTGGGGCAGATGGGTGGGAAAAGAAGGGGGTGGAGGGACGAAGGTTAACTCATGAGGGTAGGCAGACGTATAAGATTTAGCCGAATGGCCCGTGCAGGTCACCTTTTGTAGGAGCACCTCCACGTGTGCTCCACACAGTGCCCGAGAGCGCGTGCATGATGGGGACAGCATTGACGCGAGGCGGAAAAATGTGCCAGATCTGCACGGAGCAGACTGGGGCAAAAATCATAATAATAAACCGGCTCGGAGGAAACGGGATGGCGCAAATAAGTTTTTATGGAGATGCAATGAGACGTTTCGTACATGATGAATGCGAGTCTGGAAAATGCGTAACGCCTCATTTTGTGCGTCTATTCTAGCAGGTTCCTTATGCCCGCTCAGGGAAGGTCCCTTTGCTTGTATTGATCCAGCACCCTTTACTGGTCTCCTCTGGACCTTGTCCTTCAGCAAAGGTGTGGGTGTTACATCCATGATGCTTGAGTTGCTCATTGCATCTTCTTCCTTAACATATGTCAGAAAGGATTGCACAGCTGTTCTTCCATTGTGGTTTCATTCAGCAACAACAATGTTTTTTTGAAAACCTCAACAATGTTGCATATACGAGTTATCACGTGCACATATGCAAGGATTCAATAGTTCTTCATTTCTTTTACAAAATGCTTGCAGATCCATGGAAGATTTCTACAGTTGCTCAATGAATGAGGATAACACACAAAGCAGAGCAAGGTGAACATAATTTTGCAATTAAATTGTTTAGCTCAAAGCAATGGTTCATAAGTTTTAAAAGCTGGAGGTCCTACATCGCAACTGTTAAAATTGAGGCCGACGTCGCTTGGAGAGCACCGCCTTGAGTGACCATATTGATGTGTGCATCAAACGAGCCTTCTCTGTCCTGAAATATAATGCTTCATACAAGTACGACCTTTTGTTCAAGACCTATAAAGGTCATGGTTGTCACAATTTGTGAGCATTCATAAATTTACCCTCATGATGTATACTAATGTATGGAGCCAAAGGCCTTCACTTGAACAATCATTGTCATGCACTGGGTCAGAGTTATCTTTGCTTTCAAGAGGCCTGATTTGTGAAGGCAGTTGACAACAACATGGTGGTGAATAAAAAGAGTAATATGTAGACAGCAATGCAAAAAAAAAAAAAAGCCAGCAAGACTCAATCCCTCCAGCCATCTTAATAAGCAACCCTCCTCTCCCTCCCCAAAAGCACCAGGTTTATTTGAAATAAAGAAAAGAAAAAGAAATGCAACGCTCACCTGTAGGAATCGAAAAACTACGTTTAACCTTTCGACCAAGACACCTGTATGTATTTAAAGAAATAAAACAAGTAGTTTCCCGTGGGACGGTCGTCATGGTTTTATTTCTTTCTTGTATTGATGGCGAGAGATCAAAAACATTTTGTTGAACGTTTCAATGGGCCCAGAAGACGGATGTGAAAAACAGATTATTGCAATCAGCATTTCATTTCGCGATAATGGAAAGCAAGCGCCGCCATCGCGCGCGCAATACATTTTGTGCGTAAAGAACGTGAGTCGAGGAGTAAAATTGATGAGCCAATACAAATCGCTCAATGGCAATGTAATGGCTGCACTAAATAACCCGAAACATGTGATCATTTTATATTTGCTTTTATAAAGAGTGCTGAGTATTTTATAATAACGATTCCGCCGTAATTCCATAAAACACACGAACAATGTCTGACCGTTCGGACAAGGCCCCATACATCACGTCCAAGTTCTTATTATAAAGTGATCTATTGAGACGTCACTCGCCCTTTGGCTGTGTAGTGACTGTGTGCGGCGTACCTGGCTCGCCAAATTGTTTATTGGTGCTCTCGGACCACCGGGGCAAAACATACACGCCGTAATTCATAGGCGATAAAATATTGATCACATTCGGTGGTGTCACGAATCACGGAGTACTTTCATAACGTTCTGCACACATTCCTCTGGATGGTCATTGTGCGAATTTACACATCATTGTGACGTCATTGTCGAGGAAAATTACGTGGGGTTAATGCGCAAAACGTGATGACGCATAAAAGTGCGTAAGGTTCGTTTGTAGGTAGGTTTCGCCGACGAGTTATGCGGCAATGAAAGCTTAAAGTTGGAGCATTTGGATTTTAGATTCGTCTCACGTGACGATTTTGATTGGTTCGACGATCGATGGAAGAGATCATTATTGCGCAATCATTTGCGCAGTTTACTAACAAGTCGTTACGAGTGTGGTTCTAGATCATGAACGCTGTACCCGAATTACAATTCCTGTCAATCTGTGAAATAAATACATAGAGCAATGAAGATGACGCTTATTCACATGTGCGTGCTCGTCAAGGCTTGCAGCGGACAGGTCGTGCAGTGTGTAGTAAGCACCTCATTCAAGTAAGCAGTGATAGACATCGCTGATCTACCATTCTCAACACTTCGACAATCCACTATTCTTTCTAACCACCACTCGCATTGCCAATCCAGCACATCACAAATCCACCACCAACCACATTGCCAATCCAGCACATCACAAATCCACTACTTACCACATCGCCAATACAACACTCACCACTTCTTCAACTCACTACTCTCACCATTTTGCCAATCTAACATTCACAAATCACCAATGCACCACACTCATAACATAACCAATCCACCATATCACCAATTCACCACTTACCACATCACCAATCAAATACTCACTAATCCACCACATGACAAATCCACCACTCACATGGCCAATCCACTACATCACAAATCCAGCACTTCCCACATCGCCACTCCAACACATCACTCACCATTTCGCCAATCCATCACTCACATTGCCAATCCACAACCACAAAATCCACCACTTACCACATTGCCAATCCAACACTCACTAATCCACCACTCACATGGCCAATCTAAAGTTTTAACCACTTCAACAATCTACCACTATCAACATTTCACCAATTCACCACTCTCACTAATCCATCACTCACATTGCCAATCCACCACATTACAAATCCAACACTAAGCACTTAATCCACCACTCAACAATCCATTACTCATTACATTACCAATCTAACCCTCTCAATTCACTAACCCACATCACCAATCCAACACTCTCACCACATCACAAATCAAACAAACACTTTCACCACATCACCAATCCACTCTATCAGTGATCCAATGTTCACCACATTGCCGATCTACCACTCATCACAATGCCAATCCAACACACCACTTTGTCAATCCAACACTCATGACATCGCCATTCAAAACTTCTCAACACTTAGTCAATCCAACGCTCCAACTTCACCAATCCACTACTCTCAACACGTTCACCACTTTGCCAATCTTCCACACTCACAACATCATCGATCCACTAAATTACCATTCCATCACTCACATCACTGATCCAACAATCACCACATCACCAATCCACCATTTCACAAATCCAACTCACCACATCTGTGATGCACCACTCACTGCATCACCAAACACTCCCCAGATCTCCAATCCCACACTCACATCACCAATTCAACACTCACCACTTTGCCAATCCACAACTCTCACTTCAGCACCAGTCCACCACTCTCTCCATTTTGTTAATCCACCACTCTCACTACTTTACCATCGCACCACTCAAATCACCTTACCAATCCATCAGTCTACTGCATCATGAATCTACCACTCACTATATTGCCACTCACTCCACTTTGCCAATCAAGCACTCTCACCCATTACCAATCCAACATGCTCATCACATTGTGACTACAAACTGTCTTGCACCTTGTTCACCAGAGTCAAGCTCATGTATGGGAGGGTAGGGATGAGGTGTTGGGGTGGGGTGAGGGGAAGGGTTTGGTGTGGGGTTAGATGTAGGGGTGATGTGGGGATAGGGGTAGTGTGAGGGCTAAATGTGGTGTGAGGGATAGGGGTGGTGTGAGGGCTCAGGGTGGTGTGAGGGATAGAGATAGTAGTGGGGAGAGGATGAGGGGAAGAAAGATTAACTTCTGCACAGTTTGTGAAGAGTGAGCAAAGTGAAGCTCACAGGAGGTAAATGTATCAAAATACTCAATATGCAAGTGTCATACGTTTACACTCGAGTTTGTTGAAGTTTGACTCATAAAACAGAAATAACTTGCTTTTCTCCTTATATTTTTCCTGGAGTCCTTCCCAGGTATTCGATTCCTATCCACTCCACACGTCCTGCTCTCAATGGCTGTGTTCTTAAATATTTTACACCGCAGGGAAAATACACCTCTCGAGCGACCACCCACACCTTCAGGGAACACAACACAAGGGGAATCGTGTATCAACCATGAATAAAAATATATAATCACAGTACAACCTGAAAATAACGGGGAGTTCGAAAATTCGAAAATGAACGTAAAACATTTCCAATTATAACCAATCAATCTACGTACGTATTAATTTATCAATCCCATCAATCTCATTATTTATTAACTTATCAATACACACGAACAGGTGACTCTTTGTTTCACGATATTTAAATAATTCACGTTTGATTCGGGAAAATTCACGATATTTAACCAAGGGAAAGGAGGTAATAGCATGTACGCACAAAGGAAGATCAATAAGTGCATGGTCTCACATCAAGGTTAATCTATGCCAAACAAACTATACTACATATATATATATATATATATATATATATATATATATATATATATATATATATATATATATATATATATATATATATATATATATATATACACATGTTGTTCAAAAAGTTCTGTGAATGAGATAGAATCACCCAAAACAGGCCGATGTTTTCATTTTGCAATATACGATTGAATATATAAATGTCATCTATGTTTTTATTTGTACCACATATATGTCGATGACGATTGTATCTCGTTCACAAAACATTTTGAACGTTCCTGTTAGAATAAAAGAACCAGAGGCAAATATTCTATTCAAATGGAAAAATAGTCTTGGTGAAGCTTAGTGTCTGTCTTCATGGGCAGACAGGTAGAGGTTTCACATTAACCTGTGTCTGTGGCGTCTTCGAGTCCATCCACGAATGCCGTCAAAAAGGTAAAACAGTGATGGATACATGTTATGACGAGTTGACTAATCAATGGTTTGCTCATCATCTCAATCAGTAAATTCCACAATGTTGTTTTCACTTGACTTGCCAAACAACAGTCTTTTCTGATCATGACAGGTGTTTGTTAACGGTGGTAAATATGAAAGAAGTAATCGCCTTTAACAACAGAAACGTCTTCCGAGTATGAGGATATTTATTGAACATGATTATTTTAAAGCACAGAAAACGATATCCATTAATAGTATATAAAACGAGCTTTCAATTTTAATGTCTATGCTGTGCATTTGTTTGAATAATATTAATAATAATAATAATAATAACAATAATAAATAACGGTGATGATAACTACAACACAGAGCAATGATTAAATAATAAATTTGAGGCATAATTGAGGGTTCTTCGACTTGTGTGGTGTTTCGTTCAAATACTCCGCATTGGAATAAAACAAAAACAAAAATTAAATACATTTGAACTTTCTCCCAGATATTTTCTTCATTTTTTCCTGCTTGAGAATTTTGTTCCTCCTTTTCACGTTATTGGTCCACCTTACAGCAGCTGAACGCAAAGAGAATATTTTGGACAATTTCATCCGTGCGTTTCAACACGCCGTGAGCGATGATCGGCGACACAACTGCGGGCAACCCGGCACTTTACTTGTCACGGCTCCGGTGACAAAGGGTAATTTACCATTGTGACTCAAATATGTGTTTGTTTCGACCGTGGGGTTTCTTGTTGGGTAGTAACGTGCTTTTTTTATTTGTATATATTTGGAGGGTCGTGCTGCCCGTAGTCGGTCCTGGGAAGCGTGCAAACATCCTAACCATTAAGGGTGACAAGATGGTGGAGAGGAAGTTTGCGATTTGCGTGTTCGTCAGGAAACCGTTAAAGGCGGTGCATCATAATGCTCCATCGCCTTTCACGAGGTTCCGCACAATGCAGATCTCTGCTCAATCACCCTTACGTGGCACAATGGAGGAGGGCGATAATCTGTTACGGGGAGGGGCCGAACACCCAAATACACGGGATTCTCTGGAATTCTACACACGTCTCCTGGACAACTGCTTTTGCTAGCAAGTTGCTAAGGTAACCCTGCAGGCCGGTGCATCAAAATATCCCAGCCTTCCTTGGCGTCGGTCTTGGGGCAAGCGCATTACTCAAACAATTAGTGGTTAAAGTATTGTAAGAGGAAGAGGTTTAAAGCTTTTGGGTTTGTCCTGTCCAGCGTTCCCATCGGAAGTAGTACCTCATGATCCGGGAACCCAAATTTGAATCCCATATGCTACACGTTGAACTGTCCATTGTCTATTGATGTTCTTCCTATTTCTCCTGAAAGTATACTGACGTCTATCAACCTTTGTCTTGCATGTGATTTATGTGCAAGGTCCAGCATAGGCCTGAGGTCAATGTAAAAATAGGTAATAGTAATTATAGCAAATTACAAAGTAAGATATTAAATTAAAGCTACTCAGAAATACAAATTAAATATTCAAAATAAAATAAATACAAGGCAATATATAGTAAGTTACAAACGTGATTCATCCGCTCGACTCTTAAAATGCGAGACTTGAACACCTTCAGTCACACAAGGAAGACTTCACCATGACTGATTGCGTTTCATAAAGATCTTCAGGTCAACAGGGCACATGTACCCTGCTGTCTACCTTTGACCCACCGAAACCTCTTGCGAAGATCAAGGATTTGCATTATATCACATTCCAAAAGGTACGACGGTGCATGCCTGCTAGAATCAGTTGACTCCTTCAAAGGGGATCTTCCATCTTGTATTTCACCCTTT
>NC_140974.1:30374563-30417063 GCF_056783735.1 Eptatretus burgeri | reverse complement strand
CACGTGACGAGCTGTGACGTAGCGAGTGAAATATTTTTTTATACAATCTAAAAACGTCTCCAAAACATCCGATTTTTACCAGAATTTCGACAACCGAGTGTTAAGCATCCAAAGCGATCGCAAAAACCGAAGACAAAATTAAAATCGAAGTTAAAACGAACTCGTAACGTCGACCGAAGCAAAAATACTCCATTTCTCCACATGAATTTACGGAATTATGTTTGACCTCACTATGACCTTGACCTTTGACCGATTTTGACCAAAATCTGATCAGCGCTTGCCATCACCCTCCTGAATCACCTGGTGTAATTTGACATTGGTAGCTTCTTCCGTTCTTGAGTTATCATGCCTACAAACAAACACACAAACAAACAAGCCAGTAGGCGACGAGGGATTTGCTAGGATCGAAGTGCTGGATACGATGCTTTTCATTCTGACTGATCCACCGATGAAGATTCATTGCCAAGACGTATTGGTTCACATACAATTGTTCCTCTGCCTGGCAAGATTTTTCCTATTGCGTATTTTGCCAACTGGCACTTCTCATAAAAAATGACGGTAAATAGACACCGTATTTTTGAAGGATTACCAATTGAAAAATAATCGGTTTGCTGGTTTGTGCCGTGGAGCCTCGCGCGCGCGCGCGCAAACACACACACACACACACACACACACACACACACACACACACACACACACACACACACACACACACACACACACACACACACACACACACACACAACCCAATAAACTTCTCTCAATGCTCTTGTTTGACCACACCTCCTGAGCCACACAATATATTTCATAAGCCACGCCCACTTTCCTACGCCACTCCCACTTTAAATAATAAATAATTGGAGGTGGTGTGTGGGTCGTGGAATCGTTTTCGGAAAATCAATAAATAATTGAAGGTGGTGTGTGGATCATGGAATCGTTTACGGAAAATAAGTAAATAATTGGAGGCGGAGTGTGGGTCGTGGAATCGTTTTCGGTAAATAAATAAATAATTGGAGGTGGTGTGTGGGTGTGGAATCTTTTTTGGTAAATAAATAAATAATTGGAGGTGGTGTGTGGATCGTGGAATTGTTTTCGGTAAATAAATAAATAATTGGAGGTGGTGTGTGGGTGGGGAATCGTTTTTGGTAAATAAATAAATAATTGGAGGTGGTGTGTGGATCGTGGAATTGTTTTCGGTAAATAAATAAATAATTGGAGGTGGTGTGTGGGTGGGGAATCGTTTTTGGTAAATAAATAAATAATTGGAGGTGGTGTGTGGATCGTGGCATTGTTTTCGGAAAATAAATAATTAATTGGAGGTGTTGTGTGGATCGTGGAATTGTTTTCAACAAATAAATAAATAATTGGAGGTGGTGTGTGGGTGGGGAATCGTTTTTGGTAAATAAATAAATAATTGTAGGTGGTGTGTGGACCGTGGAATTGTTTTCGGTAAATAAATAAATAATTGGAGGTGGTGTGTGGGTGGGGAATCGTTTTTGGTAAATAAATAAATAATTGGAGGTAGTGTGTGGATCGTGGCATTGTTTTCGGAAAATAAATAAATAATTGGAGGTGTTGTGTGGATCGTGGAATTGTTTTCAACAAATAAATAAATAATTTAAGGTGGTGTGTGGGTCGTGGAATCGTTTTCGGTAAATAAATAAACATATTATATTAATAGAAATCCACAAAGACATAAATGCCAGTGATTCCATTTATTTTGGATCCTTTTCACTTTGGTCAATAACGTTTGGATCGAGGAGAGATCGAAGGTGGAACGACGGTGTAGTTCCTTACAAACACTGTATACACACCTTAAATGACGGTAAATAGACACCCGATTTTTGAAGGACTACCATTTGAAAAATAAAACCTCAATAAAAAATCGGCTCAAGTAAAATTTTCGAAATCTCTCGAAGTGTTTAATTCCGAAGTCTCGTTTCTCCACATTCAAAACTGAAGGACAAGTATTGAAAATACTGTACGCGGTTTTTCGGCCGCTGCACAGCAACGGGTGGTTGCTTGGCAACGAAATTCAAACGCACACATTCCCAGACCATATGGCACCTGTTGGCAAAGTTTCATCGAAATCGGTTCGCTGGTTCGTGCTGTGGAGCCTCGCGTTGCGCGCGCGCGCGCGCGCACACACACACACACACACACACACACACACACACACACACACACACACACACACACACACACACACACACACACACACATACACACATACACACATACACACATACACACACACACACACACACACACAACCTGACAATAAGGGATATCTAGCATATATAGCGAATCCAACAAACAAACACACACACACACACACACACACACACACACACACACACACACACACACACACACACACACACAACCTGACAATAAGGGATATCTAGCATATATAGCGAATCCAACAAACAAACACACACACACACACACACACACACACACACACACACACACACACACACACACACACACACGGCGGAAGTCATCAATATACTTACGAAATCTTTAGATTTCGTAAGTAACAAACAAACAGACAGACAGAAAGGGGTGAAAACATAACCTCCTTCACCTTCGGTGGTGGAGGTTCCCATCGTGTACTGCCTTTTTTGGCTGCTGGTTGCATCATTGGTTAGGAGCACAGCTATGCTGCTGATGCAGTGCCCCTATTTCCAATATACTAGTGGTTATTTCAGCGACCTCGGAAGGATGACAGGCTGAGTCAACCCCCTGGGTGTTAACTCAGTGGAAAAACGGCTCAAACTCAGGACTCCAAATCCCAAGGCAGGTGGCAGAGGTAAATATACAAGAATACCTCGACACAGGAAGAGGCCGTATGACCCATTGTGTTTGTGTTGTCAGAAAACTCCATTAAACAAATCTATCAATTTACTTATGTTCTCTGTTAAAATATCGTCACATTATCACCATATAAACTAGTTTTACATCTGCAATGTTTTATCATCAACTTAATAACCCATCGACATTTTGGCAGGCAAGTTAGCCAGGATACTCGTACACAATGTCCTACATTTTTCCAAAGATACTGTCAAGTTCTTAATGTCGACAAACTAAAATGTGGATAGAACAACCTGATTTATGTCCCAATCAGAATAACGTTGTGCTCCAGGATGCAACACCTGATAGCGCAACTGCATTAGCACATCGTTGGACGGAATCCCGCGGGGGAATAAATCCAGTACCAGATGAGTCGAATGTGAACACCCAATCAAGTGAACTATCCTCAGCACACAACATTCTGACCTTCCATATTAATAATATCCATTGAATATTGACGAGTCTTCATTGCACTAAGCTCCTGAATCAGGCATCATCAATCCAAAATGTGAATGTTGAATTTCTCTTTTTAAAAACTATTCACTCTTCCGGCTTTGTGCAGGTCCAACAAGCAGATTGTGCTCCTCATTACAACCCCCATAAGATACATCAGATTGCAGTGTTAATGATAAGAGAACATTGCATTCTCGACATTATGGGACAGCTTGCCTTGCACAGTACTGATTGCCAAGCAGTCTTCTGTGAGATAAAACAAAAACAGTGCGTTCATTTTTCACAAACACCATAAAATACTTTCTTTTCAACAAAGTTAATGTTTTTTTTTTTTTTTTAGAAACATCAACGGGCCACTTAACTCGTTCAGGGGAGCATCAGCTGCAAACAAGTGACCTTGCACTGATTTTTTTTTGTCGACCTTGTCGAGGCTCATATCGAGGTCGAGGTCGAGGATACCCTTGACAAGGTCAAGGATAACACACAACGCACAGCAAGGGGGGGGGGGCATGAGACCAGAGGGGTGGAAGAGGGAAGGACAAAACAGTGGGGAACAGAGACATAGGAGATCTGTGGAAGGGAGAGGGATGGAGTGGGGAACATGGAGTATACATGATGGACACTACAGGGACTTTCTGGAAGGAAAGGAGGGCTTTTGAAGGAAGTGGGTTTGAGGTGGATTAACAGGGGTAGAAAAGATCGAGGATTTGGATGGGGGATGATAAGAGGTGGTGGTGAACAGCTGTTTTGAAGGCCTGGAGGGAAGAATGGGATTGAACAGAGTGAGGGAGTTTATTCCAAAGGCGGGAAAAAAGAGGAATCAAAGAGTGAAGGTGATTAGTGATTCGTGATTATGATTGTTTTACCAGAAGGGGGTTGCTGGCGGACCTTGATCGCCCTGCGGAGATATGGGGGGGACATATCGCAGACAAAGCAAGGGGGGGCGAGACCAGAGAGGAGACGGTAAAAGAGAGAAAGACCACCGACCTGCCTGCGATGAGAGAGTGAGAGACCCAAAGATTCAGCCTCATCACGGGAGATACCAATGATCCCAAATGCCTTGATTTCCACAGCATGAAGCCAAGAAAGGTGAGAGGCAGGAGCACCAGCCAAGAGGGGAGAGCAGTGCTCCATCACGCTGTGGACGAAAGCTTTGTAAGTGGTCAGGAGCTCAGGTGGGCTGAGGAAAGACTTTGCACGATGAAGGATTCCCAGTCGGCGACTGGCTTTGGAGGCGAGGTTTGAAATGTATCCTTCCCAGGAAAGGTCATGGCAGATAGTGAGACCCAGAAGCTGGAAAGAAAGTACTTCTTCCAGAGGATTGTTGAGAAAGTAGATGGGGGGGAGGGGGGTGCTCCAAACGGTCCTTTCGGAGAGACATAGTGAGAGTGTGAGATTTGTCCGGATTGAAAGACATGTTCCAGGTGTTGGACCAGTTTGTGATTTTACCCAGATCTGCAGTGAGCGAAGAAGCTGCTGCATGCCGGTCTGGGGGATGACAGATGGTTCGGCAGAGTGTGGAGTCATCAGCAAAGAGATAAAGAGAATTTTCCAGAGAGTCGGAGAGATCATTGATGAAAACCAGAAAAAGAACAGGGCCCAGAACGCTGCCTTGAGTAAATCCAGCCTGGACAGGAAGAGGGGATGAAAGAACTCCATTTAGGACCACATGTTGGCTGCGACAGGAGAGGAAGCCTGCAAGCTATGAGTGGTGATGGCTTTGGATACCATCGGAAGAGAGTTTGGCGAGTAGGGCAGGGTGCCTGAGGGTGTCAAAAGCACATGATATGTCTAGGGATACGGCTTGGATTTCATGTCCGGCAATGAGGACCTCCATCCATTGTTGGGAGAGCAGAAGCAGCATATCCAGGGTAGAGTGACCTGGTCTGAAACCAAATTGACGATCGGAAATCAAGCCATTGGAGAAGAGGAAGGATTTAATGTCTGACGCGATGATGGATTCCATAACCTTGCTCATGATTGGGAGAAGGCTGATTGGTCTGCAGTTGGAGGGATCCGTTTTTTGCACTTTTTTATGCAGAGTGGTAAAGTTTGCTGATTTCCAAGCAGATGGCAGATGACCTTGAGCAAATGAGAGTGAATAGAACAGAGAGAGGGTGAGCCAAAGCAGAGGAGCAGGTTTTTAGGACATGTAGGCAGATGCCGTCTGGACCGGTTGCAGAATCTGAGTCGAGATTTGATAACAAGCTCTCCACTTTGTCAGAAGAAAAGGGCACAGAGTCCAGGGACAGTTGGGTGCGAATGGGTAAGGTGGGTACAGAAAGCGATGGGTTTTGGACACAAGATTTAAATGCAAACACCGAGTTTAGACATTCAGCCTTTTCACGTGCGGTATCAGCAGTGGTGCCATTTGAGGTAAGGGAGGGGATGGAGGGGGAACATACACCAGAAACAGATTTGATTAGATGCCACCAGGATTTGGAGGAGGGAGAGAGGTTTGAGAGTTCAGATTTGAGCTTAGAAAGATGTTGTTTTCTGGCTCTCCTGAGGGTAGATACACACTTGTTCTGAGCTTCATGGAAGGAACTGAGATTACCCTTAGCTGGGTTTGTTTTCCATGAGGCAAAGGCAAGTTGTTTCAGGACAACTGCCTCACCACAAGCTTCAGTGAATCATGAGCGGGAAGAAGGGTAGGACAATTGAAGACGAGAGGGGATATATCTGTGCATGAGGGAGAGCAAGTTTCTTTGGAAGAATTTGCAGAATTAGTTGATGTTGGAGAAAGTAGTGATGAGAGACCAGTCTCGAAGCAATTCTTCTGATAACAACTAATAGCAACTAATAATAGATAACATAATAATCGCTAAGAACTAAGAGTAGATAACAACAAAGGCCTAAGTCACATTTGTTATGTATGTTATGAACGGCGAGGATCTAAGTTATGAACGGCGAGGATACGGCAGCCGTACACCCTCTGAATTGACAGAAACGTGTGGTGGCCGCAGAGTTTCTGAGGTGGCCTCAGGGTGGCCCTTCGCCGTTTGGATATATTTCACAGGCCGTAGGGTTGCCGTGGAATTATAGCGCAGAGTTATAAAACTTTTTCATTTTTACGTTCACCGTAGCAATTCGATAAGCCGAAACAAAAGAACTGGTTAAAAAAAAAATAAAAAAAAATAACGACCCACTCGTTACCGTCCGTCTGGCTGCACGTTCACCTTAGGGCCCCCTGCGGTCCCCCTGCAGTCGCCTTGCGTCTGCCTTGAAAATTCTATGGCCGCCGCAGGAACGCCCTAAGGTCACCGTGCAACATCAAATCAAAGACCATATGGCACCCCCACGTTTTCAGTCTCCACAATTTTTAAATACGCCGTGCGGCTCCCCAAAAAATAAAAACATATGTGACTGCTACATTGTGTGACCGTGGAAATACTGCAGCCGCCGTATAATTGCTAGTGGCCATAGATTTTGGAGACCCCACGGCCGCCGTGGCAAATGTGACAGGCCTAATCGCAATTGTTGTATATTTTTAAAAGGACTCAACATTTATTACTTTGTGGCCCTTTTATTACAGAGAACATCAGTTGTTTCTTTTGTTGTTCAACAAAGTGTGATGAAATATGTTAAAGGATGAAATATTCCGTGTCACAAAATATTCAACCCCTTTGCTATGACACTCCAAATTGAGCTCAGGGGTCATCTTGGGGATGTCTGTATCAGCTTTGCACATCTGGATTTGGGAATTTTCTCTTTGGCTGATTTTCACAAGCTCTGTCAAGTTGGATGGGGAGCAACAGGGAACAGCAATCTTCAAGTGTTTCCACAGATTCTTGAAGGGAGTCAAGTCTGGGCTTTGGCTGGGCCACTCAATGACTTTCATGTTCTTGTTCTGAAGCCATTCCAGTGCTGCTTTGGCTCCATGTTTGGAGTCATTGTCCTGTTGAAACATAAATCCTTGCCACAGTCTATGGTCTTTTACACTCTGAAGCATGTTCTCCTCAAGGATTTGCCTGTATTTGGCTCCATTCCTTATTCCCTCTATCCTTGCAAATCTTCCAGTCCCTGCTGCTGAAGAGCATCCCCATGGCATGATGCTGCAACAACCATGCTTCTTGGTAGTGATGGTGTTTGATGGGTGATGAGCTGTTCTCAGTTTATGCCAGAAGTAGGGCTTTGCATTTAGCCCAGAGTTCAATTTTTGTCTCATCAGACCATCGAATCTTTTGCCACATGCTCTCAGTCTGTTATGTGCCTTTTTTGCAAACTCCAGTCATGCTGTCATGTGCCTTTTTCTCTGGAGTGGATTCCATCTGGTCACTCTCCCATAAAACCTGGATTTGTGAAGAGCTGCAGAGATTGTTGTCCTTCAGTCAGGTTCTCTCATCTCAGCCAATGAACTCTGCAGTTATGTTGCAGTGGTCATTCAGTTATTGGTCACCTCGATGACCATGGTCCTGCTTGCCCAGTTGCTCAGTTTGTCAGACGACCAGCACTATGAAAAGTCTGGGTAGTTCCATATTTTTCCGTTTCCGCATTATGGAGCTCACTGTGCTCTTGGAAACTTTAAACACTAAAAATTGTTTTGTACCATTCCCGAGATCTCTGCCTCCTCAAAATTCTATCTCGGAGTTCTATGGACAGTTGATTTGACTTTACGGGAGTATTTCTACTCTGACATGCACTGTAAACAGTGGGACCTTGAATAGAAATGTGTGTTTCTTTCGAATTCATGTCCAAGCAATTTAATTGGCCACAGGTGGACTCCAATCAAGTTGTGGAGTCATATCAAGAAAGATCAAAGGAAATTGGATGCACCTGAGCTCAATTTGGAGTGTCATAGCAAAGGGGGTGAATACTTATTGATGCAAGACATTTCAGATATTTTTTTTTCATGAATTTGTAAAAATCCTGAAAAACATGTTTTCACTTTGCCATTTGGGGTATTTTGTGTAGATCGGTGGCAAAACATTTAAATTGAATTCATTTTAAATTCAGGCTGCAACACAACAAAATGTGAAAAAAATTTGAGGGGAGTGAATACTTTCTGAAAGCACTGTATCTGTAATGTGTATATCTATATTAATATTTCGGCATGCCCCATTCTTTGTTCCACCATCAAATTTTTGTTACTGCATGAAATGAAACAAGACTTGGCACATATACTAATAATATTATTGTCTTCCTTAAGAGGCCCCTCAAAATTCGTTTTGATGCATTTTCACAAACTCCAACGGATTCCATTCAAATTCGGTAAGATTATGGCTTTTTGTCCAACTTAGGTCATTGGCTATAATTTTTTCCACAACACTTCCGATATTCGAAAAAAAAAATTGATATCCCTTATGGGATTTTCCATTCAAATCCACTCAAGTTTAAGGCCTACGGGGGACACAAATTTCCACTTTTCCCCGGGCGCTGTTTACCTCCGCTACGCCAAGCTGTTCGTGTTAGGTTTAGGGTTAGCTACCCTAACAGTAACCCAAACAGCTAACCCTAACCCCAACCACTAACCCTAACCCTTAACCGCTAACAGCTATTCAGGAAATTTGCAAGAAAGAAAGAAAGAAATTTGCAAGATATATATAGATATATAGATATATATATATATATATATATATATATATATATATATATATATATATATATATATATATATATATATATATATATATATATATATATATATATATATATATATATATATATATATATATATATATATATATATATATATATATATATATATATATATATATATATATATATATATATATATATATATATATATATATATATATATATATATATATATATATATATATATATATATATATATATATATATATATATATATATATATATATATATATATATATATATATATATATATATATATATATATATATATATATATATATATATATATATATATATATATATATATATATATATATATATATATATATATATATATATATATATATATATATATATATATATATATATATATATATATATATATATATATATATATATATATATATATATATATATATATATATATATATATATATATATATATATATATATATGTGTATATATATATATATATATATATATATATATATATATATATATATATATATATATATATATATATATATATATATATATATATATATATATATATATATATATATATATATATATATATATGTATATATATATATATATATATATATATATATATATATATATATATATATATATATATATATATATATATATATATATATATATATATATGTATATGTATATATATATATATATATATATATATATATATATATATATATATATATATGTATATGTATATATATGTATATGTATATATATATATATATAGCCTGGTGTTGGCGCAGTGGTTTGGGCAGCAGCTTGGGATCCAAAACGTCCTGAGTTCAAGCCCCGTTGGACCACTGAATGAATACACCAGTGGGGTTGACTCAGCCTGTCATCCTTCCGAGGTCGGCGAAATGAGTACCAGTGTACTGGGCCGGTGTACACTCCGGTTAAAATAGGTGTACCATATCCCTGTGTCGTAAGAGGCGACCAGGGTTGCGTCAGGAAGGGCATCCGGCGTAAAACATGTGCCAAATCACTATGCGGATCATGAGGATGATCCGCTGTGGCGACCCCGAAAGGGAGCAGCCGAAAGACGAAGAAGAAGATATATATATATGCATATATATATATATATATATATATATATATATAGAGAGATATATATATATATATATATATATATATATATATATATATATATATATATATATATATATATATATATATATATATATATATATATATATATATATATATATATATATATATATATATATATATATATATATATATATATATATATATATATATATATATATATATATATATATATATATATATATATATATATATATATATATATATATATATATATATATATATATATATATATATATATATATATATATATATATATATATATATATATATATATATATATATATATATATATATATATATATATATATATATATATATATATATATATATATATATATATATATATATATATATATATATATATATATATATATATATATATATATATATATATATATATATATATATATATATATATATATATATATATATATATATATATATATATATATATATATATATATATATATATATATATATATATATATATATATATATATATATATATATATATATATATATATATATATATATATATATATATATATATATATATTTCTCTCTCTCTATATATATATATATATATTTCTCTCTCTCTATATATATATATATATATATATATATATATATATATATATATATATATATCGTTACGTTTGAGGGGGGGGTATGCATTCAAAGGGTAATTAGGATGTTTAATTAGGTATGCCATGCTGTTCGAGTTACCCAGGATCTCGATGAAATAAGTAGCAATTCAGTGGTGATAAGTTGTCTAGTAAATGTCCATTTCTTCAAGGGGGAAATGATAATTGTCACGTAATTAGACAGGGAGACGGGATAAGGTAAGTGTGTCTGCGTAAACCCTTTTAGAATTCCCTGGAGGCTTGCCGTGACGTCACAGGACAGTGCTGCGGATGGCTCCGCCCCGTGATCACGATTGGCGGAAGGCGACGGTGGAGGGCCAATAAACGGCTCGATTGGAAGTGACGAGGACTCGAGGATAAAAAGGCTCTGTTCAGAGAAGTAGGGAGAGGAAGAAGATCGGGACAGAAAAACCATTCTGGTGGAGGCTGTTGTGCTGGGAGCGTGCTTTTTGTTGCGCTGATTCGATCCTGGTTTTCATCGTGTCTCGAGGCCCTGCTGTGCTTCGTGCCTCAACTCGGTTGGCTCTGGGGTTCTGCTGGCTCGGAGTACGGGGTCGAATGGCGGGCGGACCTGCCTCCCTCTACTGCTCGCAACTTGGCGCCAGAACTGGTTCCCTGGCGGCTGTAAGTGGACTTGGGCCGACACCAGGAGGTTGACAGCGCCACGGTGTCTCCTGCCCCTGACGAGCGCAACGCCAGCTCGTCCGACGCCAATCCAGGGACTGTTGCGTTTACACCACGGGCCAGCCTGACCACCAGGACCAGCTACGGTGTGTGTGTGTGTGTGTGTGTGTGTGTGTGTGTGTGTGTGTGTGTGTGTGTGTGTGTGTGTGTGTGTGTGTGTGTGTGTGTGTGTGTGTGTGTGTACCTGGCACCTTAGAGGGTTTGAGATTTGTATATTCATTGGAATTGTCTGTTTTTCCCCACGCCCGAACCCACACCACCATCCCGTCGAATCGCCCCGGATCCCTCTTCTTGCCGAGTCTTGTTATTTCTGGTCAGAGAAATAAACGTTATCAACTCAGTGAAAAGCGACTCGTGCCACCTTCCTCGTCCCGTTTGCGGTTGAGCGATTAGAACCGCCATCTTTGGGTTATAAATAAATAAACCGCCTCCATCGTTTCGGCTCATTCTACGTTGGCGGGACTGTTCAAGTCCCGTGGACGTCACAATATATATATATATATATATATATATATATATATATATATATACATATATATCTCTATATCTATATCTATACATATATGTCAATGTATGCCTGGTGTTGGCTTAATGGTTAAGGTAGTGGGCTTGGGATCCTAGGGTCCTGAGTTCAAATCCCACTCAGCTGTTGAATTAACACCAGGTGGGGTTGACTCTGCCTGTCATCCTTCCGAGGTCGGCAAAATGAGTGCCAGCATGCTGGTATACTGTGTCGGAGTGGCGACCCGTCCAGGATTGTTCCCAATATAGCCAAGGAGACTGCTTCGGCGGCACCAACGCTCTGCACAGAGTATGGTCCTAATGGATGGATGGATGTCAATGTATCAAAAACAAAAAAAATCTGTCTGTCTGTCTGTCTCCTCTCCGACCCTACTTTCTCTCCCCTCTGTCCCTCCTCTATCTCCCTCCCTCCTCTCTCTACCCTCCCTCCTCTCTCTCTTCTCTCTCCCTCCCCTCCCTCTCTCTCCCTTCCCTTCCTCCGCTATCTCCCCACCCTCCCTCCTCTCTCTCTCTCTCTCTCTCTCTCTCTCTCTCTCTCTCTCTCTCTCTCTCTCTCTCTCTCTCTCTCTCTCTCTCTCTCTCTCTCTGTGCCCTTCCTCCTGTCTCTCCCCACCCTCACTCCGCTATCTCCCCACCCTCCCTCCTCCCTCTCCCGACCCTCCCTCTCCCGATCATCCCACTCCCCATCCTCCCTTTCCCTACCTTCCCACTCGCCACCTTCCCCCCTCTCTTTCTCACCATCCTCACTCTGTTTCCCCTCTCTCCCTCCCTTCCCTTCTCTATCCCCCCCCCTTCCCACTTAATATCCCCATCAGCAAAGCAACAGGTTGTATTTGCTGGTTATACTAATAAATGTCAGTGTGTGTGTTTCAGTGTGTGTGCGCGTGTGCGCGTGTGCCTCCTCGTCTTCAAAACTATGAAACCTATCAGCCTGAAACTTTACATGCATACTCAGGAAACTCCACGGGAGTGCATGAATGAAAATTGGTTGTTTGGATTTATTTAAACACCACTTTTGAAGATAACTAAAGGCCTCATTTAATTTCCCTTTTCTAAGGCGTCATTCTGGGTCAGCCCTCTACCAGCTTGCTGGGGTCTTAATTCACCATTTTTTTCGGCCGATTCAAACATGCCTTGATTTGGAAACATGATCTACTCTCATGGACTAATTAAAGTATATAATCAAAATATATCAGATTTGAGAATCGGATTTTTTGGACTAAATAAGTGTCGAAATCTGAAAATTTACACAAATTAGCGATTTTTATGACGAAGCGTATTTTCTTTTCAAGTAAAAGCATTACTTTCCTTTTTATACTGTTCGGACAAGTATATTGAGTGAAGAAAAGATTAAGGAATGTGCAGAAAGTGGAACTTCATTGAGTGCAACACTGTGCTCTCTAACCTGCTTTTTCAAGCCATTGCGATGCAGTACACAGGGGTCTTTTTTTTTGGCAATTACATACACAGTTTTCTTTTTCACCATTTTGTGCGATCTGCTTTCATTACAAAATATTAACATAAATATACTAAGAGTTGCTGCAATTTCTTAATAGTCATATTAATATGTATATACTTGTAGTTGCTGCAATATATTACTAGTTGGCAGTTTCTGCAAACAAAGAGGTACTTTCTTGTTGCTGCAAGTGAAGAGGTTTTTTTTTTTTCTTCACACCATTTTGTGCAATCTGCTTTCTTACAAAATATTAATGTAAATATACTAATAACTGCTGCAATATATTAAGTCAACAGTTCCTGCAAGCGAAGAGGTACTTTTTTGTTGCTGAAAGTGGAGGTTTTTTTTTCTTTGTACCACTTTGTTTGATCTGCTTTCATTACAAAATATTAATATAAATATAGTTATAATTGATGCAATATATTAATAGTCATCAGTTGCTGAAAATGAAGAGGTAGTTTGAGAGCACACATGACATGGTACAAATGGGTACAAAATGACTGTGGTGCATGTACCTGCATGCTTGGTTATTTGTGTGCGGTGCGTGGGTTTCGCAGGCACGCTGTTCAAACTTGCATCCAGGCTTGTGGTGTGTGGCACTGTGGAGGAGGATATGCGGCTGTCTTGCGAACCATGTGCTTCTGCACAAATGGAGCAGACGTGCAGCTGCACAGAAGCCACTCAGGACATGCCACCATACAGTGTGGGTGTTGTAAAATCCGTGCATGAGTGCAGGTGAAAGGATGAGCATATTACCAGTGTGCGTGCACGCTTAGCATGGACTGCGAGGAGGTTTGAGGAATGTGTATGGAGGGAGGGGGACATGCATGCAGGCAGGTCTTTGCCAGGTAGATGACATGGGTTATAATTTTGAAATGCTCCATTCAGGTTTTATATAGAACACGGCAGTAAAAAAAAAAAAAAAAGTAAGGTTGCTCTTTGGGCATGTTTTATCGCCACAGTCATGCCCTGCTGCGCTGCCTCCCCAATCCTTATGCTGCCTTCCCTCCCCCTCCCCTCACGCTGCCTTCCCTCCCCCTCCCCTCACGCTGCCTTTCTCCCCCCCCCCCGTTCCCTATGCTGCCTCTTCCCTCCCCTCAAGCTGCCTTCCCCTCCCCTCGCACTGCCTTTCTCTCCCCGCTTCCCTCATGCTGCCTTTCTCCCCCCTTCCCTCATGCTGCCTTCCCCTCCCTTCGCACTGCCTTTCCCTCCCCTCACATTGCCTTCCCCTCCCTTCGCACTGCCTTTCCCTCCCCTCACATTGCCTTCCCTCCCCCTCCCCCTCCCCTCACACTGCCTTTCCCCCCCCTTCCCTCATGCTGCCTTCCCTCCCCTCAAGCTGCCTTTCCCTCCTCTCACAGTGCCTTCCTTGTTTTCCTGCCTAGTCAAGGTTTTTTTTTTTTTTTTTCTTCGGTATGACGGTGTTCAGTGTACAGTGCGGTTATGATTTAAATCGTTGAGCGGCAGCCTATTAATTATATTATATTATAACCGCACTAGAAATCGAAGTGTCAACATCACCATCATACCGAAGGAAGGAGGAAGAAAAAAAAAAAAAACCAGGGAGTCTGGAACACTGACGCTAACCATTACCTTGACGCGTTCTGACTTTTGAGTACCTTACAAGTAACGTGTGTCGATGTGTGTCAACGATCGTGTAACGTGCCTACAACACGTTACTCATAGGTTAGAAATAAGTTTCGGGTACACTAAACATTACCTCGACGTGTTTTGACTTATGACTTACTTACAAGTAACGTGTGTCGATGTGTGTCAACGATCGCGTAACGTGCCTACAACACGTTACTCATAGGTTAGAAATAAGTTTCGGGTACGCTAAACATTACCTTGACGCGTTTCGACTTATGACTTACTTACAAGTAACGTGTGTCGACATGTGTCAACGATCGCGTGACGTGCCTTCAACTTATGGCCAGCGTTATGCGGAACGTGCGAGTCATACACCAGCATGTCTTAAAATTTCAAGCATGGAAAATTTGAGGACAACCGAAAAGTACAACGTTTAAAGCCAGCGTACTACGACGTATGGCAGTGTTTTTTCAGCGTTCTCTCAATGTTATCAAAACTTACCCATAACGTATTCGACGTGTACCAGCGTTTTAGACAAATTTTCCAAAAATCGGCATAAGCTGGCTAAAACGTCAAGGTGTGACTGGGCCTTTATCAACGGTTTTGAATGGAGTGCTTGCTTGAGTGCTTTAGCCACTTTGCGAGTGCTCCACAAGAAATTTGGTAACTGAACACACCCCAAATTCATTACATGGCAACAAGTATAAACATCTATGGCATGACTTATTTCATCAATATCGATGAATTAGTTCCTCAGAGGACAGATTTTGACACAAGACGACGCATGTTAGAGGTGACGAGGCAAATTAGAGGTTGGTCGGAATCAAAAGCGGGTTTCATTTTAATTATATATTTATTCTCAAACATTGGAAAAAACCCTGTATAAATTCCTTTGTGGGCAGTGGGAGGGGAAGGGTGGAGGTGAGAGGAGGGAAGAGAAGAGTGGAGGTGAGAAGAGGGAAGGGAAGGGGCAGGGTGGGATGAGGCAGGGGTGGGGTATCAGTCTGGAGGAACTGGGGTGGGAGGAGGCAGGGGAAGGGGTGGGGGTTGGTGGAGGGAAGGGAGGGGTGGGTTAGGTTTCTGGACAGCGGGAAGGGGGGTAAGGAGTGGGTGGATGGACTCGGCATTGCCCAGCAATGCTGGGTACCCCTGATATATATATATATATATATATATATATATATATATATATATATATATATATATATATATATATATATATATATATATATATATATATATATACATAATACGAGTTTTAAAAAAAGAAGTAAAGTCAGAGGGATTTAATCTCAAAAAAAATCAACCAAACAAGGTAGGAATGGCAGGCACCACATTATGATGCCACAATATGACACCACAATCCTCATGGATTACCACCACATCTTTTGACATTTTACTTTTGTTGTGGGATTGTGAGGTTGAAGAAGAAGAATGAAGAAGAATAACAATGAAGAATGACACATTACAATTCCACAATATGACACACCAATCCTCTTCTGGTTTATCTTCATGATATGTTTTGCCATTTTACTTTTGTTGTAGGATTGTGATGGAATGACATCAAAAGATATCATGATGATAAACCAGAAGAGGATTGGTGTGTCGTATTGTCGAATTGTAACGTGGTGCCATTCTTCTTCATCCATCACAATCCCACAACATACGTAAAGTGTCAAAAGATGTCGTGATGGTGATCCACAAGAGGATTGTGGTGTTGTATTGCGGAATCATAATGTGGTGTCATTCTTACCCTGTTTGGTTGTTTTTTTGAGATTTCAACCCTCTGTTTTTATATTTTTACAAAAATGTTTTTTTTTTTTTTACTCGTTTCTGTCATTTTTGTTTATATTTAACATAAAATAAAGTTCCATTACTTGTGACAAGTGATGTTTTTGACGGTTAATTCATAGTTGAGAGGAGATTGAACTTTGGACACACAGGTCCAAAACAAGCGACCTTAAACATAAAGCCAACACTAGGCTTATGTTATGAAATTGTTTGAATACTTGCTTCAGTTGATTTGGGGGATGGTTTGGATATGTATCGCTTTTGGAATGATTTTGTCCATTGTCCAATCCCCCCCCCCTTTTCATGGGCCTGGTTTGATGGAGTGTACATTTACCTTCGATTTATTTTCGTTATAAAACGATTCATGTTTTATATATTTTTTAATTTTGGGTTGCTCGCACTCGCCCAGAGACAAAGGAACTTCCTCACATTGGAATCTCCATCATTGCTTCAGCAGTTATTGAGGTAGGTCGGTCTACAGTTTTACATTGTTTTGAGAGGGAAACAACAAGAAGTACAAATTGGTGATTTAGTGATCACGCGATGTGGTACTTTCGTGATGTATTTTGGTATCTTTTAAAGTTGTGGTAGTGCAGAAAATGCTCGAGAATAAAAGTTGTGGCTTTTTAATTCTTCTGACTTTACTCTGTAGTAGTTTATGTGTATCATTGTGTGCACATTTGAATGGGAAGCCAGTTTTTTCCCCCACATCATCCCTCTATATGGAGTACGACCATAGTCCATGATATACTGTTTAATGATACATCCCTAACTGGGATTGTTGAGGATGCCAGATCGTATCTGGAATCCACAAGTGCCATCTGCCTGATGGATGCATCGTATTTCGCCCACCAATCACAACCAAGAAGCATCAACATCATTTTAAGCAGTCGGGAGTTCAACGAGTATGATTAATAAAGTTCTCCGAGCTGGACAAAAGCCGTGATGATACCTTCATGATGACATCATGACTAAAAACCCAGAAGGGCCTTCAGCAGTGCAATTATGTCAAGGTCCAACACTGTCACCAAGCAGATGAAAAGCAAAGCTACCAACGAGTTTCACTCATATTGGGGCTTGTCAGGGCAACACATTGCTGTTCCATCCACCACTTGACTTGTCCAGGTCTGCTTGAACAATGGTGATACTTCAAGGTTCTGATTTGTGGTGCAAAAGACAATGTCTCCATGTTGGAGATGGCACTTGTGGGTTCCATTTATGATCTGGCACCCTCACCATCAGTTAGAGATGCATCATTAACCAGAATATCCGCCAAAAGGCTTCAAAGTCACTAAATTGATGGAATAGTGATGTGTTGCCTTGACAAGCCCCAATAAGGGCAAAACTAATCGTGTGATAAAGTATTTTTTCATTGTCTGTCATTCAAATAATCAAAAAATACCAAACAATCCCATTAGTGATTGAACCATCGCTATCCAATCATGGCACAGCATGTCTGCTCGTTGCATCACTGTACCAGGATATGTCCATGGTACTGACACAATGCCTCAGTAAGGCCAAAAAAAAAAATGTTGCATTGGCATAACGGGTCACTGAAAAATAGGGTAGGTCGGTCGGGATCTTTTTTATTTTTTTTTTTTCGCCTAATAAATCCCTCCCAAAATCTCCCCCGACTCGAGTACCACCCTTTTTGTCGGCGGGTTCTGTCCGAAACACTTCCGGGTTTTTGCGATCGCGATCGCAATCAACAAGATACTTGAAAGCGATAGCAAAACAACAAAAATAGCAATAAAATAGGGTCGGCAAAATTTTTCGATAGCAAAAAAACAAAAAAAAAACGTAGGGTCGGCGGAATTTTTAGGGTCGGGCGGGTTACGCCAATGCAACATTTTTTTTTTTTTTTGGCCTAATAATCAGACTGAAATGTTCACCCAAGGTAACTGGTACACAATGGCCTATTGTTTCTCCATCTGAGGTCAAAATGCATAATATTCCATAAATTCTCTGAACTATGTACATCACAATGTGTTGCTTCTGACGGAGGTGATGGTTACTTAAGCCAGAACGAACACATTTCATTCTGCCGTTTACTTTACAAAAGACTCCTTTTCTTGACAGATCCAGATCACATGGATCTATAGTGGTTCTATACACCTAGACCCATAGTGGTTGTTGGCTTGAGAACAATCGTACATTAGTATTTATCTTTGTTAGTATAGGTGCAGACAAATATAAACTACGGTTGAATGCAAATGATGGTGAGATAAGGTGCAATTTATGATTCCTTCTCCTTATCATCAATAAAAAAAATCAAACACGATTGCTCATGCTCATGAATTCCGATAGAAATCTATTGAGAACCTCATCAGATATGTCATGATAATGTTATGTGGGGAGAACATTCGGAAGTCTTGTTCACTGATAATGGCTAAAGAAATGAAATTAAAATTGGACAATGTCAGAAGTGTTCAGTAGTGCATATTTGGGAAAGGCTAGAGCAGTTAAATAAATTAGCTTTGATCTGAGGCACTGTTACAAACATTGATGATCATTTAGAGGCCAAATCAAAATCAGCCAATTGAGTACTATATTTCCTTCCATCAATTGTATCATAATGTTGACAGGTCAAACAATAACACCAATAGGTGAAGGAGAGGCACAAACTACAGAACTTGTAGACAACATTTTCCACGAAGGAAGAAAAAGTCAAGGCCTGAAGCTTTCGGCAAAGATGAACTGAATGTTGTCGCCAGCCGTGCTGTGTCCAGTGCAAGTGATGGAGATGGCAATACAAGGAAGAAGGTGGGGGTGAAGGAGTGTGTGGCGAAACATGTGTGCGGAGATAGGGGTGACCTGCACCACACTCTGAACTCTCTGAGCAGCGCAGAATGGAAGGCCACAAACCGATAGTGCTCCCTGAGGTGTTTTCTGGATCACTTGCCCCATATTATGTGCCGCACATGTGCGGTGCTTCTTGCGGAGTCACAATGGATACATGTCAGAGATTCGACAATGGAGCGCGTTTTCGCAACGCCTCCTAAGTACTGGTCAGAAAACGGATTCTGTGCAGTCAACATGGCTTCAATTTGTGGATTCAGAAAGTCTATCAATAAGATTATATTCTTACAATGAAACAGTATGCGGAAGGGAGTTGGGGAGGTGGGTAGGAATTAAACTCCAATAAAAAAAGAAGATAACAACTATATTTTATCTGATCATAATTTAAATTTTCATTTAAAATTTTTGCATCCTGAGATAAGATGCACCAAATTATGAAATGTCGCAAATTAAACTTGGTGAATGCTTTTGTAATCAATATAGATGCCATAACCATCTCATGCCTTTTTGGGTTCATAATTGGCTGTAAAAGCACTTACTTTCCACAGCCAATCAGGAGCGAAAATGTGGTGGGATGCTGAGCTGTCTCATCAGAAATTAATAGAAAATCCACCGAGTTGCATTCAGTGTGAAATTGGGAATTTTATCACCTAAAAATGTTGGCATCGGGGCGTTGGTGGACGTTAAAGATCCCACATTGTCGTTCATGAAGAATAAGTGAGTTATCATCAACACCCTTTGAGCAAATTCCAAATTGCTGCCCAAACCACCTTCACTCGATGATCCTGTGACAGAGTGGCGATCCTTCTAGGATTAGTCCGAGCCAGTCTTGATACTCCCCAGAGCTCTTCCAGGAGTACAGGCCTCCGTTATTCTTAAAGATGCAACAGTGAAAAACGAAAGATTTTAAAATAAATTTGTGGATAAACTAAAGGTTGTGGAATTGTGAGCTTCTGAAAATTTCGTTTAGTATCCTGAAAATGTATACTTTACGAAAAGTTTCAACAGTTACTCCAGAACACGACATCAGGCAATCCATAGGTCAGTCAAGGAAAAAGTACTTTTGTGAAACAACCTCAATGGGCTTTGTGAATCCATTTTCATGCAAAATATGAGTCAGATAATCGCAGCAGTCTCTGCTACACAAGCAGTTAGTGAGTTAGTTTACTTAATTACACATTCTTTTCAATTGCAGGTGCAAAAGCATCTCATGCCTTTTTGGGTTGGAAAGGGTTGGAGTAGTGGATGCAGCTTAATAGTATATTCATGGAACATTTCCTGCTCCTTCAAAAAAAAAGACCAAAATGTGATCCAGAAGTATTTTTTTTTTCACAGCATTATTACCTCTGCCACCGAAGGTGGTTAAATGATGTTTTCAACACTGCCTGTTTGTCTGTGAACAGGATATCTCAAAAAGTTGGACGGATTCGTACGAAATTTGGTGAAGAAGTTGGGAGTGACAAGGCTGAAATGATTCGATTTTGGTGTCGGTCTGGATCTGGATGCGGATACTATAATTTTTTTAAGTGATTCTTCACCATTGGTGATTGGGCTAAAACAAGATATCGCACAATATTTCAAAACATTATGAACGGATTCAGACTAAACTTTGTGGACTGGTCGGGTGTGTGATTCGGATGAATCAATTCAATTTTGGTGAACATCTGAATACGTGTCTGGATTCGAGATTTAAATTTTTTTTCCAAGTGAATATTCACCATTTTGTGGTGGGGCCAAAAGCTATACACAGCGCAGTATTTCAAAAAGTAGTGGCTGGAAGTCAAAACTAGGCGAATGAGTTGGTGAGGTGACAGCAAGCCGATTTGACTTTGGTTAAGGATCTAGATCCGGCCCATCAGTGGGATACAAAACGTAAACTGTTCAGCCTGGCGGAGGTATACGCTCTACCGAGTGCCGTTCCATTATTACATTGTACTCATACAGCACAATAATTATTTTTGTTCAACGAATTTAAAAAAAAAAGGAGAAAATCACTCTCAGAATAATTATTAGTTTGTCATTTAGTGATTCAATATGCAATTGGCCATTATGCTCGTCCAAAATTCACACTAAAAACTGGTCGACTTTTCAATAGGCATATCGCTCCGACCTGTGACAAGTATCAATAGAACCTTGGGGTAGCTGGACCTGCACGTGCTCATGGACATGCTGGAACCTCATGGTGAGATGTTGAGGCAGCATACCATAGGTACCTGGCGCTGCTAGCACCAGGTGAAATTGGCACAGATGTGACAATGAATGACCATATTATGCGAAAGTGAGTTCGGCAGACCTACATGCCGCCTGCAAAAAACAGAACTGCAAAACGTGTGAACCCAGATGGTACGCGGTTCTCTTTGAGGCTACACAACCGCGAGCCCCCACGCACCCAAAGCAAACAAGACTAGGCCACGTGTGTCTGAATGAAACGGCAACAGATGATGCTTCCTCGCCTCTGAAGTCAACAGACCTCCCTCGGAGTCCGAAGGGCACACACAGGCCTCTCCCTTTCCCTCCACCCCACAGCTAATGGTACTCCGCATCGTGATTCCGAACATCTCTACTTGGGCCGAACCCCCAAGTCTTTCTCCCCGTCTTCCTCACACGGGCCCCCTCCCACCGCCCCAACCAAACCTCATTGCACACCGGGGTGAAAGAGCGTTAAATAGCGAAAGATGAAAGCAATGGACCACCAAGGTGCTTTGGCTGATGTCCGTGGAGACTCCATGCATGGCTGGGGTCATTTGCTTTTTTTTTCTTTTTTTACTGGTGACGGCAGAAAGACATGCAGAGGTCAGCACCGCACCTGCAACATGTACAGGCAGCTATAGCTGAAGCAAACTCAGGTCTCAAAGGCTCTAAAAATATATTTCTACACCTTATGATTTTATTTCTGTTTTGAAAATGTGAAACTTGATAATCTTATGCATACAATTTCAAGGGAATAAATTAGTTACAGTTATCTGCCTTAAAAGATCACAAAGTGCTGATGTTTTGGGCTTCACCCTTTTGAGCAAAAAAAAAAAAAAAGAGAGGCATCCTGTTTTTGTTCCGACGGAAGGTAAAGTCCGAAAGATCAGTACTTCGTGGTCATTTATGGTGGATAACTTTAATCATATTAAGCTGCCAAAGCAGAACACTAGCTAGTTATTTGCTGGAATCAAGACGTTTTTATCACAACAAGGGCTGACAACGTTTCATGCACAATTGGCAGGAGCAATGAAACACTTCTCACATAATCCACTTGTGTGAAATATAACCCATATCATTCTAACCACTAACTCACTGACTCACCAACTGATATTAAAGATCGGAACCTTCCTGATGACCGAGAAAGCTGTAATTTTGCATGCCGATGGACATCGAATCCGATACACCGTACAACAAAAATGAATAAATAAATAAATAAATTACAGAACCGTCGGAAAGCATCCGAGAATCAAAACATAAATAAATGAAAAAAATGCAGGTGAGCAACCTGAGACAATGGGGAAGAAAGATAATTTTGTGTGCTGAAGCAGATTGGAGATGATACACCGGGGACAAAAAAAGAAATCACAGAATTAATGGAAAGCATCCGTAAATGAAAATATAAATTAAGGAAAATAAATGAATGAAAAAACAAATGAAAAACATAAATGCAAGTGAGCGACCTGAGACAATGGACAAGAAGGGAAATTTTGCGAGCCGATGGACATCGAAGTGGATACACCAGTAAAATCACAGAATCATTGGAAAGCATCCATAAATGAAAATATAAATAAACTAGAAGGGCACTCGGTGGAGCGCATACCACCACCACATAATGCCTGATCCAAGAGAACATATCAGGCCCAATACATTTTTGAAATATCATGCGATACAGTACTATATCGGTTTAACACTATCTCTCAATGGTGACGAATCACTTAAAAAAAGTGAAGAAGTTCGATCCGGATTTTCTCCAGAATCGAATCATTTCGTCGTGGTCGCACTCCCAACCTGTCCACCAAGTTTCATCCGAATCTGTCTGCAACTTTTTGAGATGTCGTGCTATATAATCGGTTTCACCCTTTCTCTCAATGGTGAAGAATCACCGAAAAAAATTATCAGATCCGGATCCGGATCTTCACCAAAATTGAATCAGTTCTTGTCACATACCAAAACATGTCCACCAAGTTTCGTTCGAATCTGTCCACAAGTTTTTGAGATATCGTGCTATATATAATTTTTTGGCCATATCTCTCAATGGTGAAGAATCAATTAAAAAATTATAGTAGTCGGATCCGGATCCAGATCTTCACCAAAATCTAATCAGTTCGTTCTTGTCACACACCGAACCTGTCCACAAAATTTCATCCGGATCTGTCAAGAGATCCGGATTGGAGGTTCTTGGAAGTCTTATGAAGGCGATTTGCGTTCTACATTGTTAAAAAATATATAATTCAATTTGAACAAATGTTTCAAGTGGTTTAAAGATGGATAAATAAATTAATTCCAGGTTTTACCGCCATTTACCCAGTGTCTATTACAGCATCCTATTTAACACAGTACATTAGTTTTTCGTATCTTTTGTTTGTGTCCTTTAGAACATCCTTAAAGACAGTATGCTTCCTGCTTGGAATGATTTTTAGTCTCGCCCCAAAGGGGATGCAAGACAATTGCAATGCCCCCTGTCTGTGTCTGTGCATCTGTATATTTTGGCTTTTAAAATGTTTTTCACTGCAACCGCTTGTCCAATTGATGCAAAACTTAAAACATACTAGTGCATGCCCGTAGATGTGTGGCCGTACGTGCAAACCCTCCCCCACCCCCCGCAAAAAACTCAAACCGCGTGCCAGAAACAACAACCACACAAGCCGTTCCTTCGCTTTCACGTGCCCGTATGTGCGTGGCTGTACGTGCAAAAATATATATATATATATATATATATATATATATATATATATATATATATATATATATATATATATATATATATATATATATATACTTTAAAACTGCTTGCCAGAAACAACCACACAGGCCGTTCCTTCGCTCTCGCGTGGCCGTACGTGCATGACCGTACGTGCGTGTCCGTATGTGCATGGCCGTACGTGCATGACCGTACGTGCGTGTCCGTATGTGCATGGCCGTACGTGTGTGCCCATACATACAAAAAAAAAAAAACTTTCAAACTGCGTGCCAGAAACAACAACCACACAGGCCGTTCCTTCGCTCTCGCGTGCCCATATGTCCGTGGCCGTACATGCAAAAAATAAAAAAATAAAAAAAAACTTTCAAACAACCACACAGGCCATTCCTTCGCTCTCATAAACGACGACTGGATTGGGGCATTGTGTTTATCTATAAATGCGGATAAGAAATTGAGAAATTATTCGAATACAGTAAGTCATCACTATCCAAAAGTAGTGCGTGTCCTCCAGAATGTTCACATCATTTCACGAATTATCGCTTGCATTGAAGTAACAACTGCTGTGATACTTACACACAGAGTTAATTAAAATCAAGTTTACCTCCCTGTCTTTGCTTGCCATGACATTCGCTGCCATTTACCATTGGCACTCCTATCCCATGGTAACTTAGGCACCGATCGATCCCCATCGTAACCAGCACGGCACGTGACGTCATCGTCGGCCGGCCGTGCACCGGCCTACGCAGCCACGCCAACGCAGCAACGTGTCCTGTGATTGGTAACAAAATGGCGCATTGGCCACGCCGGCGCAGCACGTGTCCTGTCATTGGTTGGTAAATAAATGGCCATAACTTGGGAACCACTTGTCCGATTAATATCAATCCTTGAAAAGGCACATACTCAGGTCCCCAGAAATATACCTGGTGAGCAATATATCGGACCAGTGGTTGTTGGGAAACAGCGGTCACAGACACACAGAAACACAGGCCACACACACAGGCCACACACACACACACACACACACACACACACACACACACACACACACACACACACACACACACACACACACACACACACACACACACACACACACACACACACACACACACACACACACACACTCTGCTGGAATTATAGATAGATGAGAGAGACCCCTAATGGAGAATATTTTATTGAAAACTCTGACATCACAGGTCACATGGTATTGCAGCCATATTTAATTAAAGGAAAACATTTGGACATATTTTTCTTCGTAACAGCTGAAAAAAAACAAAATTGAAACTTGGCAAATGTCATCAACTCCCCATGAGGTATATATGGTGATAACGATGATGTCATGTTATGATAAAAATAAAACAAAACAAAATGATAAAAAGTTATGGCCTTGACAGATATACAGACAAATAGATAGACAGACACACAGAAGTGATTGTAACACCCCATCTTCCACTGTGCGGGGGACGGGCTAACTTGTATTGCACTCAGTGGAGCGCATACCTCCGCCGGGCTGAAAAGTTTACGTTTTGTATCCCACTGACAGGCCGGATATGCATCCGGACCACTCTTCCTTGTTCACACCAAAATCTAATTGGCTTGTTCATCACCTACCAAATTCACCCACGTAGTTTTGACACAACTCATCCACAACTTTTTTAAACATGCCATATCTTGTTTTTGGCCCCATCTCTCAATGGTGAAGAATCACTTCTTTGTCTTTTTTTTTAATTCTCGTATCCGGATATAAACTAAAGGTGAATAAATTCGTTCTTGTCAAACACCTCACCTGCACACCAAATTTCATCCAAATCCATCCATATCTTTTTGAGATACGTGCTCACAGACAGACAAATAAACAAACAAGCCGGTAGGCGACATGGCTGCTCGCTCGAGATAGAAAGCTGGCCGATGCGACTAGCCGATATTCATGTACATGCTATCAATCAATTTAGCACAATAAATATGATTATCACAGCCCTCTTATATTAGTTTGTGCCCAGAAACCCGCCTTGTGAAATTTCAGGCATGTTTCCAAAGAGACTCTAACAAATGGTAGCCCTGGTAATTCCATTTATCTATTCGCTAAAGATTTTATTTTTTTATATGATGCTGTAAGACATTCTCCTTGGGCACAAAAAAAGGTCCCTCGGAGGTCCAGTTTCGGAGGTATTGATTTTTGTGTACAGTCCAAAATAAGTGTACGATGTACGATAAAGTATTTTAGCTGTTGCTAAGCAACGGAGGTGTGCATAGCAACCATTCATTCTTGTGTACATGCTAGCCACATTGTACACATTTCACCCAAGTTTCATCAAAATCAGACTCTTTCTCTTAGAGATATTGGCAATTAACCGTTTCTGAAATGTTCGACATGTACTCGCCCAAAACCGATCTCCTCCTACAAATATTTTTTGTTAGGGCTGCAAATTGGCATGAAGGGAGCGAGATAGATTGCGCACAGAACTCTAAGCTTAGATTTTTCGATTTTTTTTTTATTTTTTTTCGATTATTTTACCACTTTAAAGGGCCGTTGCTATGGCCGGGAGTCCCATATTCGAAAGCACACGATTCCCACAAATTTCATTGAAATCGGTTGAGTGGTTTAGCCCAGAGGCTTGACCAAAGTTTTGCAGACAGACAGACAGATGGAAATGTCCAGAATAAGGGTGCACAAAGAGCAGCCAACAGACAGAGGTGAAAACATAACCTCCATCCACCTTGGGTGGTGGAAGTAAAAGGCTACACAAAGCAAATCCTTTGATGTTTCAAACTCCACCCAAGTTCCTCTACAGCTGCAGACATTCACAGAATAGGACATACATGACATTCCCAATGTTGCACACCCTCCTTAGTCACCAGTCCAGTTTCATTACATATTGGCAAGTCAGAGACAGAATATAAACTAGAACGGGCACTCATAGAGCGCATACCTTCGCCGCCACTACTTTTTTTGTTCTTGGTATGAGTGTGGGGAACTAGTTTCATATGAATGGTCTTATGACACAAACCACATATCTATAATGTCATGACCTCCCCTCCCGACTTTCGGGGGCTACGTACTAATCAACAATCAACTCACGTCGTTTTGGAGAGTCTTCACTCGCAATCTCGGTGAATACAACGTTTCAACAAGAGAAGGTAATCTCGTTTGATGCTGGTTTCATGCAAATCGAATAAGAATTGACTGAGTTATGCCGAAAACCGCATATTTTTCAAGGGCGTGACCCCCCCCCCCCGACATTTTACCCCAACCAGTGACATGTGTTATGACGTCATTGTGTCACAAGATTGGGCCTTAAATTCTGAACATTTTGGTGCTGGGTTCATGTAAAGCGGACAAGAATTGACCGCGTTATGACAAAAACCGCATATTTTTCAAGGTCGTGACCCCCCTGACCTTTGACCCCTAACCGGTAACAAGAGTATGGGCGTCATTGTGTCATATTGCATATCACAAGATGAGGCGTTGAATTCTGAACATTTTGGCGTTAGTTGCATGCAAATTGAATAAAAATGACCGTGTTATCGTAAAAAGACGATTTTGACCTTTTCGTGACCTTGACCTTGACCTTTGACCCGAACGATCCCAAAATCTAATCGAATGCTTCCTGGCTAATAACCAATCATCCCACCAAATTTCATGCAATTCGGTTTAATACTTTTTGAGTTATACGAATCACAAGATTACAAATAAATAAATAAATAAATAAATACACGCCGACCAAAACATAACCTTTCGCAGAATGTGAAGGTAATAAATTGCACCAAGTGGCGAGGATTTCAATACATTAACTCCCATGCTTTCGAGTCAAAGAAAGCTGCTGCACAAGGACATGGAATCATGATAACATGATGTGCTACATGCTTTATGAAATGGAATCAGACCACGATCCTTGGCACAGGGTCATTGAGGCTGAATTGTGAGTTTATCGAGGCCTGGAATTCCAATAAAAATACTATCAACCGACACATCAACTTGCATCATACATACAAAGCACTGCTCAATAAATAACAATGCCAACAAAAGCAGCAAAATAAATTAACGTAAGGAGCACTGTGATTGGTGAGGACTGGGACCAATCCACAATGCAGAACCGTCCTCAATATAACTTCAGGAGGTGTCACCATCACACTCTGTCAGGTCAGGCCAGATTAGATCTGTGACTTGCTACAGGTATCATGTAAACCTGTACTAAGCTGTTCCATGGTCGGGTTGTCGGTGACAAAACCGTCTCCCCCACCAGGTTTTTTTTTTTGGTGAGGAGGGTGTTTGGATATGGACACCCAACAGGATTAAAAACAAAACCTGTTAAAGGGTGGAGGAGTTCCTTGTGAGCCAACAGTCATCCATATCTAGTGCCCAACTGTGTCTGCGGACATCCTCCTGCAGTTGGGTTACTTCTTATGAGGAGGTTGGTGGCAGGATTTGCACTCCGGCCACCGCAAAACCCTTCATTCCGCAAAACATTCTCAAAGCATTTAAAAATCTGAAAACCCACTCCGTGGGAGTACCTCCTGTACAGCTTCCCTTCGCAGAGCAACTCACCGGATGACGGGATTGGTGCAAAGCCTTTGGGACCCCAAATCTTTGATGATAGGAGGGAAACTACGGGGTAACATCCCTGGGTCAGAGTGCGGGAGAGTGTGTCGGAGTGGTGCTGAGGTGTCGTCCACAAGACGGTGGTCTTCTTGGGTTAACCTCAGGCGGTCCCTTCAGGTGGGTGCCTGGAATGTCTGATCCCAAAGAAAGGATGATCATTTATCTCTGTTATCTGTGCTCAAGCGTTTGGACATCGGTATTGCAACACTCTCTGAGGTTCGGAGACCGGATAGCGGCAAGATCATGGTGGGTGGTTACACCAACTATTGGTCTGGTTGCTCTGATGGTTACCATGCCCAAGGAGTTGCTGTAGCTCTGTCCAATAAGTTGACTCCAATGATAATTGAGGTAACACCGGTCAACGAGCGTATTATGAGATGAAGGATTCGTCACTCCTTAGGTGTCATTTCCCTGGTCTCTGTTTATGCTCCAACTGAGGCGAGTAATCTCACCGTGAAGGATGCATTCTCCGCCACACTCGAGTATGTGATTAGTCAGTGCCCCAGACAAGATACTCTTCGTCTTGTGGGATTTCACTGCATAGACTGGAACTGATAGAGATGGTTATGAGACGTGTGTTGGCCCCCATGGGTCTGGAACTGTGAACCTGAAGAGCACCAAGTTCCTTGACTTTGCACGAAGTCATGGACTTAGGGTGGCCGGTTCATGGTTTCAGCACCCACAAGCTCATCACTGTACTTGGTCTTCCAACGCTAGCGGTGTGGCAAAGGAGATTGACCATGTCCTCGTTGATGGTCGCTGGAGAATGATCCAGAACTGCAGGGTCCACCAGAGTGCTCAATTCCTCAATACTGACCACCGGCTTGCTGAAACAACTCTTAAATTGCACCTTAAATCCAGGAAAATCGTACCATCCCAGCCTAGGCTGGATGTTGGCAAGCTCAAGGATGAGAGGGTTGCTGAGGAGTTTGCGAACAAGCTGAGTGGAGATTTGGGGGGGGGGGTCCGGGTGCTTTGGAAGGTCATGAAGATTGAGGAGTGCCTTCAAGACCACCATCCTTGATGTTGCTGGTGGATGTCGTGGAACTCAACCGCCGGGCAAAGAAGAATTTTGTCTCTCAAGGGACACTGGATACCATTGACCAAAGTCGCAGGGCCAGGCTGAATGGCAGAGCTGAGCTGAGGCGTAAAACTGTACGTGCGCTAAGGGTGGACAAGGAGGCCTATGTGTGAGGAATCTGTGAGGGGGTAGAGCATCACCTGTGGTCAATTGATTCTCATCCCGCTTACAAGGGAATTCACGCATTGCATTAATCAAAGCCCATCCCTCGGTGGACTGCAGTTACAGCGGAGGGTGGTAGGCTCTTGACAGAGGAGTCCGAAGTGAAGGCCAGCTGGGCCGGTTACTTTGAGCGGTTGTACCAGGCTGATCCACCAGCTGTTGAGTTGGACATCAGGGATGTTACATTAACTGTTGCTGACCCTCTAATCAACTGTGGTCCACCTTCGCTTGTGGAAACACAGGCTGCAGTGAACCGGTTGAAATGGGTGTAAAGCTCCAGGGATCTGTGGCATCCACGCTTAACTTCTCAAGGCTGGTGGAAATGCTGCACTCTTGTCATTGCATGCAGTTCTGTGCTCTGCCTGGAACACAGGCATTATCCCAACTGACTGAAAGAGAGGCCTTGTTGTCCCTCTCTGGAAAGGGAAGGGTGATCGCCAAGACTGAAAGAACTACAGAGGGGTGACGCTGCTCTCAGTGCCGGGCAAGGTCTTTGTTCGGATAATTCTTGATAGGGTTCGCCACCATCTGCTTGAGCACCAGCGTCCAGAGCAGTCAGGATTTTCACCAAAAAGGTCAACAATTGACCGTATCCTTGCTCTTTGGGTCCTCACCGAACGCAGACGAGTTTCGGCAGGGCTGCTTGCACCTTATGTTGATCTCTGTAAAGCGTTTGATTTGGTGAATCGGGATGCCCTCTGCAGGATTCTTGGTCTTCGTGGGGTGCCACCAAAACTGATCGAGCTGATGTCTGAACTCTACTCTGGTACTGAGAGTGCTGTGAAGTGTGGTCGTGCCATCTCTGACTTATTTCCAGTTGTTACTGGAGTTCGTCAGGGGTGTGTACTTGCCCCCACACTTTTCAGCACTTGTATGGACTGGATTTTAGGGAGGATGTCGGAGAGATCAAGCTGCGGTGCATCATTTGGGAATGTCAAGATATCTGACCTTGATTTGGCAGATGATGCAGTCATCTTTGCAGAGACTCTAGATATCCTTTTGCGGGCCCTCGAGGTGCTGAATGAAGAGTCGGAGCCGCTGGGATTACGGGTTTCTTGGGTCAAAACTAAGATCCAGGCTTTCGGTGACATCTTGGATGCTGCTGTCCTGTCTGTGTCTGTTTGTGGTGAGGATGTTGAGGTCATGGAGAGATTCACTTACCTTGGCAGTGATATTCATGTCTCTGCTCGCTGCGAGTCAGAGGTCAATAGACGTCTGGGTCGGGCCTGGGGAGTCATGGATTCAATGGATAATGGGGTGTAGCATTGCCGGTACCTGTGCGGGAGGAGGAAAGTCCGATGCTTCCAGTCTTATTCTGTGGATGTGAGACTTGGACTCAGACCAAGGATCTGAGATGGAGACTTAATTCCTTTGGTACCAGGTCTCTTTGGAGAATCCTTGGCTATCGCTGGTCAGCATGTGTCCTACGAGCGGTTTTTGAGAGAGACTCAAATGAGATTTGTTACCTGCATATTCCGTGAGCGTCAGCTGCGGCTGCATGGACATGTGGGTCATTTTCCTGACGCTGAGCCTGCTCACCAGATTCTCTCTGCGAGGGAGTCTCGTGAGTGGAGGGGGCCAATGGGCAGACCTCGTGCCTCGGGGTTGCAGCAGGTTGATCGGCATCTCAAGGAGATGGGGATGGGCCAGGCATCTGCCTGGAGATGGCCAGACGGAGGCCCCTGGAATACCGGTGGAAAGTGTATGCAACAACGCGCTGCTGTGGCGAATGCTCCCATACCTGACCTGACCATCACACCACTCTGAACACCTCTGAGGAAGAGAACTAGCTTGTTCTCGAAGCATCCGCCTTCAATAAAGACTTCATTTGTCCCCATTGGACTTCGTCTAAAATGTGGGTTTTGTGGATTTGGTCTCGATGTGTGTGTGTGTGTGTGTGTGTGTGTGTGTGTGTGTGTGTGTGTGTGTGTGTGTGTGTGTGTGTGTGTGTGTGTGTGTGTGTGTGTGTGTGTGTGTGCGTCCACACCTATCTCGGATATGTCTGGACCAATTTCATTCATACTTGGAAAAAGCCAACAAATTATGGTATGCATATGCACATCATTTTGTTTCACAATGCGATCAATGATGTCTGACAGGCAGCCATTTTCGTTGTAAAAAAAGAAAAACCCTGTGTCAAACATGTCCTCAACCAATTCTCAGACATGCATTTACTGTTCTTGTTCAAACTTGGCACAGACAATAAATGTTGGCTTCCATATGCACACCTTTTTTTTCAAGATCAGGTCCAAGATGGCCAACTGGTGGCCATTTTGTTACTTCAATGTGTCCACAACCATTTCTGACATGCATGATCCGATTTTGTTCAAACTTGGCACAAGCACAGTAAATTATGGCATACACATGCCCCTCCCTTTATTTTGCAATCTGAACAAACATGGCTGACGAGTAGACTGGCAGCCATTTTAGTTGGAAAAAACACCCAGTATCAAACACGTTCTCAACCATTTCTCAGACATGCATTTACCGATGTTGGTCAAACTTGGCATACGAGGTCCGTCTAAAAACTAATGGGACTGAATTCACACAAATTTTATTCCAAAAAATATTTTGAAATCACAGCTTGTCCCCTTCAAAATAGTTTCCCTCCAGTTTCACACACTTGTCCATCCTCTTCTTCCATGCTTCGATGCACTCCCAGAAGGATTCTTCTGGAATCCTCCGGAGCTCCATCGTCACGGCCCTTTTGATGGCGTCCACATCAGGAAATCGGGTCCCCTTGAACACTCCCTTGAGCTTGAGGAATAGCAAAAAAATCACAAGGGGCCAAGTCTGGCGAATACGGGGGTTGCTCCAGAGTTGGCACGTTCCTCTCTGCTAGAAACTGTCGGATGCTCAGGTCACTGTGAGCAGGGGCGATTTCATGGTGGAGCACCCAGGCGTTGTTATCCCACAGATCCCTCCTCTTGTCCTGGACTGATCTCATGAGGTGCCGGAGGATCTCCTTGTACACGTATTGATTCACTGTTTGACCCTGTGGTAGAAACTCAAAGTGGACGATGCCCTTGATGTCAAAAAAACGTGATGAGCATCAACTTGACCTTCGATTTCGACATCTTTGCTTTCTTTGGTCTTGGTGATGCCGGACTTTTCCACTGACCACTCTGCCGTTTGGTCTCGGGATCGTATTCGAATATCCACGATTCATCGCCAGTAATGACTCTCCCGAGCAGGTCTGGATCGTCCTCGATAATGTCTTGACAGACAGTGACTCTTTGCTGTTTCTGGTTCTCGGACAACAGCTTGGGGACCATCTTTGCACACACCTTGCGCATTTCGAGATTTTCAGTGATGATGCTCCAGACAGCGTCCTTGTTGATGGAAAGTTCCTCAGCAATCATCCGCACCGTGAGTCGATGATCTGCGCACCCCATCTGCTTCACACGCTCGATGTTGTCCGCCATTCTGCTCTTGAAGGTCTTCCCGACCGTGGATCATCTTCAACCTCCTCCCATCCCTCTTTGAACTTCTTGTACCATTCAAATGCATGTGCACGTGACATTGTTTCTTCCCCGTAGACTTGCTGCAGCATTGCAAAGGATTCGGAAAGTGTTTTGCCAAGCTTGGCAAGAAACTTCAGATTGAGTCGTCGCGCTGCGAGTCGTGAGCAGAGAGCCAGACAAGACAACGTGTAAAGCACGACCTCTAAAAAAAAAAAAATCACAGAAATGAGCGCAGTTAACTATCACCAATCATATATATTGCTGGAATGTTGGGAAAGACTGTGACCCAACCCGTTCATTCAAGTTGTGTAAGTGGAGCACACAGCAGGCTCAGTCCCGTTACTTTTTAGACAGACCTCGTATGTAGCAAGATATCTCAAAATGTTGTGTACGGATTCAGACGAAACTTGGTGGGCAGATTGGGTGTGTGATCATGACAAATTGATTCGATTTTAGTGAAGATCCGAATCCAGATCTGGACATGAAAATTATTTAATTTTCAAAGTCATTGTTCACCATCGAGAGATGAGACCAAAAACGACACATGGCATGATATTTCAAAAATGTATTGGGCCCGAGATGTTCTCATGGATGAGGCATTATGTGGCAGAGGAATGTGCTCTACCATGTGCCCTTCGAGTTGAAAATGTTTTCAGGGCGACAAAGCAATAAACCCCCACGCAACGGCAGAATGGCTGAGAGGTACGCACAGTCGTTTCAGCTGTTTGACCTGGGTTCAAATTGGTTCACCTTTTTGTATGATCTGCCTTCATTTTATGCAGTTTGGAGCGATGTTATCTTGTATATAAAAGCGAATGAAACATTGTTTATTTGTGACACTAATCCTCTGAGCTACCACGGTTAATCACCACAAAACTTTATCGGACCACGTTTTTTTTACCATGATACACCTTACTATGGCTTTTCAAGTCATTTTCTTACAAATCATAACTTATAAACACTCGAGTCACCACCTGTCGAGGGAGAGGGTGGGGTGGGAGGAGGGAGGGAGTGGGGTGGGCTAGGAAGAGGTGTGGGAGTCCAGTGGGAGGGGAGGTTGAAGGAGAAACGGGAAGGGGCACGGCAGGAGTCCGGAGGAGTTGGGAAGGGAGGAGGGAAGGGTTAGGGTGGTAGGAGGGAGGGGAAGCGGTGCGGTGGGAGTCCGAAGGGAGGGTAAGGTGGAGGGAGATTGGAGGAGGGAGGGGAAGGGGTGCTGTGGGAGTCCGGAGGGAGAGGGTTGGGTCGGAGGAGGGAGGGGATGCTGTGGGGTGGAGGGGGGGAGTCCAGAGGAAGGGAAAGGGGTAGAGGTGGGACCGGGTGATGCCCGACAATGCCGGGTACCTTTGCTCATAATAATAACAACAAAGAATGTCATTGAGAGAGGAGGAACTGATGCATGAAACTTGCCCCATGGCATCACAAAGTACTGTATAATAAAAATATTGTGGTATCGATGTCAGAAACGCGTGTTGTCGTCGAATGAACTGATTTTTCTTACAAGGAGAATATGAGCCTATCAAGGTTGAATCACGATGCTTGAATCTTGACTATTTTGGATCATATGGAAAGTATCCAGAGACCATTTTCTGTGCTGAACGTCCTGAGGATTTATTTTCCAATAAAATATCAAGGGGGAGGGGGAGGAGGGAATATAAAGTGTGTGGAAATTCCAAATAATTTCAGGAACATATTCCTTGAGATTTGCACTTTGCACGGATTGATGAAGTAAAATGGCTCTAGGGTGAGGAAAGTGATTACATGAATGTGGAGTGCACCACTCAACCATTGAATACTACATGCAACATAAAAGTGGCAGCTGTGGAGGGACTGAGAAATCTTCTGGGATGTTCGTGGAAGAATTGCAATTTACTGGTCAGATCCCTGAAGGAAGAGTTTTTTTTCGTCAATCACAAAAAGGCATATGGGGTCAATTTTAGGGTCTGATGGAACATTGATTTCAATTGATACAAGACTTAAGGTGATCAAATTCCACTGGCTTTTGGATTATCCATGTGTCTGATTAATGCTCATCAAATGAAGGTTTAAATTGTGATCGAGTTTCTGCCTTGACCTCGAAGTGACGTTTGTCACTGCTTTTATGATTTCTGTTCATGTTGGCATTGGAAAAGGATGGGAGAAGGGATAAAGAAGAGAAGGAAACTAAATATTGAATGTGGCTCAAGGGTGGAGGGAAGGCAAAAACTTCCACAATTTTGTCCATGTAACATACAAATGTGCCTCAGAGCTGGATTATTCACACCGTGTTGCTGGATCATGTCCTCAAACAATCATCTGCCATTGGGTTGCACCCTACAAGTTTCACTTTCGATGTGTCAAGGCCATGTCTGGATCATTCAATTTTATCCCAAGTACTGAGCTTATAGGTCCAGCTTTTAGGTTCTCGAGTCTGTGGCTGTTGGATAAGTGTCTTTCAATTGCCATGGTCAAAGAGTTCATCTTTCATACTCTGCAAGGAAAACTATTGAAAAGTCAATGCAGAGGCAGACATTGTCCCATTCTCTTCTACGATGCTACGTCTCGTCAAATCACCTAACATCTTCGGTGCTTCGGCTGTTTTCTTTTGAAATACTCACTTGCAGTTATCTTCATTCCAATTGAACAATCTTGATCTTGTCACCATTATTTTGGCATTCCAGAAAGTTGTCTTCTCGAAAGGCGTGTGTTGACCAAAAAGCAAAAAAATTTCACAGCAAACTCAAACACCAGGAGCTCAGGGAAGATTGATTGTACAGAGAAATTGTAAGTAAATATTGAGACCTTATTGCAGATTCATATTCCACTCAGAGAACTATTCACAGCAGTTGGCAAAATCTTGCTGCTTTAAAAAGTTTTCCAGCAGTCTCTCAAGCTCCCTCCAGCTGTTGTATCCCAGGCCCACATCAAGAACACTCTTTGACAGTTGGTCTGCCTTTTAAACACAATATGAATCTCTGAGATGATCTCAGAAAGTACCATCCATGAACCACCCCCCCCCCCACTGACAGTTAAGAGACTGCCCTCAATGCCCCAGCCTGGTTATGAAATAACATACATTTTCAAAATATTTGACAAATATGTGGATTGACAAGAGAGCCTGGAGGGTGTGCACTCACCTTCGAGTTGTCCAATCTGGGTGCTATTCCCAATGGAATAAGATGCGACAACAACAGGATGTTTTGGTGTCCATGCACGGGGAATCGCATCATAAGAACAAGTTGTGTTTTCAAAGCAGACATCAACCTGGCTGCCCTCTCTGCTTCGAAAGCAGGCCAATTGTTTGCATTGTCATTGATGTTAAGATCCTACGAGGACTTTTGATGAGTGTAGGCCATTTTTGTATGGGCACCATGATGGATGTTCTGTTTTTCTACTGTGATTTTGACAAACATTCTCCGATGAGGTCAGAATTCAAGGGTTACTAAAGGCTTCCTCAAGAAAATATTTCTGGTGTTTTAATATTATTTATAATTTCATACTTTATCCTTCCACCTGATAGGGATATCTGATGGAGGGGAAAAAGAGGGATATCAGATGGACCATATTTCTGACATCTTCCCTCCCTCTGATCACAGTGAATTTCAATTTTGTAGTTATAGCTTGTTTTTTGTAGTTTCCTTCCTTTGTTTATCAGTTTTAAGAGGTATCTTTCCATTGGATTGGTACAGTCTTGGAGACATTTATTTTTATTTCTGTGATTACTAGGTTGAAGTAAGTATCAGGATTAAAAAAAAAAAAAACGATCTTTTTTTAATTTAAATTTTGTGGAAAACACTCCCTGGCACTCACTGATGGATCTCTGAAAGTTTGACGAAGATCCGTTTGCGTGTCATAATTTTTCTCATAGATGGCCAGACAGGCAGACAAACATCTCTTATAGTTTAGATTAGAATGAGCATTTCCTACATTGTGATTGTCAATTCTTGTATTACAGGTTGAGAATGTGACAAGGACGAATTGATTCGATTCTGGTGAAGACCCGGATCCATATACACATTTTGTTTTTAATTTGTAAGTGATTTTTATTCTTCTTCTTGCGTATGGCAGCTTAGCTACCGGGGTAGCTATCATTTCCTGGAAGCGAAACTGTGTCGCTGATGCAGTGCCCCTATACCAGTACACACTGGTACTCATTTCGCCGACCTCGGAAGGATGACGGGCTAAGTCAACCCCCTGGTGTATTCATTCAGTGGCCAACTGGGCTTTAACTCAGGACCCTAGGATCCCAAGCCGCCACCCTAACCACCAAGCCAACACCAGGCTTGAGGGATTCTTCAACATTGAGCGATAGGGCCAAAAACGATATAAAGCATGTTATTTCAAAAAGTTGTGCATGGATAATGACAAAACCTGGTGGATAAATTGGGTAGGTAACAAGAACAAGCCGATTCGATTGTGGTTCAGGTCTGGATCCAGATCCGGGCTCTCATTGGGATAAAAAAACGTGAACTGTTCAGCCTGTGCGGAGGTATGCGCTCTACCATGTGCCATTCTAGTTGTTGATGCTGTTATCTGCATCATATTCCTTTTTCCACATTTGGTGTATTCATTTGGATGCATGGCATGAAGGTTTCATTAGCCATTCAATACGAGTGCAAATGTTTGCATGGGAGTAGCATTACGCAATTCTGGAGATTTCACAATATGATGTCATTTTGTACATTATATTGCACTTTATAATTATCTTTCCACCTGAGATTCTTCATGCAGATAACTAAAGACCCTCATTGTATGTCAATGAATAATTCTGGGGGGACAACTAAAGCTTTGGAGTAAGTGTGCTTTGAGTCTGTGATGAACTTTCACCTTTCACTAGATTGCGCTTTGAGGGAATCTTCACTCTTCCTCTGCCTTGTCCTTTGTCGGTGATCTTGTTTGCCGTTTAAATTGATACAGTGCAGGTCTCAGAATATGCAATAAACATGCAAGAAAACACACACAAACACACACACACACACACCTCTTATATAAACTGGTGCACATGTTCATGAAGCATCAAAACATCTCCTTTGGAAATATGAATGAGATGCCAAAGTGTGGGTAAAGCATGGGGATAAAGTAAGCAAACATCCAAAAGGAACATTCAAACTGTGAAAGTTGAAAAGCAGAAAACTGTAGGCTGTGGATATTGGCACGTTGATGTAAACATAACGGAAGAGGATGAGGATGGTGGAAAAAAAAAAGAAGAGAAAAGAGGAGGAAGAAGACGAAGAAAGGGAGTTACTGGTGAGTAGTCGACTGTTCTCGTATTTCCTAATATCTTATGTGAAGATAAAATATTGCTTAGTCACGCACGTACACAGAGGTCATATCGTCTATATACATGAAGTTCAAACAGTGAGGAGAAGAGACAAATTCGATGTAAAGTGATTCATTTTAAAAGATCCTTTGTACATAGTATATACCAGAAAAGGAAAGTGAAAGGCAGTTGAGGTGGGGGAGTATTGGGGGGGGTATACAAATGGAAACAAATAAACTGAAGCGATAAGGAAAGGACAAGGATATAAACGAGAATCAGGAAGTTTATAAATAGAAGGGAAAAGGAAGAGGAGATCGAGAGGAGGAAGAATGTTTCAGACAAATGGTGAAGGAGTGGGAAAGAGGAAAGTGGAAATCTGCACCAAACCTACAAAGAAGGTGTAAATCTGCACCAAACCCACAAACAAGGTGTAAATCTGCACCAAACCCACAAACAAGGTAGAAATCTGCACCAAACCCACAAACAAGGTGAAAATCTGCACCAAACCCACAACGAAGGTAGAAATCTGCACCAAACCAACAAAGAAGGTAGAAATCTGCACCAAACCTACAAACAAGGTGTAAATCTGCACCAAACCCACAACGAAGGTAGAAATCTGCACCAAACCTACAAACAAGGTGTAAATCTGCACCAAACCCACAACCAAGGTGGAAATTTGCACCAAACCCACAAACAAGGTAGAAATCTGCACCAAACCGACAAATAAGGTAAAATCTGCACCAAACCCACAACCAAGGTGGAAATCTGCACCAAACCTACAAAGAATGTAGACATCTGCACCAAACCCACATACAAGGTGAAAATCTACACCAAATCCATGAGGAAGGTGGAAATCTGCACCAAACCCACAAACAAGGTGGAAATCTGCACCAAACTCACAAACAAGGTGGAAATCTGCACCAAACCCACAAACAAGGTGGAAATCTGCACCAAACCCACAAACAAGGTCGAAATCTGCACCAAACCCACAAACAAGGTCGAAATCTGCACCAAACCCACAAACAAGGTCGAAATCTGCACCAAACCCACAAACAAGGTGGAAATCTGCACCAAACCCACAAACAAGGTCGAAACCTGCACCAAACTCACAAACAAGGTGGAAATCTTCACCGAACTCACAGATAAGGTGGAAATCTGCACCAAATCCATGAGGAAGGTGGAAATCACTGCATATGCATTGTGGTTCTTTCATCAAAATATATATTTATGCATTGTGTGTTCAAGCAGCTTGGAGCATGCCCACAGCACAGTGCTGACAGCTGCTTCACTCACCGGTTCCCACCAGATTTGGGACCAAACCATGAATAATCGGTTCAAGAACTCCGACTGGTCGTTTATACATTACTTGACAATCACGTTATGTCAACACCAATGCACGATTGTATTTACATCTCAAATGTCATCGTGTCCACCTGCTCATTCAACGATTGGACAATATTGGCCAGATTGGCATGTCACCGAAAGACAATCATACATACATCCATCACTAATGACGACCACATGATAGTGAGTTCTCTTTTTCAACCATGATGTGCTTTAAGAGTGCAAAACTCCTGAAATACATTTTCTAGATTCTGAACTGCCCAGTAATAGAGCATTTTCAGTGCCTTGAGGGGCATACTTGGCAAGTTGCTTGTTCATTAAAACTTGCACTAAACTGTAACCAAAAAAAACACATTAATGTGTCATCGGTACTGCTTTCCTGCATCACAAATTAATAATGAACATGGCAAGAAAGGAATTGCTCTTCTTGCTCTCTGGCAAATATACCATATTTTGATCAGACTGAGATGGTGTTTACAAGCAAAACACACACACACCTTAAATAAAAGTAGTAAAGTCTGCTTGTTCAATTACCTCAAAAGGTTTGTCAGGTGACCTTTCAAAAAATTAAAAAAAAACATGATAAATAAGCGATGGAGAAAAACATTGCAGAAATATTTAGTTACATCGGAAATGAGAGCAGCACTCAGTATGGAGCACACCTACACCAGGCTGAACAGTTTACGTTTTGGATCCCACCGATAGGCTGGATCTGAGTTCTGACCTGAACCAAAATCGAATAGACTTGTTCATGTCACCAAACCAGCTCATTCAACAAGTTTTGTCACAACTCGTCTATTTTTTTTTTTAAATATCATGCTACATATAGTTTTTGGCTCCATCTCTCAGTGATGAAAAAAATCACTTGAAAAAATTCTCGCATCCAGACCTTCACCAAAATCTAACCAATTCGTCATTTTTGCACACCCAACCAGTCCACAAAATTTCGTCCAAATCCGTCCACAACTTTTTGAGATATCCTGGTCACAGACAGAGACAAACAGACAGACAGACAAACAGACAGACAGGGGTGAAAACAACCTCCGCCCACCGTCAGTGGTGTATTTAACAAGGAATGTAAAAATGAATGTTTGTTTCATTAATTTCTAACTCAAGGTATGGACTTCACGTTCACCACTCCTCATAAGCTCATGTCCGCCATTTCATCATTGTAATCATTCAGTGATGAAAAGGAAGGTGCACTCAACTCAACATTAGTATTTGAAAGGGGGAACTGGAACTCTGCAGTTTGCAGATAAATCCTGTTTCGATATTTAAATTTGGGAAGGAAGATGTCATGCGTATGGTTGATCCGACAATGCACGCTGTAGAAGTACACCAATGTCGACATCAGAGAACAAGACTGTTATGGTGGTGGAAGTGGATTGGTTGTGTCAAGTGGCATTTTGTAGCAAGGCCAACAAGACCCGATTATAGTGGGGAAAAGCCTTCTTACATTGCCCTTATAGGTGTGGGCTTGATTTCCCTGGCTGTGTACAACTCCTGGCCACTCAGATAGTTGGACACTACCTGGTCTATTTTCCCATAGAAACACAGTTATAACCTTCATAGGGTTATGGAACCACCACCACAACACCCAACGATCGGCACAAAGGTTATGGAACCTCCATCACCACCTCAAATTTGGTAGGTCAATTATTTGGGTGCAAGACAGGAAAGGATGCAATGACCCACATTTTGTGTCAATGCCTGGAAACAACTGCAGCAATGGGTTCTTCAACCTTGAGGCTCAAAAAGATTGTCAGAAGCTACACATGCCAATCATGGATGCAGAACCACCACAAAGATACATTCAGCTGAATGGATCGAGAGCCGGAGATGAATGGCCGGTCGCATGATAAATCGTTCAAAATACAACTGCTGTGTTCTTTGCACGTTCACTCTGAATTAATTATGTTGTTTGTTCGATTAGGATTATATGTATCTCTTCTTCTTCTTCTTTCGGATGCTCCCATTAGGGGTCGCCACAGCGGATCATCCGTGTGATCCACATAGTGATTTGGCACATGTTTTACGCCGGATGCCCTTCCTGACGCAACCCTGGTCGCCTCTTACGACACAGGGATATGGTACACCTATTTTAACCGGGGTATACACCGGACCAGTACATTGGTACTCATTTCGCCGACCTCGGAAGGATGACAGGCTGAGTCAAC